>NC_084525.1:437500-765000 GCF_024500275.1 Phycodurus eques | reverse complement strand
AATGAAAATATTTTGGCCATTTTTTTATTGTTACCGTAATCTTCAAATTTAGAATTACATTTGAAAAACGGTCAAACTAAAATGAAAACACATTTTCATTCAAGACTCAAAGTCGCAGGGAGCCGCAGGAGAAGGACGAAAGAGCCACATCGGAATCAGAATCGGAATCATCTTTATTTGCCAAGTATGTCCAAAACACACAAGGAATTTGTCTCCGGTAGTTGGAGACAAAGTTGATCGCAAGAGGGAAGAAGCTGTCGGAATGTCTACTAGTTCTAGTTTGCATTGATCGGTAGCGCCAACCTGAGGGAAGGAGCCGGAAGAGCCGGTGACCGGGGTGCGGAGGGTCCGAGAGGATTTTGCACGCCCTTGTCACATGCGGCTCCGGAGCCGTAGGTTGCAGACCCGTGCACGAGAGCGCTACGTGCGCTGTTGTTGCCGTCGCTTATGGCTGACAGTAACCTGCTGCGCTGTTGCAATAAACCTAAAAAAAAAGCAGCACCGTCTCTGCGTCTCTTTCGGGACGCTCCAATATTATATTTCATTTCTTTGCTTAAATACAAAACACTCTCACACTCGTCAATGTGAACTCTTCAGTTCATCAATCACAGTCAAAACATACCTGTAACAAACGCGAGAAGAGAAGAAATTACATTTCAACTGTGAGCCTCTGTGTAATACTTTCTAGTCCGCATGTCAAGTGTTGGAGAAAACTGAAAAAAGAAAAAAAAAGACTCCTGGTGAGGGATGATGGATGGAAAAAGTGTGGTAGAAGAAGACAACTGTACGGATGTGACCTCTCAGAGGGAGGGCCGAACTTACGTTCTTCCGCTGGAGAGGTCAAAGGTCAGGATCCGGCCTCGAGGGACACGCTCGTGCATCATCATGGCAACCTGCAACTAAGTCAAGGAACTGTTTGTTCATACAAGCGTGTGTCCAGTTGGATGAGAGTAAAACTTCGCAGTTCAGAGGTTACGTTCTTCCACCGGAACCTTTGAGACATTCAAAGCCCTTTTGGACACCTGGAAATACAACACACATAATGCCACAGATATAGGATGAGATGTTTTTTTTAACCCGGATACAAAAGCCGCAGTCCGCTTGGCCGGCCGGTACCCGTCAGCCGCCTCAGGAGTCCCACAGGCCAAAAAGGCCCGATAGGACTCCTTCTTCAGCGTGACGGCATCCCTCACCGCTGGTGTCCACCAACGGGTTCGGGGGTTGCCGCCACGACAGGCACCGACCACCTCACGGCCACAGATCCGGTCGGCCGCCGCGGCAATGGAGGCGCGGAACGTGGTCCACTGGCTGGGATGAGAATCAGCACCTCCAAATCTGAGACCGCGGTCCTCAGTCGGAAAAAGGGTGGCGTGCCCTTTCTAGGTCGTGGATGAGATCCCGCCCCAAGTGGAGGAGTTCAAGTATCTCGGGGTCTTGTTCACGAGTGAGGGAAGAACGGGACGGGAGATCGACAGGCGGATCGTGATGCGGACTTTGTATCGATCCGTTGTGGTAAAGAAGGAGCTATACCAAAAGGCGGAGCTCTCGATTTACCGGTCGATCTACGTTCCTACCCTCACCTAAGGTCACGAGCTGCGGGTCGTGACCCAAAGAACGAGATCCCGGATACGAGCGGCCGAAATGAGTTTCCTCCGCAGGGTGTCCGGGCTCTCCCTTAGAGATGGGGCGAGAAGCTCGGTCATCCGGGAGGATCTCAGAGTCGAGCCGCTGCTCGAGAGGAGCCAGATGAGGTGGCCTGGGCATCTGATTCGGATGACTCCCGGACGCCTCCCCGGTGAGGTGTTCAGGGCACGTCCCGCCGGGAGGAGACCCCGGGGACGACCCGGGACACGCCGGAGAGACGACGTCCTTCGGCTGTCCCGGGAACGCCTCGGGATCCCCTCGGAAGAGATGGATGAAGTGGCTGGGGAAAGGGAAGTGTGGGCGTTCCTGCTAAGCTTCTGCCCCCGCGACCCGACCTCGGATAAGCGCTGGAAAATGGATGGATGTTGGATGTCACCCTGGTTTATTTAAAGGAAACAAAGAAAAACAATCCACTTGTTACTCTCGATAGGAAATTCCTCAAATCCAGGAAAAGCAACTCACTGATGTACATAGTCTAAGCACACACATGCAGTCATGTAAGGATAAGGGATTTGCATAAACCGTATTAAATGTCACGGTGGTGTCACACTGGTTAGAGCGTCAGCCTCGCAGTTCCGAGGACCCGGGTTCAATCCCCGGCCCCGCCTGTGTGGAGTTTGCACGTTCTCCCCGTGCCTGCGTGGGTTTTCTCCGGGCACTCCGCTTTCCTCCCACATCCCAAAAACATGCATTCATTGGACACTCTAAAACTGTGACTGACTGTGAGTGCGAATGGTTGTTTGTTTGTATGTGCCCTGCGATTGGCTGAAAACCAGTTCAGGGTGTACCCCGCCTCCTGCCCGACGACAGCCGGGATAGGCTCCGGCACGCCCGCGACCCGCGTGAGGAGAAGCGGCTCAGAAAATGGATGGATGGATGGATGGATGGATGGTATTAAATGTGGGCTCTGGAACATTTCAACGTATTGAATGTGTTTGTGTGAGTCCAATAAGCAGGTCACCGCTGTTTGGACTGTGATGGCACCTGACAAGTGGCAAGTGAAGTGTAAAACAAGTTGACTGGCAATAATGTCACCTGGGTATTTCAAAAAGAATTTCTCGACACTTTTTGCCTCTTTCCGTTTCTCCGCACAGTCGTCAATTTTAGTTTTCGGGTCAATATTTACCAAAACTCAGCATCTTCGTGCATGCATTGGGTGAATTGTTGCTCCCCTTCTGTTCAAGAAAGAAAACCCACAATGTTTTTGTGAATGAAATATGCCGTAAGTGACAAACGTAATCATAAAGATGGAGGTGTTGCTTTATTTCTGTGGTCCAAAATGACTCTTTTAAACAACGAACTAATTAAACCGGCCTGGACATGATACATTCGTACACTTTGTATTTTGTTCGTCAATCTTTGGATGCAATCAAAATAATTGTTGTTACTGCCAGTGAAACTTGTGCACCCGTCAGCTGGAATTCCGGGCCACGCCTTGTGAGCACACGGCTTCAAAAAGTTTTCTCCTGGTGAATTTTCAGCTCTTTCCACAGATATTCATTTGCATTTAGGTAAGGTCTCGTCAAAGGCCACTTCAAAATAGCCCCAAAAAAAAGTTTTGTTCTTAGCCGTTCTCGAGTGTTATTTAGCTGTGGGCTTCGGATCGTTATCCCGCCGGCGGACCCGCGAGACCGAGCTCCCCCGACGGCGCCCGTGCAGTCGCCATCCCCTCTTGTATTATCTGCGGCGAGGCGGTTACAAGTGGAGTGGAATTTCATCTTGGTGACATTGGAGGCAGAACTCTAACCTGCTGTGCTTTTACAAGGCAGCCTTTCTCTTTTGACATGAGTCCACACACGAGTGTCTATGGAATGTCAAGTCCACGATCCTTGTGAAGGTCTTTGTTTCCTAATATTCATATCTTCTGCATCAGTCTACCACACACACATGCACGGAAAGACACAGCATTCCACTTTGTTGAGGATAATAGCGGCCCTCGCATGCTGACGGCTGCCAGACGCAGGCTCGTCTTTCGTTGCAGGAGTGGATTTTGGGGGGTTGGGAAGGGCTATTTGTGGGCACGGGAGGAACAAAAACCAAGCTGAATGACGTGAGCGCAAAGGAGATTGCTGAAAGAACAAAAGACGCAAGGAGCAATATTGTTAAGGTATTTCAACAAAAATGGAATCGCCTCTTCCCAGAATACGGCGCAATTCTGATAGTTGCTTTGATTTGAAAATGCAGAACAAGAAAGGCAAATGAGCTGGGAGCCCCAAGCTAAACCTTAATGGTAGCCGTCCCAAAATTCCTACGGACATGCCGACTTTTCCAGCCTGGGGAACCTAAAAACATGGCAGGGGGAAACCTGCAGCGTCAGGTGACCTGATGCATCTCGGCTTTTGAGATTATAGGTCGATTTTTCCCTTTTTTTACTCCCAAAAAAACTTTGGTGCTACCTCAGGTGCTTCGACTTTAGAGATTAAGATGTAGCCTGGAACATAATGTGCTTGTTTGCCCCCAAAACTGTTGTGATTGACGATTCTTTTGGGTAAAGTTCATAGAAACTTGTAAATAGATGCTAATTCCAAATCTTTTCCTCTTAAGCATACGTCATCTCGTCTCAGCTCCTCCAGCGCAGATGAGCTTTTTTATTTTGATAGATTTAGACTGAGGAGTGGAAAGACGACTGAAAGAGTTCCGCTTGAGGGGCAATCTCGCCCTTTTTAATCCCTGCTCGTCCATCATTCTTAATCCGTTAAAACCTTCGTTCACCTCGGTGTCAAGGTATGAGGGGTAAAGTGCCAAAATACACTATGTTTCACAGCGATTCGTGAGCTTTGACTTCCTGATAATCTTCGTGTTGTCAGCAACTGGTCTGTGAAGTTGTCCAGTTAAGTCTCTTCGGCAGAGGGGAAACTTTTAGTCATGCGTGTACTTGAATTCTTAAACAAAATCAAGTGTGTTGACGCTGACCGAGGTTTGGGTTACGAGGTGGAAGAAAGATTAGCACACAGCTCTTAACATCACTTTGTCATTGACGCTATGGAGAAAACTCTTTGGACACACCTAATAATCAGTCAGACGTGCTTCCAAGATTGTGGGAGCAATTTAGGGAACGACGCCTTTCTGTTCCAGCATGACTTGTGCACACGGCCTGATCCATAAAGGCAGGCTTGGATACATTTGCGTTCAAGAACAAAACTCTCACACACCTTTGGGATGAACTACCATAGAGATTGGAGGAACACCACTATTGATACAACGCATACCCGATCTCACACACATGCGAGATGTCGGAGTGAAAAGCCTGCGCAAACAGTGCAGGGCTCGAGGGCGATGCCTTGCTCAAGAGTACCTAACCGGGAAGCAGACTAGCCCGAAATAACTTTTTTTTTAGTTTTTTAATTGTTTGTCCAGCTCCAGAACCCAAGTTCTTTCAGATGAGCTACTGTTGTTGCTCCAAATGGTGCAAAACTTATAGGCAGTCATTTCCCAGTTCTTGTAATGATACTCGCCAATACATACAGGAATGCATGGTCATAGGTAACATTACCGGCATTATCCAGCATTACCAGACAACTAGCAACCCTTTATTGCTCAGTGACTGTTTTTTATCAAATGTCTTTCTGTCTCCAAAGTGTTCGGTAAATTGTTCTGTCAGTTGTCGTACCGGAGCGGCTCCAACTACCGGAGACAAATTCCTTGTGTGTTTTTTGGACATACTTGGCAAATAAAGATGATTCTCATTCTGATTCTGACCACAGTCAATCCCATCAAGCATCTTTTGGATGAATACACACAAAGTTGATGACAGCGGGTATATCAAATATTTAAATTATAAAACATAATGGGTTGCTATGTTGAGAATTGTTGTTAGAAATGCACAAGTGTAAATATATTCCAAATGAAAGCATTTTTCTTTTTCTTTTTTTGTCAATTGACTTCAAACCCAATGTATCAAAGTAGGAAGTGATTCATATTCTTCCATCGCCCAAGTCCATGACCTAAACCCATTTGTGGGAATCTAACCACAAACATATGCTAAGAATGATTTTTGGAAAACAGAGTGTGCAATTGAACCTGGCAAAAAGCAGCCCTATGCTAGGCTTGATGTGAAGCACCATGACTTAGACTGGCAGTAGCAGACAGAGAAATACATTTTTCACTGTTTGGAGGAAACGGACTGTATTGTTCCAGACCTCAGACGAGTACCCCCAAGCGGTTTCCAGCAGAAACCAGCAACTGCCGAGTCGCCAGATGTGGACATGGCTGCAGTAACTTGGACTTCTGTGCCGGCCCACCAGGAACATTGCTGGTTTTCATTTTGGGAACGCACCCTCGCCCAACTGCCGAGCCTCCAAAATTTCTTGATAAATTTCATCAAGATTCTCCTTCTGGATGAATAAAAGTGTTTGCCTAACCTAAGAATGGTGACTTTCATCACATAAATTGCTTTTAAAGGTGTGATGAATTGGTTTAATTGCACAAATATACTTAGGGAACTTCACTAGAAGACCTCCGTCAAGATGAAATATGTTTCCATCTGCAATGAAATTCTATACAAGTCCGAATCAACTTTTGGATCTTCATTGCCCCTTTCTTGCCAGCCTGTTCTCATTTGTGGCTGTCAGTTGTCATCGTTATTGCAAATGGCCTGTTGCCTTTTTTGGAAACTCTTGAGGACAATCTTTGGATGTCTGAAGACTCTTAGATCATAAGCAAATAATTTGGATATCAGTATTGGTCGATGACAGCGCTTTATATCCACATTCTAACTTTTCTTATTCATGTATTTATTTCGTTTTTGTCCTCCACTTGTTCTGTCAACACAGTGGGGCTTAACCATCAATCAAATGTTTTTTTTTCACAGACGTTCACTTTTAGAGATCTCTCAAATCCTGACAGCAACGATTTAAAAATCCTCCTGGATTCACAATCTCAGTCTGCATATAGTCTTCAGATTCGCCGTAGTCTACACAGTGTGGCTGTTAATGCAATTATTATGTACTCTCTTACATGTCAATCATTGTAACCGCACCACTTAGTGTGCTAACTAACTGACTTGATCTGTGGCTTTACCAGATCGACAAATACATTGTTAAAGAACACAAAGATTTAGAGAGATCGCTGATCTGTATGAAAAGAAAAAAAAATTACATATAGGGTGAAACCCCTATGAAGAAAGAAACAAATGGTTCTAGTTTTCCCTTACCCGGACGCGGGTCACCGAGTTGCCCACGGTGAGAGGCGCCGAGCAGGTGTGGGTATACTTATTGCTCCCCGGCTCGGCGCCTGTACGTTGGGGTTCACCCCGGTGGACGACAGGGTAGCCTCCCTCCGCCTTCGGATGGGGGGACGGGTCCTGACTGTTGTTTGTGCCAGTTCAGAGTGCCCACCTTTTTTGGAGTCCTTGGAGGGGCTGCTGGAGAGCGCTCCCGCTGGGGACTCCATCATTCTGCTGGGGGACTTCAATGCTCACACAATGCTCAATGTGGTCGTGTCATCGGACGTGCGGCCACATGTGTTGGACACTTGGGTAAAGAGAGGGGTGGAGCTGTCAACTGATCAACTGGTGAGTCGGCTCCGATGATGGGGGAATATGCCGGTCCGACGTGGCAGGCCCAAACGTATTGTGAGGGTCTGCTGGGAACGTTTGGCAGAATCCCCCGTCGGAAGGAGTTTCAATTCCCACCTCCGACAGAACTTTGCTCATGTTCCGGGGGAGGCGGGGGACATCGAGTCCGAGCGGACCATGTTCCACGCCTCCATTGCTGAGGCGGTCGACCGGAGCTGTGGCCGTAAGGTGGTCGGTGCCTGTCCTGGCGGCAATCCCCGAACCCATTGGTGGACACCAACGTTGAGGGATGCCGTCGAGCTGAAGAAGGAGTCCTATCGGGCCTTTTTGTCCTATGGGGCTCCTGAGGCAGCTGATGGGTGCTGGCCTGCCAAGCGGAATGCAGCTCTGGTGGTCGCTGAAGCAAAAACTCGGGTATGGGAGGAGTTCGGTGAGGCCATGGAGAAAGAATTCTGGACGGCTTTGAGGAAATTCTGGTCCACCCTCCGGTGTCTCACGAGGGGGAAGCAGTGCACCATCAACACTGTGTATAGTGGGGATGCGGCGCTGCTGACCTCGACTCGGGACGTTGTGAGCCGGTGGGGAGAATACTTCGAAGACCTCCTCGATTCCACCGACACGCCTTCCCATGAGGAAGCAGAGTCTGGTTCTCTCTCTTATCGCTGGGGTTGAGGTCACCGAGGTGGTTAAAAAGCTCCTCGGTGGCAGGGCCCCGGGGGTGGATGAGATTCACCCGGAGTTCCTAAAGGCTCTGGATGTTGTGGGGCTGTCCTGGTTGACACGCCTCTGCAACATCGCGTGGACATCGGGGACAGTGCCTCTGGATTGGCAGACTGGGGTGGTGGTCCCCCTTTTTAAGGCGTGCTGTAGAGGAGGGTCCGTCGGGAAATAGAATCTCAGATTCAGGAGGAGCTGTGTGGTTTTCGTCCTGGCCGTGGAACAGCGGACCAGCTCTACACCCTCGGTAGGGTCCTAGAGGGTGCATGGGAATTCGCCCAATCAGTCTACATGTGTTTTGTGGACTTGGAGAAGGCGTTCGACCCTGTCCCTCAGGGGGTCCTGTGGAGGGGGCTTTGGGATTATGGGGTACCGAACCCCCTGATACGGGCTGTTCGGTCCCTGTATGACCGGAGTCAGAGTTTGGTCCCCATATCGGACTTGTTCCCGGTGAGGGTTGGACTCCGCCAAGGCTGCCCTTTGTCGCCGATTCTGTTCATAACTTTTATGGACGGAATTTCAAGGTGCAGCCGAGGCGTTGAGGGGGTCCGGTTTGGTGGCCTCAGTATTGCATCTCTGCTTTTTGCAGACGATGTGGTTCTGTTGGCTTCATCAAGCCGTGACCTCCAACTCTCACTGGAGCGGTTCGCAGCCGAGTGTGAAGCGGCCGGGATGAGGATCAGCACCTCCAAATCTGAGACCGTGGTCTTCAGTCGGAAAAGGGTGGTGTGCCTTCTCCGGGTCGGGGATGATATCCTGCCCCAAGTGGAGGAGTTCAAGTATCTTGGGGAAGAATGGAACGGGAGATCGACAGACGGATCGGTGCAGCGTCTGCAGTGATGCGGACTTTGTATCGGTCCGGTGTGGTGAAGAAGGGGCAAAGCCGAAAGGCGAGGCTCTCGATTTACCGGTCGATCTACGTTCCTACCCTCACCTATGGTCACGAGCTGCGGGTCGTGACCCAAAGAACGAGATCCCGGATACGAGCGGCCGAAATGAGTTTCCTCCGCAGGGTGTCTAGGCTCACCCTTAGAGATAGGGCGAGAAGCTCGGTCATCCGGGAGGATCTCAGAGTAGAGCCGCTGCTCCTCCACATCGAGAGGAGCCAGATGAGGTGGCCGGGGCATCTGATTCGGATGTCTCCCGGACGCCTCCCCGGTGAGGTGTTCCGGGCACGTCCCGCCGGGAGGAGACCCCGGGGACGACCCGGGACACGCCGGAGAGACTACATCCTTCGGCTGGCCCGGGAACGCCTCGGGATCCCCGTGGAAGAGTTGAATGAAGTGGCTGGGGAGAGCGAAGTCTGGGCGTCCCTGCTAAAGCTACTGCCCCCGCGACCCGACCTCGGATAAGCGATGGAAGATGGATGGATGGATGGATGGTCATATAGGGTGGGGTGAAAATGCTGTAAAATTTCTCCCTAAGTCTGTCAAAATGGGAACTTCAAATTATACAAAATGTAACAATTGCATTAATTTCAATTCCTCAACAAGAATGTAAAAGTCAAAAGTACACATATCCAGTGATAATGGTGATAAGACATTTGATTTCCCAAATCAGACCAATTTGTGCATGTTAATGTCACAAAGACACAAACATGTCAGCTTCTGATGAATATTTCTCTCCCTTTCTGGAAATCAAAACAATCTTTAAAGTTCTGAAGGTACGATGTGCAAAGAGGGAGTACGCACCAGAAGTGTAATGCGGGTCCAGCGGGCTGCACGGTTCATAAAGGACAGTGGACAGGTGCTGACCATGTGTCTGTCGTTGCAGGGAGTGAAGAGAGGACACCGCACACACTGAACGGACATTCCGCCATGCATGCATTTTTGGGATGAAACACAGCAGAGGTCAGCAGAGGTCGTGTACGTCTTTTCGTTTGTGTCTTGCGTGTGCACGAGGACCTCGCCAGGGCTGATACGTGGCAGAGGGAGATTGAAGAGGCGTGACATTTCGACATTCCCAGAGGGAGCTTCTTTCTGTTATTTTCCTGCCGTGGCCCATGTTTGTATTGTAAAAGCCACACACACGCACACACACACACAGTCGTGTTATGTGAGGTGACACTAGAACACATCCACAAATATTCGACTAGACTGCAGACATGCACGCAAATCTCTAAAGCGTTTCCTAGCATATTTGGTACCTCACAGTAAGGTAGCGGTAGTAGTAATAAATCAAGTCATCAAAAAGCCATTGGAGCAGAATCGCTGATGATACAATCTGCTCCAGAACACTGGAAATTGGAATAATCTGTTCAAATGTCAAAACTGTTGCCATCATGAAACTTTGACCATCAGTACGGACGATATTTTTAAGTAATGCTTGAACATTCTTTCCAGGGCGTCGTTGGTTCACGACGCTCTCAACCGACAAGGTTTCGTTCTTCTGAACATCGCGCCATGAAGCTTCCAGTGTGCAAGGCCACTGCACGAGCAAAGGGAAGGAATGTGTTGCATTCGCAGGCTCCGTGGGTTCAATTCCCGCTCAGTGATTGTGAGTGGGAATGTTTGACGGCCTCTTTATGTGCCTTGCACTTGCCTGACAACTAGTCCGCCTGTAGTCTGCCTTTGGCCCAAATTCACCTGGGGCAGGCTCCAAATCCCCCTGACCCTGAACAGGATAAGCACAGTGGCGGTTCTACGTGGGGTGGGGGGCAGTCCCCCCATAACACTGGGCTTGCCCCCCCCCACCGTTGACAAAATGAATAGGAAGTGACCAGACTAGTCTGTCAAAATTGTGAATCTGCTGCTACAGATATATATTTCCAGGGTGTGTACCAGCTGTGAACTGGCTCAGACTAAGACGAATAAAACACAAAGCACATAACCAAGCAATGTTAGCAAACTTGCAGAGGTACGAAGAGACGTAAAACTTAAATATTGATCCACAATGATAGGAAGCAGCACAAATTCCCCATACTCATTAACTAACGCCAGTGATTGACTTCGTAATCTATTTTGGTTCCCATTTCCAAGAGCGACCCTCCTCTTCGTTCGGCTGGAGATATTTAGAAATACGTACATATTTTGCTGATATGTCGTGCCGTTACACAATGCTATTTAGCATTTGAATACGAATGATTTCAGAAACTAGTTACTGTTGACGAAGTTGGCAGAAGCTTGTCTTCTTGTAATTGAGACGCATATCAAGAAGAAATAACACCAAATGCTGGATCTCCTCCATTTTTGTTTACTTTGTTTACAGTGTGACTTTTCTCTTTTTGTGCATTACACTATGTCAACACTACAATGTCACGCTATGTAAGCGTAGCGAATGGCGCTCTCACCAAATATACCCATCTATGTGGGAAATGCTTAGTCAGGAACAGCACAAGGTTTGAAGCGGTCTTGATTTATTTCATCCCCCTCTGCGCTGTCCGTCTAACTCTCTTTAGTCAGGCACGCTACATCAGCGTAGCGTAATGTAATGTAATGTAAGGCGCTCACCTGTCGCACATGATTTAATTCCCTTTGTGCTGGGGCCATTTTTTTGCAGACCAAAGCGGAAGTCTTGTAAATGGGGAGACATAAAAAAGGTGAGTGAACGCAGCTGCAGTGGCCAAAACACATCCAGTACACACCCCACACAAATTCCTGCAACAGAAAAATGGAGTGCAAGATTTGTAGATTCATATTTCAAGATGGGATCAGTTGTCATATGTTTTATTTTATTTGGAAGGAGATATGACAGGAAATTCAAATGCCCCTGAGATCATACAATTCAAAATTTTACCAAAATATTGAGGAGAAATATGCCTCTCATGACAGTTTAGACACTTCAAATGTTACTTGAAACATTGTCTGTACATGAGGTTTCACTCTGCAGTGAAACACCATTAAACACAAATAAATAAACATGAATAAAAAATACGCAATAATAACATCCATCCATTTTCTGAGCCGCTTCTCCTCACAAGTTTCGCGGGAGTGCCGGAGCCTATCCCAGCTATCTTCGGGCAGGAGGCGGGGTACGCCCTGAACCGGTTGCCAGCCCATCGCAGGGCACATAGAAACAAACAAACATTTGCACTCACATTCCCACCTACGGGCAATTTAGAGTCTTCAATTAACCTACCGTGCATGTTTTTTGGATGTGGGAGGAAAGCGGCGTGCCCGGAGAAAAGCCACGCAGGCACGGGGAGAACATGCAAACTCCAAACAGGCGGGGCCGGGGATTGAACCCCGGTCCTCAGAACTGGGTGGCAGACGCTCTAACCGGTCATCCACCGTGCCGCTATAATAATAATAATAATAATCCATCCATCCATTTTCAACACCGCTTATCCTGGTTAGGGTCGCGGGACACTGGAGCCTATCCCACCTGACTTCGGGCGAAAGGCGGACTACGCCCTGAACTGGTCGCCAGTCAGTCGCAGGGCAATTATAATAATAAAAAACAAAAAACATTTGAAAACATCGACTCAAATCCTTCATTTCTTGGTAAAGTGCTTGTCTCAGTTGACGACTAAATTAAAGCTGTGTACTTAAAACAACACGTGTGTGTGGCCAGTGCGTGTAGCAGTATCACATAGTTTATAGTGTAAGTTGCAAACAAGCCCATTGACACGTTATCAAACGCTTATATTAAAAGGCAGGCTTGTGTAACCTCTCTCACAAGTTTTTCATGTGCGTGGATGTGTGCGTGTGCGTGTGCACGGGAGCCGGTAATGAATTACAAGCGTGAAGGACGGACGTGAATGAAAGATGGGGCGAAAGAGGGAGCAAAGGGAACTGCGAGAGCCCACAACTGAATGGAAACATTTGGGACAATGAAACAAGCAACACTGAGGGCCTCTTTGCTTTTTTTGTGGCTCCCAAAGTAATTCTTGACCAAATCATGGAGGAGGCTGGGAAAACGCCCGTGATTAAACATTTAGTTCTGGGTCCACATCAGAGGCCTCCTGCACACAACAAACCTGTTTGATGCGTTCAGCCCATTCTGATTCCTGCTTTATTCGCTGCACGCATCGATGGGATGCTGCTAATTGACAACACATTCCGAGCGCTTCATACTCACTTGGTCTTGTGCTGCCGTAGCTTCAAAGAACGGTTTGGATTTGAGAACAACGTGTGTGTGTGCACGTGAGTTTACTTTTTACGTGTTATATGCAAAGACTGAAAATGATTTTGAAACTGTTATTAAAGTTGGCTGCACATGTACCAATTTGCTTATTACGTACTTATTAACCTTTTCTTCTAGAGATGTAAGAGACCTCACACAAGATGAGGAAATAATTGCCATATGTGTACTTATTTTGCTTCCAGTGTGTGGTGTACTTGAGATCACCAACACACGTAACAATGTCTGTCGTAGTACCTATGAGAGGCATGTAGTAGTAGAAGAAGTAAAAGAAATACATCAATTGAGGCTAACTCTTAGCGACGGCGGTACTAGCTTGAATGGGGCCCTGTGCGAGATCCCCCTTTGGCGCTCCGCCCAACACGCACGCACGCACGCACGCACGCACACACCAATGAAAAACATATATTTTCTCTTATATAAAGTGAATTCAGCTATGCCACCCTTTGCGGCCACACATACTGAACATGCCAGAAACCGTCACTCTCGTTCTGGCTCTCGTTCTGTTTCACGTAGCGATCACGCAGTCCGTGCCTCAGCCGAACTCTTTGTTAACCGCACGCATAAGGATTCGCAACTTAGAAATAATGAACATGTTTAACATTTATGATAATCGGCCTGCGTCTTCCGAGCAGATCGGGGTGGGAAAATTCCTCTGAATACAACGCACAACAGAGGATAATAGCTCAGGATTATCTTTCAGAAGCACCTGAGAATCGAGCCTTTGTCGACTTTGATCGCAAGGGAGGGAAAATGCTCAACTTTGGCCCAATTGTCGGCGGGCCTAAATGTGTACCCCACTTAAGCCAAAATAGCGTTAAAAGTTGAGCGCAACATTACCTTACGCAGGCTTCAAAGGACCACGTCAACTCCATCCCACCACATCAGACAATTTGCTCTTCAAGTAGGGCCACTTCAAAACCGCGCTGTAGTTCTTTCAAAAAGGCCCCACACTGTTGTCGTCACAAGCGAGCGAGCCCACCCCACCGTGACGTGTGGTCCGTGTAATCAGATCTCAGTGGGCCTTAAGTGTGTTCGCACCTGTAAGAGTCAATAAGACCTTGGTGTAAACAGGTTAAAATGTTGAAATGAAAAACAGCCGTGCGTTGAAGTGTTTTTCAAAATATGTCAATGATCTTTAACCTAAAGGTGTCGGGAAAACAGTGCTTCCACGTTGTCCTTGTACGTCTCCTCTTACTTGAATGTTTTGGCTTTGTTAAGCCACTTTGGCAGCTGTGTGCGTTGTGCCTGATTTACATTGTCAGACACAACACAGTTCACCAGCGTGCTGGGAGAGTCGCGTGACGCAAACACAACCCATGCCGCTAATATTTCCACCCTGATGTGGCGTGCCTGACTGAAAAAACGTTTAGCACACTTGGTTTCAGTTGCGCCTTACCTCAACCCTGCAGCCTTCACAGACAGAGTCCATTATGGCGCCGTGTATCAAAATGTAGGTATGCAAGTAAGGAGCGAGAGAAGGTGTTGTTTTGTGGGTTCCGAGGCTATGTTCGCACTGCAGGTCATTACCATTGTTTTTCTTTCTTTTTCCCCGACGTGACGTGTATCAGATTTTTTTCACGTCAATGGGAACAGTGCAATTTGAAATTGTGTTGTGTTGTCTTGTGTTTGGTCTTTTTTTTCTCTTTGTCTTCTTTTCGGAGAACATGACCGTATCCTGTTGTGACAGGCTCAAGGTCTACTCGAGTCTTATCATACCAGCCTTTCGTTTTGATCAGCATCCAATAATTCCGAGACCATTGATGATAAGATGTCAAAGGTTTTATGCTGGTAAAAAGCACTGGAACAGTGAGACCAGTTTCTTTATGTTTGCTTTAACAAATTAGCTTCATAGTGCAGAGACAAGCCTAAAAAAATATTCTGGGACAAAGTTTTATGGACTGATGAGACAAAGATGAACCTTTACCGAAGTGGAGAAAGGCTAAAATCTTGACGAAAGAAAGGATATGCTCATACGAGGTCATCAGTGAACCTGGCTGGATGGAATGTCATAACTTCTTCTGGGACAGGTTGATTAATCGTCACTGATGGCAGCTGCGTAATGAATCCGGGAGTCGACACAAACATTTTGTTTGCCGTTTCACAACAACAAAAAAGATGCAACCAAATTGATTTGGGAGATCCTTCATCATGAGTAAGATGATGGCCCACCACGGCCAGAACAACAAAGCAAATTGGTCGAATCAGTCAACGCAAAACAAATGACACAATCTTCTGAGAACTTTGAGTGGAAAGTGCAAAAGGCAAGGTTAGTGTGAGTCTACAGGAAATGAAGATCCTCTTTATTGCTTCAAACACACGTGCGAGAGTATGCGTGCGTGGGTTCCTGCTGTCATTTAATCCATCCCTTCCCTGGTTGACTCCGGCTGACCATTCCAATCGCACATTCCTCCACCTTCCCGGGATCCGTGGGACTCGGAGGGTGCATAGCAACAGGCTGTTACTATTGTGCTGGTAGCTTGGGCCAGGGGTCACCCAGCCCCCACGCCCTTTGGAACCTCTGTCATTTGATGAGAGCTGATGAGAGGGAGCAGCTAAAATACTCCTCAGATAAATATTCGTACATTGAATTTCTATAGACTATATGCTTTGATTGCCATTTGTTTTGTGCACAAACTTGCTCTTGGAAACACAACGTGAGGCTTTGCTAACTGCGTCCATTAGTTGATGTTGCCACTCGCTCTCCTCTTTTGTCTGACAACGTTCCTCCTTGTACTCTTATCGTACTTTTAAAAGCTACAAATATTTCTTGGACGGCCGCAGTTGGTCGCACATTCAACAACGCTCTGCGCATTTCCACTGTACACATCGTCACGCGACAATCCCATTCCCAACACTTTGCAGTCCCACTTGATCTGTGCCGAGCAATGTGTTAGTCGCAAACGCTTCTCTACGTTAGCGGCTGGTGCGCTAAACTAAGCTAGCAAGCTTGAAAGTCTTCAACGTGCACGCCGAGGCGAGTCACACGCGCGCATCCACATTGACAATTTCTCGCTCGCGGTCTTTCATCTGCCGTTCAACAGGCCGACGTCTTTATCATTAAAAGTGCTAAACACACACACACACACACCTGTGGTGTCTCAGGCCAACCACTAGGGGCACTACATAGAGGAATGTGTAGATGGGGTCTATAGATAGGATACGAGGAATAAAAGAGAGAGAAAATATGAACATTTTCAAGAAGAAGGTAGAAGGTAGAAGGTGGCATGTTAAGTGAAAAATAAAGCCTGTTTCTTGGAAATATACACAGCCATATCCATAGAAAGTCTGCCGTGCGTAAATCAAATGCGTTATTTCCTTGTATTGCTACATTGATTTATCAAAGTTTTTAAATCATTTAAAATCAACATGTTTCCGTCTGAAAGGCTAACTTGCCGAGCACAGATGGATGCAATTGGATCGAAGGACTACAAATCGGTACACTGATGCAGTGAATGAATTGTTACACCCCTGGGACATGCGGCATATGAGGCTGTGCTGCTGCATCATTATTGAGGCAGATTAGTTTTTGTTTTATTATAAGCAGTAGTTAATTTATTTCTACACTTTTTGCCCTGTGATTGGCTGGCAATCTGATTGATCTTAAATGAACCGTATGTTAGTTACATCACACGAGGTGCTTGTTGCTTAGTGGAATTCTCATGCCCTTCGTTAACTCTCTCACATTCGTCACTCTGCTAGTTTACGACTGAGTTTATCTCACGGTGAACATGTGTTTCTGTGTAGCACTCCCCTTTTCAGGTCACACACACGTTATGAACATACAACTGTGACATTTTATTTACGACTCAGCATTTGCATGGTCTGTCTCTCTTTATATGCACACACACTCACAAACACACGCACGCACACTTGCTGAGGGACAAAGTGCAGACAGTCGGGACGTCAAAGACAGGTCAGGGTGTTGCTGGATGTATTACGATCCCTGTCAGTACAAATGCACACGTAAATCCACACAAACACACACGTGGACATAATATTGCATGCATGGCGAGGCTTGAATTTTGCTTCATTCGACCTCACACGACAGGCCTACTGGGTCTATTGTTAAATAAAATAATATTGTACACTAACTGCAATAATATCACAGCCTTTTGCAATACACACACAAAAAAAATGCTGGGTCAAAATTGTAACTCAACTGTTGGTTTGGCATAGTTGGGTCAGGGGTTTGGTCAATTTGAACAAACACTGGATCAAAATTAGAGCAAATTATTAACCCATCTGTTGGGTAAGAGATATCCTGCCCACAACACAAAGCAAAATGCATTGATTTCACAACCCAGCTTTTGGTATAAACTAATGGTTCTGAGATGGATCAGCTACGTTGGGTTACAGGTACAACACCATTGGTTTCGAATACCCGCCTTCTTGAAGTCACCATTTCAGTTTGATTGCACTCATTTCATTCAGCTGCGACTTGGAGCCACCTACTGACGGCTTCCTATATGGTGAAGTGGCACAGTAAGTACAAGAGTCTAGTTACTCCAGCCTTTACATTAATATAAGACTACATTTATTATTTGTGGAAAAGTTCAATGCGAATGGCTGGCAACCAAATCAGGGTGTACCTCGCCTCTTGCCCAAAGTCAGCTGAGGTAGGCTGCAGCACATCCACGACCCGAGTGAGGATAAGCGGCGCAGAAGATGGATGGTCGGATGTTAGTAACGCTAACTAGAAAATACTTTTCCAGAAGAAGCAGTTTGGTTATGTATGATGCATTAACATCAATGTGGGGCCAAAATACAGTGGGATTAATTATTTATTATTTTGTTTCACATTTGACCAATCCAACGGCAGGGTTACATTCGACCCAATGGCAGGGTGACAATCCACCCGACGGCAGGGTCGCGTTCGACCCAACGGCTGCAGTGGCGTTCGACCCCATGGCAGGGTGACAATCGACCCACCGTCAGGGTCGCGTTGGACCCAATGGCAGGGTGGCATTCGACCCAACAGCAGCCCCAACCTAACACTCAAGGTCAAACCCCCTAACCCAGACCTGCTGGTCTAACTTAAGCACTCGTTGGGTCGGTCCAACTTTAGGAATGCATTGTGTCACCCAAATAACCCATTTTAAGACAAGACAAGACAGTGACATGTGGAAGTAACACACAATACACAGACTGACAGACAGATACTCACACACACACACACACATATACACACACACACACACGCGCACACACACACACACACACACACACAAATACAAGACAACAACAAGTGTGGAGATAAAACAAAAATATAGAGACAAACAAGACAGGAACATAACGTCTTAAGATAAAAAGTGTGTTGACAAATGACAGAAAAGAAACCTTTTTTTTTTTTTTTTTCATAGAACTGGGTCATGGTTGTCCATAAATCTTAATCTTAATTCAGAACAAGACATTTTCTATAAGTGTATGCTTCCAATTTTTTGAGAAGCACTTTGTTTGTGGGATTTGTAGCCGAGCAGCAGTGAAGAGGGGACTTTTTACGGAGAAAAGCAAAACGTCACGCCTCGTACTGTCAGAATCAGAATCAGAATCAGAATCATCTTTATTTGCCAAGTATGTCCAAAACACACAAGGAATTTGTCTCCGGTCGTTGGAGCCGCTCTAGTACGACGGACAGTCAATTTACAGAACACTTTGGGGACATCAAGACATTGACAAAAAACAATTGTGCAAAAAGATGCAGAGTCCTCGAGCATGACTCATATTGCAATAGTCCGGTGCAACGACCATCGTGCAAAGGGCAGTGAGACTTCAAGGAGTGGATGCGGTTTAAAGTGACGAGTAGTGCGACCATCTGTCCGTGTTCTTTAAAGTTTCCTTTTATTGACATATTCTTTGCCAGTCAGCCTAAAAAGCAGGCGTCTTCGAGTCTCCTCCTCACTGCTGATGTTTCGACTTTTTGGGTTTAATGTAGCTGCCAGTTGTCTGCCTGGAAGGCAACGTGCTAGGGTCCAAAAGCGGTGGTCATTTGGGAAGCAGACCTTGCAGCACTCCCTCTAATTTGATTAGAGACTATTTGTGTTGTCCTTCAAAGGCATCATCGCAAACTGCTGCACGGGATCCAGCGGTTTTTCGCCATGGAAAACATTGCGTCACATCGTCATCATAACTCAAGCTTTTCCATTTTCTTTTAATCAGCAGCAGCCTTTAAACACATGAAGTGAAAAGTATGTCTGAGTATGTCTAAATTTGTCACAGCACAGAGAAGAGTGTAGTGAAAAACTCCTGGCAAATTTGAATGATTTGAACGATGTTTGAGCTGCGAAAATATATAAGACTCCGGTGTGGCTGGAGCACATCTCACCGGGTCGTCGTGGGGCTTCCCGTGCCGTGCCGAGAGGTGCAGGCCAGCTTGAGCCTTGCACTAAGGGCTAAGTCACTTGCAATTGCGTTGGATAGCTACAGAAAACCACTGTTCAAGTTCTTATATAGTGGGTGCGGGGGGGACGCATGTCACCGGGCAGCATTTTAGCCACGGCGAAAAAAAATCTGGAAAACCGACGTTGTGAAAAACATGTCGCCACAATTCAGTCCTATATAGTTCTGTCTTTGCACATTGATTTCAGCAATTATCTTCAAACATTTTCTTTACAGGTCTTTAAAGGCAACACCTACGCAATGCATCATCAAGGGGGGATTAGTTTGATTACAATTTTCTGCAGTTTAATTATTCAGCGGTTGACTTGTTGCCTAGCGACAGAGTTCGACCCCGGACCAGGTGAAAATGTGTTTTGATATGCGGAGGTTGACCAGCGTACCAAAACGGGTTGCGTTGGACCTAAGCGGTTGCACCATACTTTTAAGCTAGGCAAGTCTTCAGAATTGAGATCTGCTGTCAACATGTTGAACTGTAGGCAAAATGACGCCGTATCACTTTATTTCCATAAACTTGCTGTGACTTCCCGCAGTTGCACAGTTGTAGACATCATTTTGCTGTCGCGCGCTGACTGCACAATTTATACCTGCCATCAATGAACCACACGTTTCGGTCACAACACTTTACCAACCAGTCCACACACACACGCACACGTGCGAAAACACACACTTAGAGTTGGTGTTGATTACGCTGAAGGAGCCAACTCGGTGAGGGTTGCTTGCAGCCTGCAGGTAAAGTCAGTGGAGTAATCGGTTCCATATTGTGTGCGTGTGTGTGCGTGTGCCAACCGCCAACACAAACCGGGTCATAAATGAAACAACATTTGCTTAACAGAGTAATAATGGAGTTTTTAAAAGCATCTGATAGCTTCATTTTACTCTCTATTTCTCTACTTATTTCTCTATCTGTCTGCCTGTCCGTCCGTCTACATTGTAGCACACATCTGTTAGGACTGCCACACATGATCGAACAAAATATACTTCAACAGTACGTTAACCTTCTAAAACGCTCCAAAAGTTGAGCCTCACTGGGCCGTAAATTTGGATTCCAGCGATGTCGCTAAGGACTCATATTTGACCCCGACCCCAACTTGAAACTGACCCCCTTGTCTTCTGGTAAGCTGTTACCTTCAGGCCTGCGGACCCGCACGTGTCAAAACAACATTTATCACCTGTGAGATCCCCTCCAGCACTGCTCATTTCTGTTCCCACCGACAAAACCTTCGACCATTCCGCAATGTACGAAGCAAAAAGCGGCGGACTTAGGGAACAGGTGTGTATTGATTAAAATTTGTTTTCAAAAAGCATTTTGATTTAGTTTTGTACTCTGTCTCTAAATTCCAATACAGTAAATTACAACGTGAGCTTCTACGACAAGATCGAAATCAGACTTGAGCGGCCAACATCCCCTGGAAGCAAATGTTCATGTGTCTAAACATGACTTTTCTGCCTCTCCGTGCTCGTAAATCAGCTACGGTGATCTTTGATTCGGCATGCGGGATGTAAAAATCCCGCTAAAGCTTCTCCCTGAAGACTGACTGACACGTCCTGGGAAGCATTATTGTGTTTCTGAGGCTGTGATTAATGTTGACAGCGTTCAGTGTATAAATCCCTTCGTGACACAGAGTACCTGCAGGCCTAATGCAACACTGGTCGAGCAGATGGTTCGCTTTGATATCGGTAGAGATTTGTCAGCTAGTTTCATTTACATGCACAGTGAGCGAGAAAATATTGACCGGCTCTTTTCCAAAACAAGATAAAAGCACTTGCAGCATAAACGGTTGAGTTTTCCCGCATCGGCTCGGGCTAGTTCTGTCCCAACTAAACCTTGTCGCACGCACGGGTGAAGCCTGCTCGGACGAGCAGGCGAAACATCTTCTGAGGCAACCGGAACAGTCCAGTTTCAATCAATTCAATGCCCTGAGAATGAAATGACCAGGACGAATGAGCATATTCGCAGCCAAGATAAAATCGACATCATTCATTGCTTATGGACTGTATCATCTTTTGTTGAACATGTTCACATTGAACCAATGGAGTGTGTTAACAAGATAAGGATGTTTCAAAAAAAATGGCAGATCTGGGTCAATGTCATTTTTGCCATTTTTCTCTGAACAAGCAGATGGATTGCAATAGATAGTGTTTTGGAAAACAGCTATTCATCTGGATCTCAGTCCTCTTGCACAACACAACACAGAACGTTTTTGTTTTCAAACACACCCAAGCACCAGCTTTGAAATGCGTTATTTCGTCAGGGCCGATCCCCATTAGACTACAAGCCAGTATCTCCAATCGCCTGCTGCCAGTTCTGATTTGGGAGTCAACTTGCCCCTGCGAGTTGGGGCGAGTTTGATATCATGCATAAAAGAATCGAATCAGGATTGGTTAACATCGTATTGTGTGGCGTTTGCATTCTCCTCGTGCTTGTGTGTGGATTTTGCTTTTCTCTCTTTTTACCTTTTCTCCCCCCCACATTCCAGAAACATCTGTGTTAGATTCATGGAAAAGTGAATTGTCCAGACACATTTTTGACGACTGCGCATGCAGGTTGTTTCAGGTGTTGAATGTGAAGGCGCTGAAATCAAATATTCAAACAACTGTGGATGTAAATTGACCTCAAAAAAATCCGACTTTGACGAAATAAAACATTTATAATCCACGAATGTAACTTTCTTCCAAACATTGTCTTCCTCTAAACAGTTTCTCTGCCCTTGCCAGACTTTGTGTAAAAGTGACTCTTTGCTGAAGCACGTGAAAGCCGTGTTTGGATAGATTCCCCCTTTCTAGTCCATCCATGGGAATTGTGACTGAGGCAACAGACTCCCTGCTGAGCGGTCCCGATCAGAGCGATCCGGTCCAACTATAGTTTGTGTATGCGCCTCACTCTGTCTTGCTGACAGAGCCTGTTCTCACGAGACTGTAATAAGATTATGGAAAACAAAACAAAACACAATCATATGTAAAAAAATATATATATATTTTTAGTTGGTTTTATTTTTTTTAGATTTGAAAATACATTACAAAAACAGTTTAAACCTTCTACTCCTACTTTGAAATGTTACCCCAATGTATATTTTTTTTCACTGTAGAAAATATCAGAATGGTGTTTCCACGTTTGTGGTGTGTTTCATTTATGAATGATTTATTTCTTCTGGAATTTGCAGTTACGAAAATATGACTTGAAAATCTAAATGTCACTTAGATTTTCTGGGTACAGTTTTTTTTTTTTTTTTTTTACAATTTCCTGCAGAATTCGCAAGAAAAAAAAGGTTGACCAACTACATGCAGTGATGCTGAAAACAAATTCCCTGTGGGCGATTTGCGTCCGCTGTGGCTACTCATCCATTTTCAACACATAGCTGATACGTATGCTGCTTTGGCAGATATTTGCTGCTCAGCAGGGAGGGCGTGTTTAAAACACACACTTTGAACAAAGTTGAAAAAAGCTTTCAGCTCTGCAAGTGCTGAAAAGGTGGGTTAGGGGTGCAGTCCAAAGGATGTGATGAAGCGTGATCACGGCTGTGCATGTGCCTGCGTGTGGATGTAGATTGTAATGTGTAGTGACGGTAGTGTATAGTTGAGTGATGAGGGTTTAATCGTTGGTGTCACACTGCTAGATTGAGTGTGGGTTCTCCGCATGGGCAAGCCGCCCCCCCCCCCCCCCCCCCCCCCCACACACACACAAGCCTTAAATCGTACACCGATATGTTGTCTCATCAGCGTTATGGGACTTTCGTGTCCCCAAATGAGAGCAGGTCCCCACAGCAGGGACTGTGTAAGCACTTCATGACCCCACGATGCACGAATACAATATTAACACACACACCTCCAGAAAGTGACCACACTTTATGAAGCCCACTTGTGGTTTCATATTAAAAAAAAATAGAAAATCAAACATGCTAAAACCATCACACCATGAAGTCATCCGAGTATGTGGCCATACGCACACACACACGCAGGAGAAGAAGTCATTCATACAGCGATGGGGGTCCGATTGCAAACGGGGACCACACATGGTCTTGTCATCAGCAAGGCAGGCAAAATAGAAGTCAGAAAGACTGGAGATTGGGGAAAATGTTGGGGGCGGTCACACAAGAATAGAACGTTGAGCAATAAATGCTAATCCCACTTTCTTTTTACATGCTTTTGACTGACGTTGTCGCACAAACTATGTGGGAAATTGTGGCAAAATTTGTGCTACAGTATATTCCCTTCCAACTGGAATATTGCATGCCTGCGCAAGAGAAAACCCTCGCACTTATGCAATCAGCTAAAAGTGATGGAAAGGAGAGGAAGCAGAATGAAAGAAGAAGTGAAGGAGCAAGAGGACCGTTCTGGGAGGCCCCATATCATGAAATTCGCATTATTTAACCCCTTGGATCCCAGTCTTTTCTACAGTGTCCACTTGTACTAGAAAATCTGGGTCTTTTATACTCCACTTAAATAGAGTCGAACCTGTCTGACAAAATCATCTCCAAAAGCTGCAATAAAAGGTCACGATCCAAAGAAATTCTAGAACCGATGAGAAATAAAGTAATTGACATCAAACGGTCTGGAAAAGGTTCCAAAACTATTTCTAAAGTTAGGACTCCAACAAACCACGGTGAGAGCCATTATCCACAAATGGAGAAAACATGGAACATTGGCGAACCTTCCCAGGACTGGCCGACCTTCAAAAATGACTCCAAGAGCATAGTGACAATTCATCCAAGAAGTCGCAAAGGAACCCAGGACAACATATAGAGAACTGTCTACCTCCCTTGCCTCAGTTAATGGAAAAGACTTGGCAAAAATGGCATCCATGGGAGAGTTCCAAGACCGAAACCACTGCTGACCAAAAAGAACATAACGGCTTGTCTTACTTTTGCTGAAAAAAAAGAAAAGAAAAAAAAACAAAAAACATCTGAATGATTCCCAAGAATTTTAAGAGAATTTTCTATGGACTGACGGGATGAAAGTTGAACTTTTTGGAAAGTGTGCGTCTCGTTACATCTGGCGTAAATGTAATACAGCATTTCAGAAAAACAACATCATACCAACTGTCGAACATGGTGGTGGTAGTGTGATGGTCTGGGGCTGCTATGCTACTTCAGGACCTGGATGACTTGCTGCATTGATGGAACTGATCTTTACCAGAAAATCTCAGAGAATCAGAGAACCTCAAGCTGAAGCGCACTTGGGTTCAGAAGCAGGACAACGATCCAAGACCCCCCGGCAAGTCAACTTCTGAATGGCTTCAAAAACAAAATGAATGTTAAAAAGGCTCGAAGACCCTCCAGTGTCAAGGAAGAGTGGGCCGAAATGTCTCCACAGAGATGTGACAGACTCGCTTTATTTCAGTTGTTGCTGTCAAGGGTGGCCCAACCAGTTCTTAGGTTTCGTGGGGCAATTACTTTTTCACACAGGGCCAAGTAACTGAATATTTTCTTTCCCTTAATAAATAAAATCACCATTTAAAAAACCAAATCTGTTTGATGATCTCAATGATTAAAGTGGGGAAACTATGCAAATAAAAGAAAGAATGTGAGAAGGAGGCCAATACTTTATCACGGCACTGTAGATTATATCGGGACGAAGGTGGATTTTTTCCCCCGATTTGATCTTATCTAATATGTGCAATAAGAGATCAATCTGTCAGGCTCATGAAGAATTTTTTGAACGCTTGAAAACAGAAGTTTCATTTTGCTCCTCAGGCCACCAACTGGGAGACAAGGAGGACCGACCGCCTCAATCATAATCCTGAAGCAAAATGGACTGATTCTTGTCTGCAAAGCCCAAAACCATGTGAAGATTTCAAGGTAGAAAAGTCATCTTTTAAAATGATAAGGGGGTCCCTTCTTTGTTAAGGACTTTAAATTGGTAATCCTTTTAAAAGTGGACCAGCACTTAGGCATTCTCTCTTTATCTTAATGGTTTAGGAGGCTCATGTAATCTAGTGGGTATTCTCCACAACAGGCACTTGAGGGTCTACGGGGACGTAGGAGGCATTAGGGGCCTCGGCAGGAGAAGGCAAGGCTTTTGTCTTTCAAAAAAAGGGAAAAGGATAGAGCAGACAAAATAAAGAACGATGGCAATTCTGCAATTTCTTTAGACCATTGTCTCCACTCCATCCCCCCGAAAATACTTTCAATGTGAAAACTACATTTGTAAGGCGCCAAGGGCATTCTGAAGTAACCCGAGGTGCTCAATCCCACAACTTTAAAGCCATTTAGCCTGGTGGGAGCCGGAAGTTAGTTTGAGGAAAATTGGGACACAAGGAAAACAGGATATCTCCTGTAGCTCGGATTGATATCAAGTCAATTCTGAATATCAGACTTCATTAAAAAGCTGTTGGCTAGTTCATCCGTGCTTCTCAAATGAGTGATTAAATAAAGGTAAATCAATACGAAAATGTTTTTTTGTTTTTAAATCAAGAAGGCCATCATTTTTCAAAAATATGTATCTGTTTTCAGTGACATGAATGTTTTGAATGAATGTGGACAATAGACCAAAACGAATATCAAAACTGTTCTGCCGTCAGGTGAACACGTGAAACCTCTCAGTAAAAACCCACCTGAAAAGAGCATAGTGGGCAAATAGAACGAGACCAATAAAAAAACAACAGAACGTAATAAGAGATGACAGTGTCAATGGGAAGAAAAGCCCTTGGATTTACAAAAACGGCAAGCAAGTTAAACAGCGCAAGAATGCCACATGCAGAAGCGACACACAAACCACACAGGATATTAAGTTCGCGGTCGGCAGGTGAGATTGACACCGACACACATACGCACACACATATATACGCTGACCTTAAGAAAAGCAATCTCCCGGCAGAAGCCGGTGTGGTTTTAACCTTTGACCCCATGACATCTCATCTTAGTTACCGCGCCGTTAACTCACCCGCTGAAAAACCGCCTCAGGATCCTTGTGGTAAACTCGTAACCGGCCACTAATTATTTGCGGGCAAACTAACTGAAAGGAAATACCGACGTTGACTATCGGTCAGGTTTCATTGAAGAGCTTTTGAGTCTTCTGAATTGCAGTGGAGAAAAACAAAAAGTAAGTTCAGGCAGGTGTCCGACAGCCGCTTTCCAAATGTTAGCTTTCCGGAATATACAAATGTCTTGTCTACTTCGAAACATTTGAAAGAAACAAATGCATTTTCCTTTCTTTTGTTTTCGTTCCCATTCACAAAACTGAATTGCCTTTTGAATGCGATGAAGTGAAAATTGCTACTCCAGTAGACACGTAGTCGTACGAATGTGCAAAATCTCGAATATCTGCTGAATTGCTGAAAATGAATGTTGACGACACCAACCATCTTTCTGACCACTTGCGCAGCATAGCGATCGTCAATACTAGATCGAACACTCTCATTGAGAACTTTGCTTCATCCTAATACGAGCTGTGTCTACTATTTCCATTTCCCCGTTTAGTTACATGAGAAAATGAAGCAAATATTCAGTGTGGCAACTCTAATTATAATGCAGCATCGTTGTACGACACCGCAAACTGCAACCAAAATGACAAACATTCACGAATCATCGACTCTGACTGCCAATCAAAGCATTATTATTTGCATAAAGAAAGAATATTTGATACAGTTATTGTGTTGAATATCATCATAGAGCGAAAGTGGCAATAATGTCGTGGCTGCTCGGAGTATATCTTCATTTAGTATACGGTATGTCTGTGTGTATGCATTGAAATGCACCGGGGCGCGTGAGCGGATCCACTTCGTATTGCCCTTTTCGGGTCCATGCGAAGCGCTCTCTCGTGTTTTTATGGTATGTCGCTTGGTAGAAGGAAGCCAAAGGTCGAGCTGAGTGGCTTCAGTAAACTTCTCTCGAGACCAAAGCCCTGACCTCCATTTTTTCTTTCTTTGCGAGTGTACGAGCGAGTGCGAGAGAGCGGCAGAATGAGACCTCACCGCCGAGGATGCCCATCACTGTTCATTGACTTGTCTGAACGAGGACGCCTGTTGTCAGCACGGGGCGGAACTTTGACTGCGTGTGTGCGTGTTTGTGAGGAGCTCAGTGGCCGAGACTAATCCGCGAGTCCCCGGGGAGTCCGAGGGACCCGCCGGTACAATGACTTTGCGGAATGAAGTCACGCAGTACTGTGTGCGTGGGGGTGTCGTGTACGTGTAGTGTGTGGGTGTGTCTGACCTACGTCTTTGTAGATCGGTCCGCGTGTTTGGCTGCTCCGCTGAGACGAGAGTACAACTTTTCACACTGAGATGTAAACGCCCCGCATCGTAGCGCTGAGTCTGCGTGTGTCACTATCGGAACGGATGCGCTAAAAAGAATGGGAACTAGACATGGAAAAAAGCAAGTGCCATCCATCGCTTAGTAGGGATGATTCTCCTTTCTTTTTTTCCCCACACTGAGTACAAAAACTTAGGCGATAACAAGTATCGATACTTGATACTGCCATTTCATCTTACCATTGTGATTAAATTGTCTTTTTTTCCATCTAATATTGTTCAGAAACACGAAACAAAAACGTTCCCTCAACATGGCATAAGTCTTGACCACATATTTAACTTAAATGTAGCCTGCAACACAAGGCGTTGCAGTTATGTGGGGGCACAGTCTGAACACTAGTGGGCGCTATATCAAAGGAGGACAGTAG
Organism: Phycodurus eques; assembly: GCF_024500275.1. Lineage (NCBI taxonomy): Eukaryota > Metazoa > Chordata > Actinopteri > Syngnathiformes > Syngnathidae > Phycodurus > Phycodurus eques. Next base: position 737,030 of record NC_084525.1, on the reverse strand, counting down.
AGAAGAAACAAAGAAGAACATAGAGTCTGGTGGCTAAACAGTACGAGAAGTATTTCGGATACTGTGTTACCTCTGTGTGTTTACTGTAAAGTGAGCAAAACAACGACAACAACAGAAAACAAGACTGCTCCGTGAGAATACCGCAACGTGAAATAAAACTGTCAGGACAACTGAAGTGACATTAGAGATGTCACGTATTCACAATAATGCGGTATTAAAAGTGCGTCAATATCGTCGCGGTCTTGTCTCGGTGTTAAATAATGAGGCGCTGTGCTTCAAATTTGCTCCACTGCTCCCTGCGCATCCTCGTTCCGGCGGCTACTCACCCGATTGGCCACGTAACCCACGTGACCCCACGTTACGAGAACTACACCGATTGGCTGACTGGCCCGCGTGACCTTAATGCTGCGTTTGAATGCGGAAATAAGGCCGAGCAAAACGCTGCATCTGGGTTCCATATGGGGCGTACGCTAATGGCTTGATTAGGAAAAAAAGACAACTCATGTGAATTGCAGGACATGAGTTGTCATCGGAGAATGGAGAGCTCCGCAGCAAACATCCGTCACCATCCCGACTCCCGTTACACACAAATCAATGCAAAAAGAAATCAGCTGACGTACTTCTCTCTTTTCAAATGAAAACATAACACATTGTTACTTGCCTGTTTCGATATCTGCTGCGTTGCCTTTAAGGGTGTTCCTGCGTTTCCCAGGATCATCGCTCAGGATCATCGTAGAATCGGGCCTGTGTTGATCAGAAGGAACGGAAAATGCTCAAATTCTACCCAATTATCAGCACACCCTGCTTCAGATTTGATCAGATACCATCGTTGTCTGATTAAATAATAATAATACCAAAAAAAAGTCATAATTATATGCAAGGTTATGATCGGACAGTGACGATATCCTCTTCTTTGTCCAACTTTGTGGAGTCGTTTATTGTGTCATTCCGCGAAAGAAACCCGCACGACTGAAAACCAGGTCTCTGTTCCAAGCATTTATACGAACGTCATTTTAGGCGTTTCTCTTTTCAGGAAAAGACCCCACGATTATAAAGTGACATTCAAATCCACGATACGATCTGATCGGCCTTCTCACGACCGTAACACGAGTGCGCTTACACAAGTGTAAGTGTCGAGGTTGAGAACCTTCGGGCTCCCTCAGGGCTGCCGGTGGGGAGCCACTGGTTGTGTGTGTCTGTGCACATGTGTTTGTGTGTGATGAGTCATTTACAACAGAGTGAAGGAGGAAAATAGCCTGAGGTCTAAGAAAGGGGCTTGTGTGTACGCATGTACACTTGCGTCCAAGGGAGTGTGAAATGGTGTGTGTGTGAGAATCACGTTTAGTTTGTCCGACTGATTTCTGTGGTTATTTTTCTTATTTGACTTGAACGATTGATCCGTTTGCCTCAACCTTCCGAAGTATTATTGCTACAAATCATTTCTAAATGACAAATGAGCACAATGGCAGCAATGTGCGTGTCTGCCTCACAGTCAGTAGAGTCATGTTCGAATCTCCCATTTTCTGTGGGAGATCTCAAAATCATCCATTCATTGAAGATGCCGAATTTGTGAATGTGAGATTGAATGGTTGTTTGTTGTTTGTTGTTTGTTGTTTGTGCCTGGCCAATGACTGCCGACCGGATTGTCGCGGACCTCACCTCCCACCCACAGATCATCTACTTTAATGGTCTTTAATGTAGGTCACCTCTGTAAAAACGTTCATGTTCAGGTTTGTCGCAGTTACTAAAAGGTCAGTTACACAGAAATGGTAGGCCTTAAAGCTGGAGTTCGAAGTTTAAAAAACAAACCACTTTGTCATATACAGTATGTTGAAACTGTCTCTATTACATGACTGTATATCCATCCATCCATTTATCCATCCATTGCCTGAGCCGCTTCTCCTCACGTGGGTCGCGGGCGTGCCGGAGCCTATCCCAGTTATCATCGGGCAGGAGGCGGGGTACGCCCCGAACCGGTAGCCAGCCAATCGCAGGGCACATACACACAAACAAACAAACAACCATTCGCACACGCATTCACACCTAGGGGCAATTTTAGAGTCTCCAATTCATGCATGTTTTTGGGATGTGGGAGGAAAGCGGAGTGCCCGGAGAAAAGCCACGCAGGCACGGGGAGAACATGCAAACTGCACACAGGCGGGGCCGGGGATTTGAACCCCGCTCCTCAGAACTGGGAGGCATACGCCCTAACCGGTCGGCCACCGTGCCGCCCATGACTGTATAATATTATTCAAATGATCTTTTGGAAAAATCATCCTTGTCTGGCCCTACCTAATTCCTCAAATTTAATTTTAATTATTATTTTAAAACCAACTCGGTGTGAGGAGAACTAGCCAATCAGCGAGTGTAGTGACAGGAGGCGTGACAGGAGATTGTCGTTGGCGTGACTGGAGATTGTCGTTTGCTCACACGCGCAATTCATGCTCACGAGCCTCGCGCTAAAGAATCCTACTGTAGTTTCTTGGCTAGGTTATTTAACGCCGGTTAGCAACAAAAGTTAAAAAGAAGGAACTGGTCCGCTCTCTACTTCAAATCATGGGTAAAGCTAGCTAAGCGGTGTGTCCTATATGCAGACGGCTGCATATTGCTAAGCTTGGAAAACCACAGCGTACCTCGTGTCACTGGGTAAGTAGATCCCCTCTCTTACATTTTGAATTGATTGTACATTTCCCAAAATACTACAAATACATCAAACCGGTAACATTTCGTGTAACGTGGCATGTTCGCAGAGCGGTCTGAGGCTCACCTGGTCGACCGAGGAGCATTCGGAGGCAGCCAGGTGAGAGCGATGCGTCGTTCTCATTCCGATTCTTTTTCGGTCAGACACACGAGGCGTCTTCAAGCACTGGAAGATCCCGAGGCCTTGTTCCATAGACTTTCAACTTGATGTAACCCCACATGAAAAAAATCACTTTGTGAGATCAGGTGAATGGGGAGTCCATTCCACGGGACCACGACGACCAAACCGCCGATCTGGGAACTGCTAATCTAGGAACGCACAAAACTCACACGAATAATGCGCTGGGCCACCATCTTTTTGGAAAATGATTTGATGCATGTTAGCTACAGCTGACAGTTTGGGGAGACAAAATACGACGTAGGCCTCGCGATCTCCCGAAGCTTGAAGAATGTATTAGAAACTTGAGTGACTCCCGAAATGTGGTCAGATGTTGGTCAGACATGCGCGCAACGGTGGCTTGAGTGCTACGATGAAAAGTGGTGCGCACGTCAAGGTGTACCAGCGATTTACGGATGAGCATTACAAATCAAAGATGCTACCGCAAATATTCTCAGGTCATTTCATCCACTTTATGGTTCCGTTAAATTTTGATAAACAATACAAAAAAAACCTATGAGTGACTTTTGAAACACCATGTATATGTGAACTATAAATTAAAACCACATTTTCTCCACTTTGTTGTCCATTCCACACAAAAGGATAAAATGCAGGGATCAGGACTGTTTTGTGTGATCAAAAGAAAGAAAGAACAAACATGTATTGAGTACTTCAACATTATTTATCTTTCCACTTCAAAGAAAATCCAGAGCTAGTATTAATTACATTTCTGCTGCTGCATGTCTCTGGCAGGAAATTCTGTTTTAAATCAGCTAAAATAGTTTTGTATGTCACATCCTTTCTATCTTGATTGGACGGGCAACGAAAGAGCATCGAAGAAAATATCTATTATAATGGTTAAGATCATCGCCTGCCACCGTGGGGGACCTCGGTTCAAGACCCCGACCGGACCATCCGCCGACATCCCCCGGACTCACGGCTGCGGTGTCCTCGAGCGCGACGCCGATACCCCGAAATGCTCCCCGGGCGCTTCGGCTGCTCCAGTAAATGCAGAGAACAAATTCCGCGTACATGCACGCATGTTCATGACAATCAAAAGTGATTCTTCTTCTTCTTCTTCTGATGTGAGTGTATGAGTACGACTTCACAGAATAGCATTGCCCAGAAGTTTAAACTACTCTTTTACTAAATGTTTGCTTTTTTATTTTTTATTTTTGGCAGTTTGAACTCCGTTGGCCCGGAGCCGAAATACAGAACAACTGGGAAGACGTATTTCAAACGAGACTGGCCTTTTTAAAGCTCGATAAACTAAACATGCTTTAACGACTGTTTTGACAAAACAAGCAGCACTGTTATATTTACCGCAGTTAATGCATTCGCCCTTCTAAACATAAACGGGTTACTTAATGAACAGTTTTACACATAGAAATGTGTCACTTAGACTCAACACTTTGTACAATGTTGAAACCATCTTAATCCCTCAAGAGGGCAAAGGGATAAGACAAATGACGTGGCGCTCATATTTAAGTTGGCTGCCCCTGTGGTGCTCGACGAGATCAAGTAAAAACTTCTCGAATAAAACAAAATTCTTTGGGTTTCTTTTGCGGGGCGGGGGGTTGGGGAACTTTTGCACATGGACGATAATGTATGAATGATTCACATTCTGTGGGAAATAAATGTCAGTAGTCGGTGATGTTTTACGTTCAAGATACGAGGCAGATCAGGAAAGTTGTCGCTTTTGAAGCGATGCCCCCGGAGTGGAACGCACTTTTCCCAGACCCGTCGACCGAAATAGCAAATGTGAAAAGATGCCTCCTTATGAATTGCATTCTGGAGCAAAGGTTCAACATTTAAGATTTTCAAAGAAGGTGGTCTTTGACAAGATTAAACTCAGCATTTGCACTGGGAAGGAGTTCCCACGACTATGGGGGTTGTTTCCCGTTTACAGCTGCTCTTCTGGGTTCTGGGAACTTTTTGTCCGTTCATCCTGGAGAACATGTGATGGCTCTGTCCCAATCTCTGTTCTTGATCATCCCGAAGGTGTTTGATGGGTTTGTTCTTCCACACCAAACTCATATGCATACTTTTATGGTTCTTGGCGAACCTTCTTCCCCAAAATGAAGATCGGAAACCGTCCAAACTGTCTTGTCAAGATGCAAAACTACATGAGATTAGATGAGATTAACCCTTTGTTAGTCCCACAACGGGGAAATGTGCATCATTCCAGTAGCAATAGAAACAAAAAGCAAGAAAGGAGGGCACAAAAAGTCTATGGGCTATCTAAGAGCTCTTGTCCAAACCCGATCAATGAAGGTGTGTTCCAATTATTGTTGTATTTCATATATTGTAGTTATGACTGGTTAGCACATCCGCCTCACAGTTCTGAGGACCGGGGTTCAATCCCCGCCCGGCCCCGCCTGTGTGGAGTTTGCATGCTCTCCCCGTGCCTACGTGGCTTTTCTCCGGGCACTCCGGTTTCTTCCCACATCCCAAAAACATGCACGCTAGGTTGATTGAAGACTTTAAATTGCCCGTAGGTGTGAATGTGAGTGCGAAGGTTGTTTGTTTGTATGTGCCCTGCGATTGGCTGGCGACCGGTTCAGGGTGTACCCCGCCTCTCGCCCGAAGATTGCCGGGATAGGGTCCGGCAGCCAGCGACCCGCGTGAGGAGAAGCGGCTCAGAAAATGGACGGCGGATAGATGGATGGATAGTTATCTCATATACCACCGTTGCCTTTAGTCCATTTTAAAAGAGTTTCAATCATGCCATCGTGTCCCCGCCAGCATTTCCACATTGAGTCCAAAACAGTGAATAGTCTTTACATACCATCAACAGGATTACATACAAAAATTCCAGTGATTTTCTCGAAGCTTTGGGGCATGAACCAAGGAATAACGCAGTCATCCGATTCCAAGGATCAGGGTAAAAGTAGAAAAGTAGAGTCACTGTACATGAATGTAGTTTCTTTGGTGTAAGATTCTTGTACAGGACTGAATATAAAGTTTTCTCCTCATGGTTCATGCTCCCATCTTGCCTCCTCCGTCATGATTTTATCCATTCTAGGCACAAGTCTTAATGCATGACTGACTCTCAGTATAATGCTCCGCCCCCCCCCCCCCCCCCCCCCCCCCCCCACACACACACACAAAATCAAATTCAGGTCAGGACTCTGGCTGGGCCAATCCAAAAATGTCTTTTCTACTTTTTAACATTTTTTAAATTTTGGATGTTTGTGATTATTGGGGTGATTAAAGGCAACATTCTTCTTCAGGTTTCGAAGAGACGTGAAGGTTGTGAGCCTAAATTGATTGCTGTACGGAAGTGTGCATCCCACCATCGTCACTTGCAGTGATTTTTTTTCTGCACCACTCTTTTCTCCGAAGGAAAAACATGCATGCCAAGATATAGTTTGCAAAAGCATTCACGGGGTCTTGCCAAAGCATGTAGCGAAATGTGTTATTGTCAGATGACGCATGACATGAAGCTTTATTCATTCAGAAATAAAGAAAAATGGAATCCCAAAAATTGGATACAGTAAAGCCAAAATTCTCTTCTGTCAGTTTATGCATAAAAATCTAAGTCCCATCCGGAGCCAATGACCCAAATAATTACACATGCAGCACTAGTGTGTTTATGTGTGTCACACTAGCAGCCTGTGACGCACAGATGCTTTTAAAAAAGAAATATACGTATCCACACAATGAGAACTTAAACCACGTGATTTACAATCTGTTTCCAGTACAATTCTCCCTCCTTAAATCCCCAGTTCACTCCTTTTTTTTTTTTTTGCTCGCGTTTTCACTCTTGTGAACGCACGTAAACACACATACGCGCACGACCGCAAACGTTACTGCACTTATTAATGCACCTGAGAAAACCAGGTCGCGAGGTTTATGGTCGGAAGTCAAGTGGAGCAGAGCAGCGAGAAGGTCAAAGTGAGAGCGCAAAACAAATTGGCCGAGAAGAAGCAGAAATGGTCGTGAGGTGAGAAATGTGCGGCGGAGAAGCTGTATTTTATACACAACATATTGCATCGCATTTACTTTATATTCCAACTCAATATTAGGACAATCCCCTTGTCACTCACGTACACACACACACACACACACACACACACACACACAGCCTCCCGCTACACTCACAGCAGTGATGGATGTCTTTAAGAATGGTGCTAATCAGAAAATAAACATTTGGGACCATGATGTACAGGTCAAGAGGTCATGGACCACGACCAACGCGTGTGTGTGTTTGGACATTATTTTGAACACAAACCGATGGAGGGTCCAAGGGATCGGTGACCTCCAGGGCAGACTGGCGACCTCGGCATGTTGTAGGAACCACACGACCGTCATCACTTTGTCCTCCCTGAGTGGACGCACACGACCACATTTCTTTTTTGGGGGGGGGGTTTGTTTTCCATCTAGTGATTATGATTTCAATGTCTCCTCTTGCTTTAGTGGGCAGTAAACAGGACGGTCTGGCAGGAAAGATTGGAACAACGGACAGGAAGTTTCCAAGGGACACATAAACACTCACACACAAAATGTACATCCCCAGTAAAATGCATATAAGTTGCGTTTATTATGGAAACAAACAAGATCTATCCGTCATTTTTCTGTGTCGTATTTCTCCATCGGGTGGCCGGTTCGCCCACACCCAAACTGCGTTGAAGGTCTCCAAAACGTACTTTTTGGAAAACCTTGAGAAGCGTTTAGAACAAAACTGCAGTGTCCACTCACAAAAACTCATTACATCTTTATTAATATCATCTTTATTAATACTCATTTATTAATATGAACTGTTTTGTCACCTTTATTTGCCACTGTTTTTGCTGTCTTTTTTTTGGGGGGGGGGGGGATTACTTTCTTCAAGCTTTCTGATTGGCTAATCTAATAAATTTGCACACCTGTATTGCAGCACACTCAGAGCTATTTTCTAATATGCTCGTTATTTATCTATACACAAAAGCATCAAATTATTAGGAACCGATTTCAGTACGATGCAAACTAGCACAATAATAAACATTTTGAAACGAGTGGTATTGGAGCTCATCATGAGAGAACATGTACACCTAACGCTGTGACCAGTGAGTTTATAACACGTTAACATGGTGTCAGTGTTCTGTCAATGTGTTCACAAAACATTTGGAGGAAAACAAAAAGAATTCTAAAACTCAAGTTTGTTGACGTGATGCATGCTCATTTTTTCATATCGCAAACTGAGCTCGGAAGCAAAATGCTTTTACGAAGGCTAAGCATTTGTTTTTGGCCCTTTCTGATTTGGATCGTGTCGCCTGCAATAAAACACTTCAATTTGACTGCAAATACCAAGACAAAAAAGGTTATCCTTGTACATTTACCCACATGAAAAGGATAATGAAGAGGAACGAGCCGAGCATTTGGATGGTAACCTGACCACCTGAACACTGCTTTGACATTACGCGGGGGTCCACCACAGATAAATAGGTAATATCCTCATGGAGGAGAGCAAAACATAAAGCCTCCTTTATTATGCGATCCAACCCAACACACACAAACACAGCCATGCAAGCGCCACGGGGGCCCCTTATGGGAGTCTGGGTCCCAGGCCTCAATTAAGAGTGATTACACGCTGACCTTAGCGGTGAACTCCCACACGCGGGACTCTCGCCTGTCCTGATTAAATTGCGACCTCACCACTGACCACTGGACGCTAAACGCTACCAGGCCCGCTCGGAACTCTGCTGACGCAGATCCGTATCATTTCAAAAATACTCACAAAGCAGGCAAACTGCATAAGGAAGTCATTTTAAAGCGTTTTGTTCTGCGTAAATGGGACATACTATCAACACGGCTGAAACGGTTTCGTATAACAACAACACTTTGACCTCTTAAATAGCCATATAAAAATTTCTCTGCCGTAAAATTAAAGCTTTAACAGTACTTAGTGGTCACGACTTCCATCATTAAGTTTTCGAAGCACAGAACATCATAATCTCTGCCAAGGAGGACATGTTTGTCAGAGAACTTGCTCTGGCATGGATCATTAAAGAGACCATCAGGATTGGATTTGGCAAATCCATTTTTTTTCCCTTTAAATTATGTACCAGAAATGTATCTTTTGCCATGTGCACCCATCACTTCTTTGTAATTGGGTTTTATTGGCCTGACTCCATATATATATATATATGGTACGCAGGCAGGCAAATTGCATATTATGACGGTGGGATTGGACAATGTTTTAACTAAAGCATTCTGATACAATTAATAGTTTTCCTAGTAACCAATTTTTACAATTATGTGTCAAAGAACACATTCGCTCCTATTTCCGCAGTGTCCCTGAACGCACCTCGCGCAGTTTCGACATAAACACGAATGCCGGACGCAGCCGCGCCGAACGTGTCGCCAAACGCGGCGTTTATCCGCCGACATGCGTCGTTTATAGCGTGATCAGTCGGATTTTGTCCCGGAAGTCCCGAACGAAATCTGCCACTCTTGAATGAAAATCAACATTCGTTCGAAAACTCCAGAACGAGCGAGTTCACAGTAACGTTCATCAGGCACAAATGAACTAAGTTCAGTTAACGTGTGCCCCAAATATAAACTAGTTCATGAACTTTCCTACGTGGAACTCGTTCAGGCACAACACTGACACCAGGGCTCGTACGATAGTGTTTGTAGTCGATCGAGCAAACTGAACTATCGGCTTTAATGCACCTGAGTTCATTTTAGAGGAGAGGTAGCATTTAGGTTGAATCAAGCAGGCCCACAAGATTTGTCCGTTCTTTTTAGGGCAGCCCAAGCCTTTTTTTGATCAAATGTGAAATGTTTTCAACCACACGAGTAAGTCCAGTTCCTTTCAGTTCTTCCGGGATTACCAGGACGTTGGGCTGAAGCTACACAGACTACGCTCCTCCCGAGTTTCAATGCTGGATTTGATGATCTGTTGGGGCCTGCCACGAAGAATAAACAACACAGTAAATGCAAGGCTTTTAGCTTTATTTTCGACTGTAGCTGCCACGTCTATTAGAGACACTTTGTTCGGAATCGATGTCACAGCCGTTATGTCAAGAAACATTGAAACATTTATGACGACAAAATAAAGAATCACGCCAGCGCTCTCCTCGGACCTTGAGAGTGCTCTCCATCTACTCTTCCGCATTGGGATTCTATGTATGCTATTCCCAGTCTGCACTCAAGGACTGCGGTCTGATTGGTCGAAGTGACACAACGACAAGATGCTCGGAAGGGGTCTTGTGTTTTTATTTCCATAAATGATTGAAAGAGCGTTATCTTTTCCCTGGAGGATTATGCGAGTCTCAGACGAAAGAATTAAGTCAGGCAATTGGGCGCAGCTCCGCAACAAAGGGGAATTCAGAGAAGGATTTTGCCTGTCAAAGTCAATTACATTGTATGAGTTTAGGAGGGTGAGACATTGTAATATCTGCTCAGGGATTTCAAGAGCAAGGATCATACTTGAACTTTTCAAGCTGGGCATTAAAAGAGCCAAACAAACCAAAAGAAAATGGACTCCATTTACTCTGAATATGGTTTTCTCATCATCGCCATTCACACCAAGGCCGTGTCCAGTATTTTCATTTTTTTTCATGCACTCTGTTTTCATTTACTGAAAAGCCTTTTTGAAAATATTCCAGCCAAGGAGGAGGACTTTCCAAAACATTTGAAAGTTTGTGTGTAAACGTTTCCCCCCCCACTTGTCTCCTAAATAGTCAAAATCATGAGCCGCTATGTAATTTATAAGAACATTTATTTATACTTGTTTTTTCTGTTTATGTTTTATTGTTAGGTGAAAGGATTTTGTTGCATGCCATGATGTACAGTATATACAAAGATTTTAAATATAAAATATAAAGGTAGTAAACAAGCAAGCTAAAAAAAATGTCTCTCGTGGACAATTAATTGTAGCAACATTGCTCAACAAACTCAAAAACTCAAATGCCAAAATGATATTACTGTTCTGAAAAAATGTATTTAATGCTCAAATATAAGACCCATCCATCCATCCATCCATCCATCCATCCATCCATCATCATCCATCCATCCATTTTCTACATTGCTTGTCGTCATTAGGGCCGTGTGTGATCTGGAGCCCATCCTACCTGACCTTTGGTGAGACGTGGAACACACCCTAGATTGGTCTCTGGACTGTTCCTAATAAATAACTAAATGTTGTCCAGTAACTAGCAAATATGATGAACACGATCGCGACCTTTATTTTTAAAGTCCCCTAACTTTGGGGTAAATACTTCTTCAGACATGCGTTCCTTGAAATCTAAACATTCTAAAAACGCACTTTCTCCAAATCGTGCTAACGTCTATTTTTTTCTACAGCTAAATGGGTCATAATGCAGCTCCAATTGTGATGCTAATAATAACATAATACTGTACACACACTGAGGGACATTGGAACCAATCCCTAGTGTTGCTGCTACATTGAATGTCATGCAGATCGCACAGTGATTATATGAACAATGACTAAAAAGATGGCCAATCATAGTAAAGTTGGACTGTGGTTGAAGGCGAGACTAAAAAGGCAAGTTATAATACAAACCAGACGGGTTCAGAAGGAAATTAACTAAATGGTAAAGTAGTCTTGAGTGTCACTTTTTGTCACTTCTAGAAAAGTGGAGGTGTCCCGCAGGGAAATAAAAAGACATATGGTCTGGATTGCTTGGGCTCGCGAGGACACTCTCTCAGCATTCACACACACATTTCTGGGGGAATTGTAATTACTACTTTCCATCAACGACTTCCTCTGACGAGTTATGGCAGCGATCTAGCGGAAGGAGCGGTGTGTGGCTGCTGTTTGTGAAATTTCATTAACTCATTCACTGCCAGCCTTCCCAGTAAACATGGCTATTGGACTTCGAAAGCCGTCAATGGCAGTGAATGTGTTAAGTTTCCTTTAATTTGCTTGTGGCCTCCAATTGCCACTTTGATTGTCTATTTGTCCTTCAGTCTACGCTGTGACAAGTGCTGTCCAATCAGGAGCCGCAGGCGATTGAGAGCAAGTCAACAGGCAATTTTGATGTCTGTCACTATCAGGGCTACTTGATTGCCTAGGTTCTTCATGTTGTTCAACATTTTCTATAGAAGTGTCCAATTTGGTGCTCATGGTAAATAAGATTGTTTGGCCTAATTGGAGGTCGGCTCTTTTCTGAGTACCCTTCTAGTGACGTATTTTATGGTAATGTCGCACTCAGTGTTTTCCTTGATATATCACAACTGCTTTTCTTAAAAAAACTATGACTGTCTTCTTGGAAAATTCCAACTGTTTTCTTTAGCGTAACGTCATTTTCATAGTCACAAATATATTCTTGTTTTTTTTTTTTTTTAAACATAGCCTTAATGCTTCTTGTAATAACCAAACAACACTTCCTTTTGTTCCACCGTAGAGAAAAAAGAAGTAGCATGTTAAAGCTGAAATCCACAACTATTTTTTGTTGAAACAAAAGTAATTTTCACCCAAGCCACTACAAGAGTAGATTACAGAATGCGGATTAAGCCTATCAGCTTCTGATACAGCTTTCTAATTTTTTCAATATTTATTTTTTTATATTTAGTGACTATCCTATACATTCCCGCACAGGATCACTTGGTGGCGCTCTAAAAGTACGGAGAAGAAATGAAATATTTGACCTACGAACGGGCAGGCCCATATATGGACAGCACGCAGGTCGACTGAGCCATAGAGAACGGCGAAAGCACACGGGGTTGGAAGGAGCAGGTGGAGGCCGGACAAGCATTTAGCCTACGTCATATCAAAGCGACGAAGGCTTTGTTGTAATGCTGGATTCCAGTGTTAGAAATGGTGGATGATAGCGTTAATTTCAGCCTGAACAATAGCAGTGGAATTAGACCGCACTTTAAACACAGAGATCTAAGCAATAACTACCTAAATAGCACTGTTACACAAGACTGGGAGAGACAATGGGATCAAAACAGAGATGGACTACATCTGTGGTTTCCGAAAGAGAGTATGTCGTGCCACTCGGTGAGAAATGTCGCCTTAGGATAATACGTTCCTCATGGAAAACAAAACCTGTTGCGAAAGTGGGAGGTCTTTCAAATGAGTCTTCCACAATTCTATGAGACACACGATTCTTCTCAAGCATACAGCATTCCTGCTTATACTTTGACACTCCACTACTCTTCCACCTTCCCAACCAGCACGAAGCGCAATGGGAGCCTCTTTCCCGCTTCAAAACAAGTGTTCCCAAGACTCATGCTTGTGGTAACACTGACACCTTGAATGGCTCACAGCTGACCCTGCCACGACCCCTGTGTTCACTTGGACTCGAGTGTGAATAGATGCAAAAGAGTGGGGCGGATGTACCCCACAACTTAATTAAACTACTGAACACCTCCCACCGTGGGAGAGAAATGTGGGGACGTTGTCTTTGTCGACATTGTCACCTAAAATTGGAAATCTGAAAATTTCAATTTAAATGTGTTTTATAGAAAGCACAATGGCCTCATGGTTAGCATATGTGCCTCACAGAGGTTAAGTGAAGACTCTAAATCGCCCATAGGTGTGTATGCTGGTTGTTGTCTGTAGGTGCCTTGCAATTGGCTGGCAACTAGTGCACAGTTAACGCACTCCAAGGCTCAAAAAGTCTCATTGCTGATGTGATGTGTGATGTGGTGATTGAAAAAAAAAAACACCCGGACTCACCCCTCATTATTCTTGGGGACTTTAACAAAGCTAAACTCAACCACGAACTCCCTAAATACAAGCAGCACATCGACTGTCCTACCAGGGAAAATAACACTTGAGACCCCTGCTGTACTACACTAAATAACGCATACCGTGCCATTCCTCGTGCCGCCCTGGGCTCGTCTGATCACTGCTTAATTCACTTAATACCGACATACAGGCAAGAACTTAAATGCGCGAAGCCTACAGTGAAAACAGTGAAAAAGTGGACCAATGAAGCAAAGATGGAACTTCAAAACTGTTTAGACGGCACAGACTGGAGTGTCTTTGAAAATTCAGCTGGCAGCCTGGATGAATATACGGACACTGTCACATCCTATATTAGTTTCTGTGAAGATGTGTGTGTACCAATAAAGTCAGCTTTGAAAAGGACACTTTCACACCCGAAACCCACCCAGCCGCACCGCCGACCACAATCACACCTCTGACTTCTGCGTTAACCATCCACGAACAGGATGTGAGACGCATCTTCAAACAACAAAAGACTAACAAAGCGGCAGGCCCAGACCATGTGTCTCCATCCTGCCTCGAAGTCTGTGCAGACCAGCTCGCTCCAGTCTTCACACAGATATTTAATAAATCTCTGGAACTGTGCGAAGTACCATCCTGTTTCAAACGCTCCACCATCATTCCAGTCCTCAAGAAACCTGCAATCTCGGGTCTGAATGACTACAGTCCTGTCGCCTTGACATCTGTGGTCATGAAGTCCTTTGAACGTCTCGTGCCGGACCACCTCAAAACCGTCACAGGTCCCCTGCTGGACTCCTGCAGTTTGCCTACTGAGTGAACAGGTCTGCATATGATGAAGTCAACATGAGACTGCACTTCATCCTAGAACACCTCGACAGTGCAGGGACCTACGCGAGGATCCTGTTTGTGGTCTTCAGCTGAGCGTTCAACACCATCATCCCTGAACTCTTTTCTGCCAAGCTTCTCCAGCTCAGCGTCTCACTTGCCATCTGCCAGTGGATTTACAGCTTCCTGACGAGCAGGACACAGCAGGTCAGGCTGGGGGAGACCACCTCATCCACACGCAGCATCAGCACTGGGGCGCCCCAAGGCTGCTCTTCTCTCTCTACACGAACGACTGCACCTCAGCGAACCCGACTGTCAAGCTCCTGAAGTTTGCAGATGACACCATTGTCATCGGCCTCATCGAGGACGGTGACGAGTCTGCATATCGACAGGAAGCGGAGCGGCCGGAGCTGCGGTGCGGCCGACGCAACCTGGAGCTGAACACGCTCAAGACTGTAGAGATGATCGTGGACTTCAGGAGGCATCCTTCGCCACAGCTGCCATTCACGTTGTCCAGCTGCCTTGTGTCAACCGTCGAGACCTTCAAGTTCCTGGGAATTACAATCTCTCAGGACCTGAAGTGGGCGATCAACAGCAACTCTGTCCTCAAAAAGGCCCAGCAGAGGATGTACTTCCTACGGCTTCTGAGAAAGCACGGCCTGCCACCGGAGCCGCTGAGACGGATCTACACAGCGGTCATCGAATCGGTCCCGTGTTCTTCCATCACAGTCTGGTTTGGCGCTGCTACAAAAAAGGACAAACTCCGACTGCGACGGACAATCAAAACTGCTGAAAGGATTGTCGGTACCCCCCTACCCACCATTGAGGACTTGCACGCTGCCAGAACTAAGACAAGGGCGTGCAAAATCCTCTCGGACCGTCCGCACCCCGGTCACCGGCTCTTCCGGCTCCTTCCCTCGGGTAGGCGCTACCGATCAACGCAAACTAGAACTAGTAGACATTCCGACAGCTTCTTCCCTCTTGCGATCAACTTCTTAAACACCTAACCTATAATTCCATTACAACAAGCTGGAATTTTTTTGACTTGAGTTGGTTGTCACATTTGTGCGGGGCCAATTATGTATTACTCGTGCACTCACTGTAGTTGTCTCGCCATGCTGCACTATTTGCATATACTGGCCACTCATGCCACAGTAGCATCTGCTCCATTTGCACACGGATTGAGGAGTATCTGTAACATTTGCACAACCGACATTGTCCCAGATGATCGCACGACTCGTCACTTTAAACCGCATCCACTCCTTGAAGTCTCGGCGCCCTTTGCACAATGGTCATTGCGCCGGACAATTGCAATATTAGTCATTCGAACTGCTCTAAGTGCTCGAGGACTCTGCATGTCTTTATGTCCCCAAAGTGTTCTGTAAACTGTTGTACTAGAGCGGCTCCAACTACCGGAGACAAATTCCTTGTGTGTTTTGGACATACGTGGCAAATAAAGATGATTCTTATTCTGATTCTTTTTTTCTTGTTCTTTTTTTCTTATCAAGATCTCGATCCATACCCCACCCCTACACTGAGTTGCACAGAAATCGTTTTTTGCTACAAACAAACATAATCGCACATACTACTGGGAATGGTGTGTTCCTTCAAGAGTGGATTCCACACTATGCAGTTGTGCAGAGAATGAGATGAGAGAGAGAGAGAGCGAGAGCGAGAGAGAGAGAGAGAGAGAGAGAGAGAGAGAGAGAGAGAGAGAGAGAGAGAGAGAGAGAGAGGCGTGGTGCTCCTTTCCTGGCTCCAACCATACAGTACTTGTCTTCTCTTCTGCCCCTGCACATGTGTTGGAAGCACTGAGGAAGTGCAGGAGCAGTCCCAACCCAAGTGAGTCAGTCAGTCCATCAGTGCGCCCAGAGAGACGCGCACACCGCCTGCTCGCAAGCAGCATCTGCGCATCCACAGCCTTTTTTTTTTTGGGGGGGGACACAAACAACTCCTCATGTAGACTCTCCGGGATAGGAGGACCTTTCCCGGGTTTACATTCCTGGAATAATTGAATCCGATGGTTTAGAGGGTCTCTTAAAGTTGAGGAGTCAGTCTTGCCTGAAGAAGAATATTTCATCCAGAAAAAAAAAATGACAGGATTTACTCCCATTTGCATTTTTTTGGCGCTCCTCGCCACTTGCGTCTCTTCAGGCAGCAAGTCAAATGTGCCGCGCCTCAGACTCTCCTATAAAGGTACATCTATCTATCTATCTATCTATCTATCTATCTATCTACCTATCTATCTATCTATCTATCTATCTATCTACCTATCTATCTACCTATCTATCTATCTATCTATCTATCTATCTATCTATCTATCTATCTATCTATCTATCTATCTATCTATCTATCTATCTATCTATCTATCGATCTATCTATCTATCGATCTATCTATGCAGGTGGCTGTCAGTATTAAGGCTTGTTGAACATTTAAACACGATCATTGAATGCAGTGATTCCCGAACAGTGTCCCGTGAGGTACCGTCAGGTGTGCTGCGGAAAATTATACAATTTTACAAAATTGGTCCAAATACATATGTTTTTTTTTTACTACAAATAACGTATGATTGGCCGTCTATCTATGCCAGCGATGTATAGTGACAGGTAGAACAAATGATGCATAGCAGGAGAAAAGAAATGTGTATAGGATTCCTTTTTTGTGACACAGAAGTTTCTTCGAATGTCAAATACTAGTCTATGCATCGGCTCAATAAAGGTTGGGAAACACAATGTGCATTTTTGGCTTCTGTTTTTTTGCGGGCTTCCTGCAGTGGAGCTTTTACTGTACAGTTCGGAGGGCGGGGTGCCAGCGGGATGAGAGCCGGAGGTCATTTGGCGAAGGTTGGCTCTTCTGCGGGATGCGATTCTCTCGCTATTAGAGTTTATTAACAGCGGCGAGCGAACACCCGAGGAGGATGTTGGCTAATTTATGAAGTGTGATGGGCAACTGTAAAATGACTTAGAAACTACCGAGCTCAGTTCTTAAAAACTGTCACCTGCATTCAAGTCTTGTTTTCTTGCTAGATGTTGATTGCGTTCCTGCTGAGGCGTGAATGTTCGGAGGCAATGTTGCATTACAGACAAAAAACTTTGAGTCAATGCTGAGATTGAGTACTTGCGTGAATGCTGAATATTCAGCACTGTTCTATTCTGCACTTCCATGAATTCTGATGTGAGAATTTTGCCGTTTTGTATCCTAAAAGCATACTTGCGAATGCTGACGATCACACAGGTCGGACCCAATCTTGTTTCGACAAAGCGTCATTTCTCAACCGATAAGCTTTTGATCTCATCACAGGACATTTATCAGTTTAATTCTTATGTTGCTTCGGATCAGAAACCCCCCAAATTCTGTACTTTGGCATCATGTTGGACAGAAGAGCGATTGAGGCAGAGCCAGCAGGCCCTCTCAGGTGCAACATCTGCGGACAAGAATTTCCACACATTCCACTTTTCGTTCGCTTTGCAATTCTTTGAGCTGGATCGCATTGTATACATGTACTTTTTCCTCTTCCGGCATCTAATCTAAACCCACTTTTGGCCGTGACTCATCGAGCTGTAATGAGAAGCTCGCAAAAGACGGCGCGTGTGCGCGCTCGTGTTTGTTTTCAAGGGCTGTTGACTCTGTTTTTGCCGAGCCGAGCTCATTGTTTGCTTCCAGTCGGGACAGAGTGGGAGTGTATAGTCTTCATCGGTGATAGATATCGCACAGGATTTCCTTCAGTTCCGTGCCCTGATTTCAGGAGAACAGTCACGTCGTCTTCCTGTCGGAGGGACTGTGACGACCGCAGTCAGAGGGGACAGAGACAAAAAACAAGTGCCGGTGGATGTTTTTGGTTTGACTTGTGCTAAAGTAGTTCACTGCAGACACCGAGCATGTATTATTTCCTACAGGCGTTGTTACTATGTTGTATGACAGCGGTACGTTGATGTACAAGTGAGCCAACTTACATTAGGTGGTGGCAGCGAACTCAACTCGCTTCGCAACAAGCAGCAGTTTGCCAAATAACAATTCTAAAAAAAAAAAAAAAAAAGAGCGGCTCAAGCTGGGCAATGCCACTCCCAGTTGGAGTTGACTGTCAAACTAAACATAGCACGTCGTGTATTTCCGCTAGCTCCATACTCACACACAACACAAAAGGCCATAGATGGGGTAATGAATAGCGTTGATGTTGCGGTGATATAACTCTTTAACGTTTTGCACAGTAATGGTGCAGCCACACATATGGACAGACAATATAGAAATACTCACAGGCATGTATTATTTATCCTATGCGAAAAACAACGGACTCATGTGCAGGCAGTGGAGCTTCGGCACCCGTGAATTGCTGTCTGTTTTAATATGTTCTCTGAGACTGACTAGCAACCAGTGCAAACACCCAAAGTCAGCTGGGATAAGAAAATAGATGCGAATGGAAATGAATGGAAAAGAATGGAAAAGTCAGAAGAAGCAACATTAGCGGCCATGGACACAACGATATTTTACTGCAAATGAATGCATCGATGGTCTCGTGACTCTTAGCAGGCTAAAGTTTCACTTGTGTGCAAGACTGATCACAGCTGAATGGACAAAGTTCCAAGAAAAAAAACAGTTCATGCTTCCATGAGACTCAGTGATTTTTATTAACGATGTTGTCTTCTTTGGCACCCTTCTGTTTTCCCACCTCCGCAAAGGCCAGTTTGGCCAATGTGTTTGCATTTAAACACTCTTGTTTCAAGTCGTCGAAGGTTTTTTATTTTGTATTTTATTGACTGATTGATTGATTTATTTATTGTGAGTGCTCTCCATCTCAAGTTTACATTTCCTTAAAAGCCACTCTGATGGACGGCAGTAAACACACATTTCTTGAAACTCAATCAGTTGAACACAAATCGGTCTGGAATTTGTGTTTAAAAAAAAAAAAAGGTTCCCATCGGAAAGGATGTAAATAACAATTTGGGTCAACTTGTCACCATATTAAAACCTTTCCTACCTCAACTGCCAATATTTGAGCTAACATTTTTACACGCTTAATTGTCGCACATGTAAAAGTAAGTTAAGCACCACTACTACTACTACAGTAAAACAATTCCAGCCTCTCGTTTAACCCTGATAAAGCGTGAAGACTTTCCTGATTTACTGCAGTGAAAATGATTCCTTTGATACTCAAGACACAACTACTGTACATTCTGTGTGATATGTTGACATCTCGTGACATCCTTCACCAAGGCGATTCAAACTAAAGCTGGAAACATCTTTTTTTTTTAACAATTCTTGATTTTTGAAAATATATTTATTGAGAAGCTCTGCAGCAAATATTGACTGGGAACAAAATGCACGTGTTACCGGAGAGAGAAAAGGGTTTGTGACCAAGCTCGTGAATGACTTCAGTTTTTCCACTTTCAAGTAGCCATGAACAGTCTTTTACTTCAGTCTGGAAATGTTTCACTTTTTTTTTTTGCAGGCTTCTCACAGATTGTGGGAAGAACAAACACTCTGCCTATAACATTGTTATTAGTGGACAAATGCTTCCTGAGCTCACGACCTATAACCCCACAGGTTACACACTCTTAATAATTTCCACCTTCACCGGAGGCCATGTAGCTCGGTGCGGCTTTTTTTTTTTTTTCAATCTTTTGCGCCTCTTCTGTCCGTCAAATTCCTGACAACCAGGAATAGCCCGAGGGTGTTTGTATTCCCAGGAGCATTAGGAAGTCATTTAGCGACAGGAAAAGGTGTCATTACCTCATTTCAATCAATTAGGACGCAGAGCAGTTTGAAACAGGAAGAAAGCAGTTTTTACCAAGGGAAACCTTTGTGCTTCTTCCTGCCAATCGAGGGCCGCAAACATTACAATCTACATCGAAGTGACGTATAGTAAACAACCAAACAAAGGAGAAAATCCTAATGACCTTACCTGCTGTTGACATTGTTAACAGTTTGATAACCGCTTGCTTTACTTGAACTGTTACTGACTCGAAAGTGAGCAGGTTTTTCCAAATGGGATCAATTGCAGCATCGATCTGTAGCTATCATGAATCTTCAAGTAACTGCACGGGCGGCGTTTCAAGTAACATTGAACGAAGCTAGCATTAGCGCTCCAAACGAGCGGACGTTAGCCATGGCTGCTACGTTGGTCGCGCGACTTCTTCGTGACGCAGTGTTAACTCAAACATGAAATACTATCGGGTTTGAAGTTTTTATTTTGGGGACTGTATAACAAATGAAAACTCCAAAAGAGGGCATCAAATGTTACTTTGGAATGGTTTCAGCTGCCTGAGGTCCCTTCGCTCTGCATCTGTTTGCTCGTCTTTTGCGCACCACAAATGATTGACACCTCATCAGTCTCCCATGAGCTACTTTTGCTCAGAAAAGAGGGACGCAGATGCTTTCATTCATGTACTACTGTCCTGTCAGACTGAGTTTTGACAAAAAGGACAAGAAGGTTTTTTTGTTAAATTGCAATCTCCCTTTTAACTGTCATACAACAGTGAAAATAAGATAACCAGTGTAATACTAACATTTGAATAACAAAACTGTCTTCACCACGACGACGGCGTAATGTGAATGGAGGTCATACGCCGCACACATAATAATCATTTACATACCTCAATCTCACGCAAGTGTAAAAAGAAGTTACTACTCTTAATAAAAATCTGCGGAATGCTTTTAATTGTGCGCGGTATATGCTTGCAGCCCTCCAAGGAGCTCCAGAGCAATTTCCCGTCATGCGTTTCTCTGTGTCCCTCAGTGCGTTTGTCTGTCTTCTGCCGACAACGTGCCAACTTCTTTTATTCACTCCTGCCGGGACTATTTATACACACACACTCAAACTAGCTGACCTGAGGCACACACACAGTCCGTCTTATACAATATTCACTTTGTTTTCAGCAAAAGCGGGGGGTCACTTGAAAACAGAAGCGCTCTCACCATTGGCCTTTTTTTTTTTTTTTTTAAGCCAATTGCATTAGTTCTCAGAGTCAAGAGTTGTGTTAGTTTTGTCTCGCCGCCTGTGAATGAACGAGCGTGTTTGCTCTGTCGGCATCGCCCACAAACCGATACAAAGACGAGTGTTAGCTGTTCCTGGGCCCGGCGGGATAATCCGAGAGCCTGCCGGAACTGAGTCGAATGTGGCAGCCATTCTTGTCCTTCAGCGCTTTTTTTCCCTCACGTTCACTATTCTTTTTCATCAGTCTTTTCTTTGTTTTCCTTCTTCGCTGTGATGTTATGTTATAGTGTAACGACAGCAATTTTTCTCTTTTACTTTTCCACAAGTTGATTTTTTTTAAGTGCTCCCAGACCCCTGATCAAAAACCCAAAATATAAAAAAAAACCCAAAATGATACAATGTGCCAAATAACGCTAAATAATAGGCCTACCTTCGTCTCCAACCATATTCACTGAACCCAGATGGAATGACAGCGAGAAAAGGTTCAAGCAAACCATGACCTGTAAAATGAACAATTTTGAGTTGATGTCACAAGTGTAACCGCAAAATTCCTCAGGGACCACTTTGGGTTTCTTGGGAACCACCAGTAGTATGGGGACCACGGTTTGGGAAACACTACCGTAGATAGCAGTAACCGACTGTCAAGAATTCAACACATAAAAACAATTTTAAAAATTAAAAACTGAGAAAACATGCCAATGACTTTTAAGAATTAATAAAAACTAAAATCTTGTATCCACTCTCCAGATCTTAAAAAAAGTGAATTCCCTTGTCAGAAGCAATAAAATAATAAAAGATGCACTAGGGAAAACAAAAATAACTAGAAGAAAATATTAAGCTACGTTACCAACACTGTCCATAAAGCAGACAAATATAACAAGTAACAAGCGCACACCTAATCTACGCGCTTAGCTCAAACAAACCAAAGAATCCATTTGGAAAGGCGTGCATGTGTGGAAAGCCAGAATCCAGCACAGTGCTTTGCTCCCTCTACTCAAAGTCGTTTGGAGCGATTGCACCATGACCAGCGGGGGGTCGCTCCCTCTCTCACTCTCGAGACGGCAATTTGTCCAAGCTTTCTGCAAAGTCGCCACACCCTGAACACAACACTTCAGCTCCGCGCTGATTTATTGTTTCTTTATTTGGCCTGGATCCGCAACGTTGTTTCAGCATCTCTCCGCCGTGCTTCTCTCAGGCCACCGTGTGCGTCCGTTTTCTTTTTCATTTTTTTTTATTTCTAACACCACTCAACCGTGCACCAAAGTTATGAGTATGCCCATCAATTAGATTGTTGTCACACAATCTGATGCACACATGAGCCGCAATTTGTTCAGATTTGGAAACAGTTTTTTTTCTGGATAAGAAATAATAGAAATAATGACTTCCAGGGTCAAATCTTTTCCAACGTAAAATTCAAGCATGCATTATTTTATGTATCCGTTGTCAATGCCGAAGGGGAACCGACGTAGTTGGTAGGCACTGTTAAAAGGGATTTTCCATGTTAAATGTAACTTGCTGCCAAATGTGCAACGTTGCGCCGAATTGGACTGCAGCTTCGGGTGATGCACACAGATTGCAACTGTTAGTAAAATTGGAAAGGGAATTCAGAGAAGAGGAAAATGACAATACAATTGCTCTGTGACATCGCCAACATTGAATAATAACAACTGAATAAGTACAAATAAATGTTACATCAGCAACTGTAGACTGGAAGTTGTATAACATAAAATAAAATAAAATAAAATAAAATAAATAAACGGACCTACAAGAGTGGCACCTCTTTGGTGAAAGCGTCTAAGTAACGGAGATGGTAAGCAATGAGCGATGCAAAGATTTAGGAGAAATGGAGGATGATAGAGCGTTAAACAAGCGGAGAACGACTGAAGGGGTGATCAGTGATCCCCCCCCCCCCCCAAAATTAGGCCCAAGACGGCTGCAAAAGGACAAAACGGGGGGAGAAAAGGGTGTCAAGCAGGGCGGGTGAAAATGAAAATAGAGAAGAACAGATGTAATGACAATGACGAGCGCCGAGAGTGATGAGCTAAGAGCCTTGGCTGTGTTTTGCTTGGCCCAACAGACCAATCAGAAGCCTCCTGAGATGGCCGAGTGGAGAGAAGTGTTTTGTGGGGGTGTGCCTGTGTGTGCGCGCGCGCGCATCTCGCATATGCGTGTTCAGTAATACTGAAAACATGACACAAAAAAAGTCTTTGTTACTTATTCTTTCTTTTCAGCATGGATTGAATATTCAATACAGAGTCGTGCCATAATTCCATTCATCTTCGATCCGTCCATCAGGATGACGGGCGATCTATCCCGGCTGAATTTAGGTGAGATTGTGGGGTTCGGTTTGAAACGGTCGCCAGTCAATCCCACGCGGACAAACACTCACATTCGAACCTAAGGACAATTTTGTGTCCTCAACGAATTTACCATGGAAACCGTACAACATGCAAACTCCAAAAAGAAAGGACCGAGTTGAGATTTGAAACAGCAAATTCTGATTGCAAGGCAAATAGCGCTCTACCTCGGTGCCATGACTGGATACAAAATGTCCACAAATGAGTCTTAAACTTCTTATAGCGTTGCTTTGGAGTCCTTTGACATTTGTCTGTGTTTCTGCATATGTTGCCAAAAGCAACACAGGGCAGGATCGCATAAACAGTACACTGACACGGAAACATTGACAGTTTTCATTCATTTTCAGTGAAAAAGGGGGTTGTGGAAACGTCCCCTAAGTGTTTGGAGCCCCCTCAATTTTCCTTCTCAATTCTAAAAACAGAGATGGCAACCACCGAGCCCTACCAACCGTAAGTTGTTCTTTACTTCGCCACATGACCTCAGCACATCTCGCCTTGCTGATGCCTTGAGCTCAAAGAGGTGCTCGCATTGAGATATAGCAACAGTTTCCCAGAAAATCCCGGGATTTACTCTGTCATCACATGACTATCGATAGCGTGATTTATTTCAAGTCTCACACGCACACACACTTCTCCTTCGATGTAGGCCTTCGCATACAGTATATGTGTGCGAATATTTCAGTCTGCAGCTGAACACTGCCCAGGATCCTGCCAATGCCCAATTTGGACACCGGAGATGTCAGCATGACATTTGGAAGTGAACCTTTTCACTCCCTCAGCAAATCTGTCAACCCCACCCCAAAAAAGAAGTGCACTCCTTAAGACCATCTGCTTTTTATCACTTCATGGAAAAGTATTGCCAGGGAATTCATATAGTTTCTACGAAATGATTCTCCAAACCAGTCGAAATGTTTTCCTTATGTCTAATCAGAGCTAATGACGTTGGAAGAAACACAACGAGATCATTGAGACAGTGCAGACCGCCATCAAGGCTTAAACATTGATTACCATGTCTTTTATACATTTCAGGGCTAAGTACACTTATTATTCAATAATCATAATAATAATAACATTGAGTAAGGACGACCTCGCGACGCTACGGTGTCGGATCGACAAAACAACGTCAAGCTGCCAGGTTCTATGATTTATGACAAAAAGGAGACGTTTCAATTTCATTTTGAATAACGGCAACAATGTGCAGAGTTTCAAAATCTGGCGACATCTGTGGAGGAATTCTTATCTCATCCTTATCTTACCCACTACCAAAAAAGGAAACAAGCCAACACAAATGAAATTACAGTCTAAGCTCGACGGAAGGAAAAATACAGCCGCACATTTGCCTTTTATGGGAACAATGGTTTTTGCGCTTCTGAATGTGAATGTCTCAAGGTAGTAAGGTATACTTTTTTTTCCCATGGGGAACTTTCTGGTTGCAGTACAAAGCGTCATAAGATTCATATAATACGAAATAAATGGGTGCTCTTCAACGCTGTTGTTACAAGGTCAAATGACTCAATATCGCTCCTTTAAGAACACATTCGGGTGGCAGCATGATGAAGGTTGTGCTATCCGTTCACTAGAAAAAGGGAACAAAGAGACGAGCACACGCATGTGTAACTGAGAGTCAGCAGATACTCTCATGGACATATCTCACAAAATACTGATTGGAGACAAGGCCCTTTAAACATGTTGACAAATGTCTACCATGGACAATGAAATGGTTCCTATTATGCTCCAGTAAGACTCAAGTCATAGCTTAGCCATTGGTTGTAGGAATGCAAGCCTCCAGACTAATCAGTCAATGAGAAAAATGGGAGAGCAGAAGCGAATGAGAAGGCAAAAAGCCTCTTGTCGCTCTTGGATTCGACAGAACCCAGCACAGGCTTTAACCCGACTAAAGCGGACCTCTAACACTGTAAACAAATCCCCGAATGAACGTCGCACGTGCCTTTGAAGTGGCCCAATCTGCGCGATACCATCTCTGAGCTTCGGCACGTCTGCAGAAACCAGCCGTTCTTTTGTGTGTCACTTTCGTTTCGTCGTGGTGGCCTGCGGGGAAATGGAGAAACATTGAAGACAGATGTAGAGTTCTCCCTCATGGCTGCTTTGAGACGCTTCGTGTTGGGGCCTGAGAATATCAGAGGGAGAAATACGTTGAGTGGCAAAGGCGAGAGTGACAAGGAGACAGATGGACAGACGCTAGGGATGAAACCCAAGACATATTTGAGAAGGTAAACCACTTTGAGACGGGAAAACTAAATCCAGAAAGGAAGTTCAAGATGGATAGACGGAAGGCACCGAGTTATTATGGGGAACGGAGTTTGGACGGATGGATGGATGGACTTGAATGGGCTCAGTTCCTGTCATTATGATTGTTATTATAAAATTAGAATGCTTGTTTTTCTAGCATTCACATCAAGATTTTTTGACACACATTGGCAATCCAATGCTTTTTTATGTCAAAATTGAACAAATCTCCAAAATGGACAGTGGTGTATATCTGGATTACACGCAACTAACCAGATAATTCCAGAACTCCTCACAACAGATAAATCCAAAGAATTTGCTTGCTATTTGAGTGAAAAAATACAATCCATCGGGTCCAATATCAGCACGCAAATCAGCAAAATGATAACATGATGGAAGACCTAAAACCACCCCGGAATAACTCTACTACCATGCTAGAATTTGATACAGTTGACCAAAAAAACCCAGAAAGTGATTCAGCAGCTGAAACCATCAACTAGCGGTCTTGACTCACTACCATGACTTTTTCAAAACTATTCCAAAGTCTGTGCTCGTTGATTTGCAGCAAATAACCGGTTGCTCACTTCAGCCAGACGAGTTTCCTAAATCCACGAAAGTAGCTGCCATTAAGCCACCTCTAAAAAGGAGAACATTAGATGCTTCAATATTAGCAAACTATCAACCCATTTCAATCCTTCCCTTCATAGCCAAGATTGTCGAGAAAGTGTTTTTTAATCACCTCAGCAATTTCGTCAACTTTAATGGACTTTTTGACAAATGTCCCACCTCATCACAGTACAGAATCAGCCCATATCAAAGTGCTAAATGAAATAAGATTGAACACTGACTTGGGAATGTTGCCAGTTCTTGTCTTGTTGGATTGCAGTGCGGCGTTTGATACAATAGATCATAACATACTGTTGAACAGGTTGGAAACATGGGTAAGACCTGGAGGAAAGGGAAATTTTGTGACCATTGGAAGTTCTTGGATCTGATTGAATAGCAGGGACAGGTCCCTCAAGGGTCTGTTCTTGGACCCCTTTTGTTCAGCCTATATTGGGCCTTTGACCCCGGGTCAAATTCTTCAGAATTCAAAATAGTTCATTTTCATAGCTATGTAGCCAACACACAGTTACAGAGTAGTATAGCTAACAGTGTCTCCAGACATTTCTTTAACTTAAACCACAACAGAACTGGGGTCATTTTTTGTTGTTGCCAGTAAAGAAACGAGGGTGGCTGTTAGTAAATACCTGGAGTCACTCTCTTTAAAAACCAAAGACCATGTCCGAAACCTCAGTATGCTGGTAGATTCCAACTTGACTTTCAGCAGTCATATCAAATCAATCACTAAAACAGCCTTCTACAAGCTGAAGAACATATTCAGTAGGCTCGACTATTGTACTGGTCTTCTGACTGGACTCCCCTAAAAGAGCATTAAACAGCTGCAGCTCGGGTTCTGACAAACAAAGAGATCAGAACATATTAATCCAATGCTGAAGTCCCTACACTGGCTTCGAGAAAGCTCTAGAATAGCCTTTAAAGTTCTGCTATTGTTGTATAAAGCACTAAATAGTTTAGTTCCTTAATACATGAAAGAAATGCTAATGGGATACAAACCCAGTAGGGCTCTGAGATCGACAGACTCCGGTCAGATAGTGGAGCACAGCGTCCAAAGTAAAAAGGGCGAAGCAGCATTTAGCTGTTATGCTGCACACAAATGGAAGCCCCACATGTTAATGTTTTTAAGTCCAGCCTAAGAAAATAGTCTTCTTTCTGATGCTTATGATTTAGGAATTTTGGAGCATTTTCATCTTTTTATAAAAGTCTTTCTTGCACTGTATGTTCTTGGAGAAATTTTAGCAAGCTGTCTTTTACTTTTCTGTACTGTGTTTTCAAATGTATTTTGCTATTTTTTATCAAAATGATTTTATTCAGGTGAAGCAGATTGAGTTATCTTGTGTATGAAATCCGCTATTTAAAATAAATTTGCCTCGCCTTTCCTAATAGTTTGACCTTTCCACGCAGCCAAAATAATGCAAAATGTGCCAAAAAGTGTCCAAATTTAGCATAATAGACTGAGCGTTGTCTTTATAAGGGCATCTATATATATTTAAATTCAAATGTACAGCAAATTCTCACTGCGACACCTGTAGACCTCTGGAAGTTGCTGTTGCTACAGGTAAGTTTGACAAGTTAGTCAGGGCCACATATCCGCCCATCATGACCGCCTGTCATCCCAAAGTTGGACTTTTTCCCGGAATGAGCAGAGAGTGATAAGCGTGGAGGGGGCGAGTTGGTGCGTGCGTGTGTGTGTGTGCGTGTCAAGAGCAGCGGGTTTCTCCTTTTTGCATGTGTATGTGTGCAGAGAGGCTGCCTGACACTGTACGCACGAGGTTAAGATGTCATGCTCACACCGCACCTCTTTGTTTGGACACAAGAAATTGTGAAGGATGGATCTTGTCTTCCTCAGCAATCACAATGCTTGTTACACGCACACACAAACCCTGCTTCTATTTACTTACTGTAACTACATGGGCAGCCTCTAACCGTAGACTGGCTGAACTCTCAGCAGATCTTTTGAATGAATGCTTTGAAATATTCTCTTGTAAGAAAAAAAAAAAGTGTCCACTACCCTTGCAGGTGCTTGCTGAACTGTACTGTACATTCGACTGTACTGTAATGTGTATGAGGACTATGAAATATGAAATTTATATATTTATATAAATACAGCCCCCCGCTATTAGATACCGAATAGCGAAAATGTGAGGAATTGACCCCAACTCGCCCTCCAAAAACAAACAAACAAAAGAAACGTACTACCTTTCTATTAGACAGAGCGATGGCCGTGTGAAGCACTTCCCATCGCTTCACAATAGTT
The DNA here is from genome assembly GCF_024500275.1 of Phycodurus eques. NCBI lineage: Eukaryota > Metazoa > Chordata > Actinopteri > Syngnathiformes > Syngnathidae > Phycodurus > Phycodurus eques. The sequence goes on along the minus strand of NC_084525.1, from coordinate 708,286 downwards.
CCTTGGCACCAAGATGCCACAAGATGGCGCCAAAGCATTACTTTTGTTTTAGACGGGGCTTTGGCCTGAGCACGAAATCCGTGAGTGAGAAAGCAAATCCGTGCGATTCTCTTGTCTGTGTTGAAAACAATTACTTGAAATTCATCCAAAATACTTGTGACAGCCCATTTTTGTCATCTTAGTTATCAATTTGAATAATTAACCAAAGACTCAAGTCTACGTAATCTAAATTATTACTACTGCTATTACTGATGTAAACGATTTTCATAACCCAAAATATGTTGGAGTTAATAACTAACTTGACTCATAATAAATATCATTATTATTTTCTTTTGTCGAGGGGGATGCATTGCGTTTGTCCACTGTCGTCCATTTTTAGGTGTCTTTGCGAAGACAGACTTTTGGATGCAGCTTTCTTATTGGATCCTTGCCCGCATTTTTGGGTAAAAGTCACACTCATACAGACGCGACGTCGACACAAACAAAACACGGAACGAAAGTTATTATCAAAGAACGGTAGTGCAGAGCGACATGTTGAACAGTTCCTGTCCTCATTATTTTGTTGCGCTCGCTGCTGTCACTTTGAGCACATCCATCGTCATTGTGTGACTTGTGGCTTCATCTTCCTCCCCTTCCTCTTATTTTTAGACTCAAAGCCTCCCTCCTCGCTCTGACATTATCTTTCCCTTCGCTTTATCCCTCATGTCTCGGCTTGTGCTCGGCCTGTTTTCTCCTGCCAGCCGCTCCGATGTTTTATGTCAGCTTATTAAAACTGCTCTCATCGTCATGACTGCGTAGGTGTGTGTACGTGTGTGTGTGTGTGTGTGTGTGCGTATACAATTTATGGCAGCTTAAGGGACGAACTTTTTCTACTTTTACTTTTTTTCTGTGAACTACAAGTAAGTAATAAGACTCTTTGATGTCTTTGGTCATTGAAAAAAAAAAAACCATGTAAAAATGTAACCTAAAGTTCCCAGAGGTGTAAAAGTGAACGTAAATGTATTTTTTTGAAATGGTCAGTCCTGTGATTGACAGGTGACCAATCCAAGGTGGTGCTCACCCAAACTCAGCTGGGATAGTCTCTAGGCTTTCACCGATCCGGAACAGAATAGGCGGCAAGATGGGGTTTATGGTTAGCAAAGCTCCACTGACGGACGCTGTCAAGTTGTCAACGAGGACGCTTGGCTCCTGTGCTTCAATCAGTCAGCGCTCCAGTGCGTGGCGAGGGACTGCTTTTTCAATGGGTGTTTTGTGTGTGTATCATCCTAGTGATGAGAGGTCGATGGAAAGCTGATCAGTCCGAAGACGCCGAGGGTTTTGCGTACCGATGACGGCTTCTCTCTCTCCATGTGTCTTTGCGCATGCTGTCTCAACGAGAGTGCCAGTCAAAAACTCAACATTGTTTTCTTTGCGAATGCAGTAGTTTGGGTCACATTAGAGCATACAAATGAACTTTAATGGACTGCATGTGTAAAAATATGAGAATCAAAGCTGGATCAGAGGACTGCTCTCTTCTGATGTAATCCTCTTCTCACCAAACGCTCCATTTCAGTTGAGCTTGAAAGAGCAAAGAAGCACGGCATGAATTTAACAAAGAATAAGGCAACACAGTTAACATAACGACAGAGGATTTACATTTCCTGTTACTGACGTGTGCCTCCTGATTACAAGAGGAATAGGCTTTGTTTGAGAAGATACATATTTTGTCTTCTCCTTATTTGCTGTCAATACTTGCTGTAAAATTTCAATCAATCAAACCTTTCTGTTTGTTTTTTTTCCAAAAGCAGTGACAACGCTCCACTCGCTTATGGATCGCCGCGATTACGCATCGTCCTCTTCCACGCAGAGATGTCTCGGGCGAGACTGTCGCTGTGCCCCATTTCAAGAGAATGAGAGACGCGTTGATTGGCGGCGAATGAAGTCGGCTGTAAACACTCCCATCGTGGCGCAGCCTACGGAATTACCAACACCGCTCCAACCCGCCCCTGGCGCACAGTTGCGTCAGCAACCACACGGGACTTGTGCCCGTCCCGAAAATAGGGCCCTTAGATCTCAGCAAAAAAACAAAAAGAAACTCCAGAAATTGGGCTATTCTGAAACGTCGCAGCAAGTGTGCGTGCGTGTAGTGTGCGCAGAGGAGACGCGAACTCGAGTTCAACTTGCTTACTGGCACTCCTGCTGAGATTTTGCAACTAGCTTTTAGGATTTAAAGCCGCTAAACTGATTGGGAGGATGGGATAGCCAGGTGCACAAGCTCTCTACCGCACCCCCTTGAATAGATACTTCTAATCTGTAGTGTGTGTCACATCATTGTTTTCTTCTTGACTTTCCCTTGTGTGATTTAGTATTATTGGATTCATACTACTATACCCTGTTTGACATTATGACTCTGCAGTGGGAGTCATGTTTCTCGGTTCTCGGTTCAGTGGATTCAATTATTTTTCTGTGGGTAGGATTTACTGCGTGGCTTTATCAGGCAAGGAACCGTATTTGGTCAATTTGGTAAAATACACCCGATGTGCCCTCCTATAAAGCAAAAAAATAACCGTCGGGATTTCTACCAGCCAATCAACAGGAGGAAATATGACACTCATCAAACTGTCATAATGAAAGGTAACACTATATCATAAAACAAGAATTATGTTATGATGAAATATCAATAAACTAGACTGCAGTAGTAAAATAGTATTTGGAAACAAAAAGCTAACGTCGACCAGTGCGTGCCGACAGGAATTCCGTTCATATGAGTGTACCAGTACAGCCGACTAAAAAAGAATTACATGTAAACATGTTACTTCTGGCTTGTACTGAGTGAAGACCGGATGTGCCCCGGCTTGCATAAATGCGCGGAGAAAGTTCAAACCCGAAGATTATTTTTAGTGCAAAGATGAGAAACTAAAGCAAAACTATGGATTTATACCCTGTGTTCGCAGTCCTGTATAAAGTACCTAAATGTGACACTTGGGTAAAAGTACAAGTATCTAAACAGAAAAAAAAGTAAAAGTGACCTCGTATTTTCTTTCGGAAATTTCACCAACATTTTGTTTTGCAGTGACAAGTAAGGAAAATGGCTGTAGACTGCATGTACTGATAGCAAGATATTAATCCAAATGTTTTTTCTTGCGTATGCAGATCTACTGTCCACCAACAGGTCCTCCATCTTCAGCGGGCATCACGGCCAGCTGTCACTCTCAACTGTCTACCTGGATGAGTACCGTGACCGTCTCTTCCTCGGCGGCAAAGACGTCATGTACTCTCTTCTGCTGGGACCTGCCAGGAGCGAGTCCAAGGAGGTAACCTCTACAAATTGCTCGATAATACGCTGCATGATAAACGAAAACACTTGGAAGTCATATTAAGACTTTGTTTTTAATGCTGAATCATTGTCCCCTTGTGAACCCAATGAGCGAACCGCAACAATGTTGGATTGTAGATTGTATGAGGTAACACATTTGGAGACATAACTATCTTGTAACCATCAACACCTGACAATCTTATAAATAAAAAGCTTTAGGCTGTGTTCACGATGCAGGGCAGTGCGAGCTGGGCGGTGGCCGCAGGCAGGGACCTCTTCCACTCTGGAGTTGCCCACGGTGAGAGGCGCCGAGCAGGTGTGGGTATACTTTTTGCCGTGGCCGAAAGAACAAGATCCCGGATACAAGCGGCCGAAATGAGTTTCCTCCGCAGGGTGTCCGGGCTCTCCCTTAGAGATGGGGCGAGAAGCTCGGATCTCAGAGTAGAGCCGCTGCTCCTCCACATCGAGAGGAGCCAGATGAGGTGGCCGGGGCATCTGATTCGGATGCCTTCCGGACTCCTCCCCGGTGAGGTGTTCCGGGCACGTCCCGCCGGGAGGAGACCCCGGGGACGACCCAAGACACGCTGGAGAGACTACGTCTTTCGGCTGGCCCGGGAACGCCTCGGGATCCCCCCGGAAGAGCTGGATGAAGTGCCCGGGGAGAGGGAAGTCTGGGCGTCCCTGCTAAAGCCACTGCCCCTGCGACCCGACCTCAGATAAGCGGTAGAAAATGGATGGATGGATGGACCCTGAACCGGTTGCCAGTCAATTGCAGGGCATATATAGACAAACAACCATTCGCACTCACGTTCACACCTATGGGCAATTTTAGAGTCTCCAATTAATGCATGTTTTTTTGGGGATGTGGGAGCCAACACAGCCCCATACCATCACAGATGCTGGCTTTTGAATGTTGCGTCCATAACAGTCCGGATGGTTCTTTTCCTCTTTGGCCCAGAGGACACGACGACCACAATTTCCATAAACAATTTGAAATGTGGACTCGTCGGCCCACAGAACACTTTTCCATTTTGCCTCGGTCCATCTTAGATGAGCTCGGGCCCAGAGAAGCCGGCGGCGTTTCTGGGTGTTGTTGATAAATGGCTTTTGCTTTGCATAGTAGAGTTTCAAGTTGCACTTACGGATGTAGTGCCGAACTGTATTCACTGACCTTGGTTTTCTGAAGTGTTCCTGAGCCCATGCGGTGATATCCTTTACACATTGATGTCGTTTTTTGATGCAGTGCCGCCTGAAGGTCAGGGGTATTCAATATCGGTTTTGGGCCTTGCCGCTTACGTGCAGTGATTTCTCCAGATTCTCTGAACCTTTTGATGATGATATGGACCGTAGATGATGAAATCCCTCAATTCATTGCAATTGTACATCGAGGAACATTGTCCTTCAACTGTTGGACTATTTTCTCACACACTTGTTCACAAATAGGTGAACCTCGCCCCATCTTTGCTTGTGAATGAATGACTGAGCAATTCAGGGAAGCTCCTTTTCTACCCAATTGTGGCACCCACCTGTTCCCAATGAGCCTGTTCACCTGTGAGATGTTCCAAACAGCTGTTTGATGAGCATTCCTCAACTTTCTCACTCTTTTTTTGCCACCTCTCCCAGCTTTTTGGGAATGTGTTGCAGCCATCAAATTCTAAGTTCATGATTATTTGCTCAAAACAATCAAGTTGATCAGTTTGAACATTAAACATCTTGTCTTTGTAGTGTATTCAATTCAATATAGGTTGAACATGATTTGCAAATCATTGTATTCTGTTTTTATTTATGTTTAACACAACATCCCAACTTCATTGGAATTGGGGTTCTAAATGCAATTACATACCATTTGCCATTGGCCTTCTCTCATTTTTAGGATTAACATTTATTTTTTTTGTTTGTTTTTACCGTAGGCTACTTCCGTAAAAAATAAATGGCCCTTTTCCGATGCAAGGTAGATAGTTGGCTCAACACTTATATTTTCTATTGGACCATTATACTTTCTATTGATGATTTTCCATTGGCAAAGACAGCTCACCCGATATTATTTTTGGGAGTTTCATAAGTGGCAAATTTATACCATATACAGTAGGTGACATAAGCCACTGCTGCTTATTAACTGGTAGAGCAGATAAGTCATGACTGCGTCATGGTAAGTTTTGAGGCTAGATGGCTAGAACTGACAAAAATATAAATGCACACATGCTAACGTTAGTTTACCCCGTTGGTGCGCCCTAGCTCTGGACGCTTATCCTCCACAGGCTCCACTTGGCTGTTGTGGTGCCCTTTTCTTTCTGCCCTCAGTCCCCCTTTTCCACTAAATTGTGTCTTCTTACAATAGCCAACAGCCACATTTTGAGAGGTAAATACAGAAATACCTCCTACTTCTCAATTTGTTGTTTAGCGCCACTCTTTCTGACTGATGCGTTCAAAATACGCCAGTGGAGCAGAATAGCCCTAATTCATTCCCACTGACATGTGAAACACACCCAAAAAAATGGTGTAATAACTCTTTTACTTTTTTCGTAATGATAACAATGTATGGCCTCTCGACTTCAAATGAAACAAAGCTGTGTAATATATCTTGTTTCGTAAGCGCATCCCACTGACACGTGCGTGCAGATGGAGATCTTGGTCTCAATGTACTATTTCCTAATACTAGTTGAGGACATGCCTGTCTATGTTGGGCCATTGGAATTAGGAATTAGGTTAGCTAACCCCCCCACTGTGCCCCTGTGGTGACATCAACACAGCAGTTGTTCCCAAGATGAATGTTCAAGCAGTTACGTTTCAAAATCAAACATCTTTTTAGTCACTTAATTGATGCCACATTGGAGAAGGCCAAGCATCCTGAAGGAATGCCAAAATTGGGGAGGGGTGAGGTACGGCAAAAAAAACAGCGGTTCGTGTTTTATAATTTTATCTTATTTTTTTGTCATGATTTCATTTTCATTGTAGATTTGTTGTGATACACTCATGCTTCATGGTTGGGAAGGTGTAATCATTCCAACCCAAAGCAATATTAATCGCAGATTACAAACAAAACGAACAAAATAATCAAGCTGTCGCGATTCATATTTATGGTGACTTGGATTAACGCTCAAATGGAATTACCTGTTAACTTTTAAAACGGGTAGTTTTAGTGGTTTATTAGTGGTATATATGTGTGACTCTAGGCACGGTGGACGACAGGTTAGCACATCCGCCTCACAGTTCTGAGGGATCCCCGGCCCCGCCTGTGTGGCGTTTGCATGTTCTCCCCGTGCCTGCGTGGCTTTTCTCCGGGCACTCCGCTTTCCTCCCACATGCGTGGTAGGTTCATTGACAACTCTAAATTGGCCGTAGGTGTGAATGTGAGTTCGAATGGTCAGTTGTTTATATGTGCCCTGCGATTGGCTGGCAACCAGTTGAGGGTGGACCCCGCCTCCTGCCCGATGATAGCTGAGATAGGCTCCAGCAAGCTCCCCACCCGAGTGAGGAGAAGCGCGACAGAAAATGGAAATGGACAACGTCCCAACTTCATTGGAATTGGGGTTGTATTAGATGGAAAAGGGACATTTTTGTGCTCATAATTAGCTGTAATTCATTTGAAAAGGTGTGACTATCCAATGCATTATATTCTGCAAACAAAGAAAACAAAATAGAAAACAATACAATACAATACATTACTGAAGTATGATTTATAGACTGGATTTGGTTACACTTGTTTCAGCCAAACGAAGGCACCAACATTGTTTTTACTCCACTTTTTGTGTTTTTTTGGGAGGCATTTCTGCAATTCACCTCATTGACTCAAATATGCAAATTGTGCAGCCACAAACTAAACAGAACTACTCAACTATAAATCAAAACACCAATGTTTGGATAGAGGTAGTGTGTGGGCCGCAAGACCTTGGTTCCGTACCTCTAATTATAATTGCCTAGGAATAATAAACCCTGATTCAACTGTTTTGACCATTGGAAACAATAGCTGTAGTTATAGATACCATATAATGATTGCATATTTTATATTAAATCAGCACGGTCAAAGCTGTGGTTATCACGTCTGCCTCCCAGTCAAATGTTCTGGACTCGAATTTTGCTCAGGCCTTCCTTTGTGGAGTTCGCATTTCCTCACACATTCCTGAATCGCGAATGTTAGGTTAACTTAAGACTGTAAATTGTCCATAGGCGTGAGTGTGAATGGTTGTTTGTGTATATGTACCCTCCGGCTGGCTGGTGATTATTCTAGGTGGGGTACTCCTCCCACCCGAAGTCAGCTGGGATAGGCTTCAGCTCACCAGCGACCGTCATTAGGATAAGCGCTACAGAAAATGGATGGGTTAATGGACAAAGAAAGTTAGCATTTGGGTTTATTGTGACGGTTAACAGCTACAAGAGCATGGATGAAACAGCAGGTATCTAAGCAAAGACTCGTTCTAGGTTTGAAGGGTATAAATGTCATGAAATACAAGTGGGGTTGATCAAAGTGCTTCTATTGTACAACTTGATTTAGTGCACACTGGTGCTTTTCGTTAAAACTGGTTTGTTTAAGCATCTGGCACAAGAACAAAGACTGTGGCTCTTAATGGTTTTGGCTCACAGGGATGGCTTGGTTGCCAGATATCAGGAGCAGGTTGAAACGAGTGAAAGGACGAGATGTGTTTGTCCTCCACTTCTCATCTGTTTTAAGCTCTCGCCAGATTAAACGCAATGTCAGCGATCAAAGGACGACGGCCCGCGACTGATGTCCGAGGGTACGTTCGAAGTGAAAGCGACGCTGTGGTGACATTTTGAGAGTTAAACAGGAAGGAACGTGAATGACTAGTGGAGGTCAGCCATATTTTCTCGCTGGGTGGAGATCTTGGACAACAGGCAGAATATTGCAGCGCAGCAACAAGCCAAAGAAACTGCGCCAGAGATCTGAACTATTCCAATTCAAATTTTAAACTAGCTCCAATTTCTAATGTCATCAAACTGGTTTTATTACTAATACATTTTGATGGTTACACGACCCGCTCTTGGACACAACTAGGACACGCCTATACATGCCAAGTCTGTTTAAAAATAATAATTACAGTGGAACGTCTGAGATTGAAGTTAATCTGTTCCGGCATGCCGGCAGATCTCCATTTTGTTCAACGTTACAATCAAATTATCTCATAAAAGACATATAACAATAAATAATCAGTAGCGGAGTCCAACTGTCACCATTATGAACCCTCATTGACTGTACGGGGAATGTTTTATGTAACAATATAACTGTCATATATTTGTAAACTCTTATCATAACATTTAAAGACAATACACGCCTTTAGCTTTGGTAATGCTGAAGGGGTGTCGACTTCAAGCACTAAACTTTTTAACATTCTTTTTAACACTCTTGCGTGACGGCATGCATGATGGCTGTTCAAAATGTGTGGTTCTGTCTGCCTGAAGAGGCATCATTTTTTTCCAGAATTTGAAGTCAAATTACAAATATCATGACCTCAGGGGGTTTGAGGTTCCACTGCAGTAAGAAGCCAAAAGCTGTGGTCGTTAAAACTTGGGCCAACAAACTGATATCTACGCTGTACTGGTTGCCAGCCAATCGCAGGCAATTTAGAGTCTTCAATTAACCTACCATGCATGTTTTTGGGTTGTGGGAGGAAACCGGAGTGCCCGGAGAAAACCCACGCAGGCACGGGGAGAACATGCAAACTCCACACAGGCGAGGACGGGGATTGAACCCGGGTCCTCAGATCTGGGAGGCAGTCTGTCGTAGTATCATGACTGACTAACCAGTCGCCCACCGTGCTGCCTCAGAATAATGTTTTTGTTTGAAAAATACAACTGATGACTAAACAGCAACTTCATTTCTATATGGTTATGTTTTGTTTAATGATAATGCTTTTCTGAAATGCTTGACAGTTTAATTAGAATCCCATTAAAATGAAATTAAATGTGTTTTGCCTGGTCCTTCAAGTTTTCTTCAAAGAATTGTACACATCTTACAAATTCCGCCTGGGTAATCAATCATATGAGCACAACTGTGTGTTTTCTCATTTACTAAATAAAAGTAGGGCTGTGAATTTCAAAATAAGAGCAAGTAAATAAAAAGAAGGTAGTCAAATAAAGTGCTTTACTTCAGAATGATTCTTTGAGAAAACTAACTAAATACAGACAATACTTCATGTTTTGATCATATGGGTAGAAGCAAAATCATGCATTGTAAAAATGCAATATACATAGGTAGAAGTGTTTTTCAGAATTTTTAGGTCAACTTTGGGGGTGCGCGTTATACACGAGAAATTACGGTATCAAACAAGCATAAAAACGGGAGTAACACATCAAGTTCATAAATATTGGGACATCAACCCAATTTGTGGCTCTAAACACCACCACAATGGATTTGAAATGAAATGAACAAGATATGCTTTTGACTTCGGTTCTAATTTGAGGGTATTTACATCCAAACGATTTACAGGTAAACAATGAAGGAATTACAACAGTTCGCATATATGTCTCCAACTTTTTCAAGGACCAAAAGTAATATGAAACGTTAGCAATCATACCTCAAACCTTCACTTTCAATTCTTGGTTGCGAGTCCTTTGCAGTCACTTACAGTCTGAAGTGTGGAACGCATCAGCAACATCATCAAACGCTGGATTTCATCCCCTGTGATGCTCTGCCAGGCCTCTCGTGCAACTGCCTTCCGTTCCTGCGTGTTCTTTGGGTCATTTTCTCCTCAGCGGGTGAAATGCATACTCAATCGGATGCAGGTCAGGTGATTGACTTGGTCATTGCACAAGATTTTACTTTTTTGCTTAAAAAAAAACAACTCTGGTTGCTTTTGCAGTATGCTTCGGGTCATTGTCGATCTGCACTGTGAAGCGTCATCCAATGAGTTGTGAGGCATTTGGCTGAATATGAGCAGATTATATTGCCTGAAACAATAGAGAATTTTTCCTGCTGCTTTTGTCAGCAGTCACATCATCACAAGGGAACCAGTTCCATTGGCATCCATGAAGTACATGCCCACGCCATGAGACTACTACCACAAAACATACTGCACCACGTCATCAGTGAAGCATGGTGGTGGAGTTGAAAAGTCATCATCAATTAACTCTTAACCTGTGTCACACAACTGCCACGGTCAGGCTAAGGCGTGCACAGCAATGAGGGCAGCACAGTATTTGTTAGAAGTGTTTGTTTCCCCCCCCCCCCCATTTAGAGGGTGCAATTTATATGCTGGTGGGTTTAATAGACCAAATATTACAGTAGCCAAATAGATTGTTGTTGAGCTATAGTGGTAGCCCTACTAAACTGTGCATGTAAATATATGCGCACTTTTTTTTTCAGACATGTACACTGAAACTGCACTTTTAAAAGTGTGACTTCTGACCTTATCATCACCTCACTGTGGTAGTTTCAAAAAATCATTTGCCTGACACCCTCCCAAACAAATCGATGCGTGAGCACTCACACTGCCCATACACACATGAAACACAATCGTGTTGTCGTGCACGTCGGGACTGTTTTGTTTTCCTCCCTGGTTCCTTATGTGACTGTTAGGAAAAACAAAGCGGGTTCATGACTAGAGTAGACAAAGACTCTGGTGGTCTGCAAAACTGCAGGATTGCACAGCCCATTGAAGGTCAGTGTTGAGACAGCTTTCATCTGCAGGGAAATTTGAAATCTGATGTCTTTTATCATAGTCAGAAAGCAATATGAGGACCAGTCAAAGCATTTCATGTCCAAATGTTACAATGTGCTCAAGAGAGTCACATTGTTGTGGCTTTGGGTTTTCCCTAACGAGGCAGTGTTTGGAAAAAAACAAAATGAAAGCTCTAATTAAAAAGAGCTTCATATTTGCAGGATTAGAAGAGCTTTTAATTTTTATTTTGGATTGTATAATAATAAGTATGCACCCCGCCTCTCGCCCGAAGATAGTTGGGATGGGCTCCAGCACGCCCGCCACCCTAGTGAGGCTAAGCAGTACAGAAAATGGATGGATGTATAATAATAAAGAAGGGCCAGTCAGGCATTGCGATGAAACATCCATCCATCCGTTTTCTTTACCGCTTATCCTCATTCATTGACTTTGACCATATACAAGTCAAAGACTCAGTTTAGCAAAGATTGTTTCTAGCTGAGAATGGATCAAAAGGAAGACGGTCAGATCATTTTTGCTTGTCTGTATGAATGAGGAGATGTCTGACAACGAATCGCAGAGACGAGACGCAGGAGGGTAGGAAGGGTCGGCTGGGGCTAACGTGATCAGCGGAAAGCAACGGTAGAAGAACTAGGACGCCCACACAGAGGTGGCACAGGATTGCAGACCACTGAAAACCATGTCTCATTCATTTTTGCATGGAACTAAACTGTTTAGTCCAATATTAGATTAGATTAGATAGAGTTGTAACTTGGAAACTCATTTCGTCTGTCTGTCACTTACAATAATCTTGAAATCTTTTTTTTTGCAAATCATTTGGTTATTCCTAATGTTATTCCCGGACACAGATTATCTCCAATTAATCAAGAGCTTGCCCAAAACAGAACAGCTGCTTCATGGTGGCCTACAACAAAGCATAGTTCCATTTCATTGGAACTATGCTTTGGTGTAATTTAACACTGTTGGACAGCAGATGTAATATCTCTTACCCAAGTTTCTGATTTCCAGTTTAGCCCCTAACCACTCCTTTTGCAACATGTCATTATTTCTTGACTTTAAAATAAGGCTCCAATATGCCAAATTCCTAACCCTGCAAAAAAATATTGTTTCCCTCAAAATGCATGAAACTAATTCCGTATGGCTGTGATAGTGGCAGCATAACGCAGATAGTCTTTCCATATTTGTGGTATACAGCACAGTGGGTGCAGAATAAACGAGGCAGGCTACTTTCTGGTTCATGGAGAGAAGAACTAAGAGAAGGGTGCCGCTATCATAATTCTGGACGACCGACAGTTCTAGTGATCCCAGAGTGAAAGAAAACAAGTTGGGGGAGTCCTCTATCTGCTGAACCTCACCAAAATGTAATGGCTTCATGGACTTTTTCCGCATCACCCTTTTAGCGGTCTAATTGTCTAGACAGCTGTCTAGCTAGTCTCTACTTGTTTGTTGATTTAAAAATGACTGGTGTAAAAGGGCATTCAAAACCAAACTTAGATGTGACATCAATGTATATCTGCCCCACCCCCAAAAATCATAACCTACAGTAAATGGATAGAAAATGACCAATTCCAAAATTTCAAGTTGCCATGGGAGGATTTTACCCCCTTATTAGGTTCACGTGATTCAGTTTATATATTTATGTCCAAAGTCACGTTACTAACCAATTAAATAAGAACCACTGTGTCCGTCTTCTCCCCCGTAGATCTATTGGCCCCCGTTACCTGGCCACCGAGAAGACTGCATTCAAAGGGGGAAAGAGCCACAGGTAAGTCATGAACACCTAACGACAGTGTCAATGTTGTCTGTGTGGAATTTGAAAAGAAAGACTGCCATACACACAAAATCAAAGAACGTTTGTCCAGTGGGGGATCGATCAATGAATTGGTTGACTCGGTTTATCCCGACATTCATTTTACCAGCAAATCAGTAACCCGTTAATGTGCAATTCAAAACAGATTCATTTTTGAAAAAGATCTGAATTTGTTCATTTCAATCCCATTTGTCAGGTTGAATGGAACGAGAAAGGATTGAAAGTTGTCCAGCGTACATATTGTATTGGGACTGAAGATGCCACACTGCAAGAATTTTGGAAGCGGGGGTGGTTCTTGCAGAATGTGCCTGCCACTGGCGGCCATAGTTTCTTCATGGAAAGAAAGCATGGTGGGCTGTTGTCAATGAGGATGTTTGTTGGTTTTGTGCACGAGCCTGGGGGATGACGGAGTATCTCTTCATGAGGTCTGAACATGGAACTCGGGAAAACAATGACTTAGGGAGTTAACTATGCAAACTTACTGTTATGATAAATAAGAAGTTTAAGGAATAGGAGGCAATATATTACCCTTTTGAATACACTTATTTTGAACGTGAATATGTAAGCAATTTCATTATTTGTTTCCACTTGAGTCAGCATTCCATCTGTAGGTTAAATAGAAGTGCTACTTCTTTGGGTTCATGGATGAGATTCGATCTGCTTTTGGCGAAACACAGCGAATGAAAAACTGATCTGAGGGGAGGGAACATCTTAAATGGGATTTTATATAATAACCCGAATATACCCCATGACAAATTGAGGAAAAGGGACATTATCTGATATTACGGAGATATTTTAAGTTAAGTCCCACTTGGAGGAAAAGCTATGTGATTTTATGGGTGCATAGAATATAAAAACGAGTACTTATGTACCGCTTTAAACACGCGCACGCACACACACAAAAACAAACACCATGTTGTGAGAGCCCTAAGAACACTGTTACTTTTTGGGCCCCACTTTGCGCTCACATGACATTTACCAGCCACCTCCATCTGGAACATGTTTGAGGCGTGTGTGTGTGTGTGTGTGTGCGTGTGACTATGTGGACACATGCAATGTGTTTGAAGTGGCAGGTGTGTCTTGTGTGTCCCATGTCAGTTTTATTTGGTATTTCCTCTGTGTGTTTGCTCTCTGGGATGAGGTGAGTTGAAGCTCCTGTAATGTGTTTAGTGATTGGGAGAAGCAATATATTAGTAGTTGGCCCTGTTAAAGCTACAGTATGCAGTGTATAATTCATACTGTTTTTAAAAATGTTTCTCTCTTTTTTATTATATTTGACCCTCTTGTTCCTAAAGTGGGCTACTCACATTCTGATAAGGGAGCCAAATTTGAGCATTTCCCCCTCTTACGGTCAAAGTCGGCAACAGCCCAAATGTTGGATCTTGCAAAAATATTATCAACGCAGATTATCCTGTGGTGTGGGGTGTGTTCAAATGTATGCTTCATCCCCAATCTGCTCTTAAGATGGTCAGGGCCGACAATCGTAAGCACAGCGTCGGCCTGATCCACGGACTCCGTGACTGCAACGTGAAACGGAATGACGCTCGTGCCGCTGCCGGTCGTGTTGAGTATTTGTAAAACGTGTCTTTTGAGTCATTCGCAACAATTAAAATGACAAGGAGAAGAGTTTGCAACTTTAAAGTCCTTACCAGATAAGCTAACAGTTAGCCTAGCTTCTTCTATTTCGTCTTCTACTGGTACTCTTTCTTCTTCTTTGTATTGTATGGCAGTGTAGCTGCCTCGTGGCACTACGCTGCCTCTCAGAGGTCAGTCATGATACTACGACAGACATCTGGTTTGACTGACCATTGTCGATGGAGATATGTGGTGTAATGTGTTGCTTGTCTCAAGTACAGCGCATGCTAACAAACCTTTCCGTTTGTGTGTGTGTTGGGTTTCTCACTTGTTAAAAGTGGTGAAGATGTTCAGAATTGGTAAGTGTGTATATGGAACTCGTGACCCGTCTTATTAGCGCCATGCCCTATCCAACTGCGCTAGCTCATCATTTATATCTTGTGAACATTTCTTCGACATTGAACCAACCTTCAGAACAGTGACAAACTAGGTCCACTTCAAAACTTTGAGGAGAGCACATTTTTTAGGAAAATATTACGACGGTACGAAATGATTTGTTTTTTTTTGCGATAGCCTCAACGTGGGGGTGTTTAGAGAAGAAAGTGAGAAGAGAAAAACAAGAATGCACATTGGAAGTTACACGGCGTAAGATGACTCACATTCAAAGCAGAAAGAGTTCAATGTCACTATAGTAGCGTCACTTGTTATCATAGTTAAGGTCTCCTTTTAAAATCTTTTCATACATACAAACCAAATAGTTTCCAAATGTGAACAAACCGGATGCCGACGAGCATTCACAATATATTGTGTTCTGGCACAAATTCCTCCAAAATTCTCTCAAGAACACATTGTATGACATTGAATTCTATTGTATATATGTTTGCGAGAGATATTTGGCTTCTCGCATCCCTACTTTGTGTTTCTGACTTTTCTTTTGTGTCAAAGCTGATGGATTACTGCTGTCTTGCGACTAAGCAAAAGACAGCAAGGACCCAGACTATGACAAATGATAAAAACAAATGAGATTAAAGGTGTAATCTCATTTGTTTTCCGTCCGCATGTGTACAACATAAGTTGACTTTGACAAAGAGGGAAGGAGGTGGATGAGGTTATGGGTCTTCACATTGCTTCTCTCAGTGTGATATGCGTACCTCGCTGACATACAGACAATGTTTACCTTCCATCATTCCTTCGAGAAAAACAAAAACATGACTTTGACAACACTTGGCTGAAAGATAAATAATGTAGAGGATGGGGGAGGGGGGCGCCATTGTTAGGAACTGGGCCTTCTATAGACAATTGTCAGCCGACTCTATCACCCTTAATATTTAATTTGATATTCTCCCTCCTGTGAATCTCCGTCTCTTGACCTTCATCTTCATCAGTTAGAGCTGAGACAAATAAGAAACTTCAACATGTGAGCTAACAGAGACAATAACTTTTAATTTGTTATCTTCTGCTGTTAATCCGACCGTGCCCACCTCCAGCCACGAATGCGGGCTGGCATGACACAGGAGGTTGCGTGTTTGACTGACCATTGGGCAACTTTGACCTCTTGTGATTGGCGTTCGACCTTTTATCCAAAACCTTGTCCAACTAGAGACAGTTATTTCTAGCCTTGCTCAAATGTTAAGGCTAAATGTAAACGATTAGTAAGTACACGGAACTGTGAGTGACCAGCAGTGGTTGATGCCCCACATAATGTTTGGGTCTAGCCCACTTGCTACCACAAATGATCAATAACGACATATTGTACATCGTAGTATCAAGTGTTGTTTTTCGAAACACAAGACGTTTTAGAGTGCAGTATATGCAAAGTCCAAGCTGAAAGTTTGCCAGTTTGTGACAACCAGTGTGTGTAAACCTTTAGAATACTTTGCTGAATGTCCTTGGTAGAGTTTGACAAAAAGGATCTCTTCCACTTCATTTGGGGTCCTTACTAAATGGTTTCACTGGAAGAGGACTTAGAGCAAAGAGTGGAAGGCCATGCAGCTGTGGAAGTGCTTCCACATTTGTCTTTGATCGTGTTCACCCATTACGTCCATTTGACTGTCATGTGGTGCGTGTGTGCTCTTCACTTATGTCAGTCTGTACTAGTGGGGGGGAACCACGGAGCTGGGAGCACAAATGATTTGTGCCTGTATTAAGTCGATCTCGACAGCGCTTCTGCTAACTGCTCACAGCTGCCAGCAACAAGCCATCCATGTGGCCAGGAGTGCTTGATTTCAACAGATAGAACCGAATATGTCAAAGTGTCTTCAACAGTGGACAGCCAAGAGTCGGGATTCGAAAGACCGACCCTTTGGTCGGCGGACGATACCCTCTACACGATGTAAAATGTCAAATCACAGGTGAGGGTGGTAGTGACTCTGACCCCTATTCCCACCAGGGGCGCACTGAGGCATTCCGAGTCCAGCTGTGGGACTGACATTGGAGTCGCATAATTCACGTTGCCGGGTTTCTTCGAGACGTCCGTAATAGAGGCCTGAGCCACCTCAGCTGGCTTCTCCCAATGTGGATTAGTAGTGACTCTACTCTCGTCCAGCGACTGAGCTCCTCACCCTAAAGCAAGTGATCAAAGGAGCTATGATTTTGGGGGCTATTCATTCCATGGTAGGGTCTCCCAAAACACACGAGGTGACAGATCCCCCTCCCTCGAAAGAAAGTAGTCTCTTTTATTACATAATTCTCCATGAACCAGACAAAGTGACCTGCTAAGTAATACGCTCAACAATATTTCCCACTTTGTTAGAGGATCTTATCCCCTATTTTTGCTGTTTGAGTTTTGACAGAACCATTTCCCTGAAAGTAAATGAAAATGGTAAACCTTTACAAACCAGAAAGTGGCTACTGACACACAGTATGAACCGACAAACGAACACTAATTGCTCTAGTTACAGGGTCAACCTTGGCGGAGGTTTGCACTCTACTGAGTCTCTTTCTAAATATTGCATACGCCTTAAATTCGCATTGAAGAAAAATGATAGGCATGTGGCCTTTCTGGCAAATTTCCACAGCATTTTTCAATTTTCGCCAGTTGCTGATGTCATGTGGTACCAATAAATAAAGCCTTGATAGAAATGATGTGTAACTTGTGGCACCCAGATCGTGTTTCTCAAATGCAAAGACCAGATTTTTCCAGAAATACTGTTGCGTTCTAAAATGTGGGACACATTCGTCCCCAGTCCCACTGACTTCCATTATGACATCATTTTGGAAGCAGCTCTGGCTCTGTCGTCAAGTCAGATAAAGTTGGGCTGGAAAAGTACTTGTAGTACTTTGTTCCCATGGTTTGGTAAAGCTTCTTTCAGCATGGTCAAATGAACACATGAATAGCCTCAGAGTTTCAAACCTTCTTGAGCCCAGCTACTCATCTAACGATTAAATGTCTATTTGCGAATTCTGGAAGCAATCATGTGAAAGCTACTGGCACAGTGGAAAAAAAATCTTTTTCACTTTCTTTATGTCCTCAATAAAACACACCTTTGTATATAACACCGCAAATCCCAGAGTGCATAGAGCTCAGCCATATTTCTTTATTGTCAACATTTCATTCTGCCGGAGGCCACACAGAGCTCAGTTCCCATTGTCGGCCTATTGAGCTTTGTCTCTAAAGTATCTTGTTGAAGACGAGAACACGAGCGCAGACATCTCTCTGAATACAACCCTTCTATTAGATTGGTGAATAAATCATGATTACGAGTGATTGATTCACAGAGACAAAACTAAGCTTGCAATATTTGCCATAGATATGGATTGACATTGACCATGAAAGTAGCAGTAAGAGCAGTAAAAAATGTTGCTGTTTTGATCCCTCTACTATAGTGAAAGGTAATATTCTATAAATGCCAACAGATGTTGTCTGTGTTTTAATATCGCAGTGTTTGATTATTTTTATTTTCTCTGTTTTCTCTATGCACACAACGTGAGAAGTCTCCACCAGTATAGACCAATATCTCCCAATACAAATAATTCAGTTATCCATGTTTGTAACTGGACAGTGACAATGTGCACTTAATATGCACTAATATTAATTTTAACAGGTGACCAGTTTGGGGTGTACCCCGCCTCTCGCCCCAAAAGTAGCTGGGATAGGCTCGAGTGAAGATAAGTGGTTCTAACGTAAATGTTAAATATGTATTTCAATGTTAAACATGTTGAACATAACTAAATCTAAATCTTCAATCTAAATATGAATATTTTTAGTGTGAGCCCCTTGACAAACGGCCCCCATAGTTCCCTTGGTAATGCTGCAAATCAGCGTATCTACATTTGGAGTATAGCTACGATTTCACTCTGTGTTATGATTTCTTCCACTGTCCTGTTGCATGTGGTGGAATGCGATACAATACTGTGTGTGTGTAATGCGTGTCAGAAGGTGGTTCTCTGCCCGCTAAGTATAATCAAGTCTCAGTTGTTGCGTTTCTGTATTTTGCAGACGGAATGTGGCAACTTTGTGCGCCTCCTGCAGCCATACAACCGCACTCACCTCCTGGCCTGTGGCACTGGCGCATTCCATCCTATGTGCACTTTCATCGATGTGGGCCACAGAGGAGAGGTAAACAACACACACGTTTTCAACCTATGTGTGTTCTGTTTTTGTAGCCACACCATCTCACATATTATTGCTCGAATGGGTGGTTCAAGTAAATTTGAGTGCAGATTAATTGTGATTCCCAAATTAACTTTATTCTTGAAGTTAGTGCATTCATATTAATGTCATAGTTATATACTGTTTCAACACTAAACTGGGCCTTTTTTGGTGGCGATTATAGTGGAAAATCAAAGGTCGATCACAATATGTTCCAGGAATGGCGGTTGATCTTTGTCCAGATTTTGAAATGATTTATAACTATCCTAAAAGTAACCATGCAAACGTTTTGAGAAGAGCCAGAGAAGAGCACTAGTTTTTCCTTTCTAATGTTCTCATGCTCATCTTTTGGATGAGCATTCCGTTGGACGGGAATTCGGGCAGAGCCTTCCTCTCGAAGTTAACCAAAAGACAAGAAAGGATGAATGAGAGCCATTAAGACATACTGCAGTTGTGAACCTCCACATGACAGCCCAACGTGACCCAGCGGGATGCAGTCAAAGTGGGCACGGGGGGTGTGGAAAGTCCACAAAGAGGAAATGTAACATTGCGCTGGGAAAGTGTCCAACTTTTAGTGGTGTGTGTTCAGAGTGAAGAATGTGGATTTAGTTGCTACCCCCAACGTGGGTGTTCTCCTCGGCGCCGTATGTTCGGCCTCACTCTCAATATGTCATCGTCACTGCATCCAAGCACTATGTCACCGCCGACAAACATTAAAAGTCCTCCTCCGCTTACAATAAAGCCAAACCTGCTGCTCGCGTTGCCCAGAATCACGCCCTGGCGCTCGCAGGCAGACTTGAGCGGCCAAGTCGGGCCAACCTGACTTCAGCTCCTGCTGTCGCTCACTAGGCCACGCCCCTTAAAGACACACATATAACACTAAAGTTATCATTGGTGTGAGTTTTGCCTTGTCCCAACATGCTGTTTATTTCTTTGCACACTCTTTTAGTATGTTCCAATATGTCGTCATACAATATAGTTTTGTTTTGGTTTTCAATTTAAAAAGAACTGCGCCGCTTTTTGTGAACAGATTAATTGCATTTCAGTTCATTTGAATTTGATATCCTAGAAATTCAGTTATAAGTTGGTCATGGAATGAATTTGAATCTTGTAAATCGAGGTACTACTCTTTATGAATTACATATACAGTATGTAGAATTGTTTTCCCCAAAAATGTGTGCGTTGAGTATTGCGTTTTTTGTATTCATCCACTGATGCTGCCGTGTACGTCCTTGAATGTCAGCTGCAGGTGAGCCTTCTACATTTATTAAGGACACGCCAAAAGTATTTGAAATCAAGTTGTCCTCTCATCACTGTGGCAACTGTGCTGTAATTTCAAGTTAACAACCAATTCATTGTTGCTTTTTCAGGCTTGCGATTGATCAACATTGCCTGCAAATGCGTTTTCGTGTGGGCATTAAAATGCCGTTACGTGTTGCGGACACAATTTGTTTGCCACGAAGTATTGTTAAACTACATCTGTCTGCGGACATGTGGATTTAACCCAACATCAGTTCAACCCAGCATCGGGTAGTCAGTCTGAACACACGAGTCCATGGGGAGCGGGCCCGTTTATTTAACCAGTCGTTAACTGGCGCACAGAATACACACCCGAATGTTTACCTGACCTCTGGAGGGAACTGAGGCTAGTAGCGATCCGACTGGACTCTGGGTGGGATGAACTTTAGCCCCCGAGGCGTTTCATCTCTGTTAGGGTCGGACTTTCTGGACCGGTTGCGGACCGACTTTGCACTCCTTCGACGCTGAAACATTGTTATGACGTTAGCTTGTCAACTCCATTCATGTGAAGTATTGCCGTCTAGCTTAACCACGGCTCCATTGTACTTCTTTCTACGTATGTTTATTGTTTTTCAAAGATAATAATTAGAGGAATAAACCTTTATTTGAAGTCGTAAAGATTGATGACAGTGAGCAACACAATGTCCCAAGCAATGTCATTCATGTGAAAATAAACAACCCGAGAAAAATGATCAAGTAGAACACACACACACACACACACACACACAACACTATACCATACGCATAGACTTTGTCTTGATTTTCTTCAGATTATCAGAACTCTTTACCTTACCTTCTCCTTTTAATATATATTTTTTCAAAATTCCCTTTTAAGAAAAAACAAATGCCTGTACTCTGCCTTTCATTCCAGAAGACAGCAATGTTTATCCAAGCACTGAAAGATACAATTTGAAAAAAAAAGAAGCTTCCAGCACTTTACTAGAGAGAAATTGAAGACGGCAGACGGTGTGCCCTTGTTTGACTTGGCAGTCAGAACAAAACACAATGTCAGTGTCATGATGCATACAATCCAAATGTTTGATTTTTACCGCCATCTATTTGGATCAGGTGTAGATTTCTAAGTTTGGAATTCACACAGTTCCACTTTAAGGCATCAGACCGCTGCCATAATGTGTGCGTGTATATATCAGCAGTCGCTTGTTTAAAGGATACCGGCGGTCCCTCCCTGATATTCCGTGATTGGCACAGAAGAAAATACTGTAGCACTCTCCTCAGCACTGGAGTGTGTTTGTCTTGGCAGGGTTTGCCCAAACTCAATCCGCTGCACCCTTTCTCTGCATGACAGTGATAATGACACACAGGCACACACACACACACGCATACACGTATTCCAGTTTCCTCTCACGTCCCCGAAAACAAGTAAGTTAATTGAGGGTGGAGCTAAAAAGACAGTTGACTGATTGGTTGACAGATAATGGAACAGGGGATAGGATGAGAAGTCCAAAGGTTCACTATGTTCTCCACTGGCACCCTTTGTTTGCTTTCTGACCTTCTTTTGTTGTTGTTGCATTCATCGCTGCATTCCACCGAACTGCCACACTGATGTCACATTAGTTACGTAGCTGGGCACAGCTGTCACCGTGCCTCCTACACATTCCGCACTGTAAATCACGATTTGCCAATGCTTAAATGACCTGGTTGAAATGCAGCTGCATGACACATTCGGGAAAACTATGACGTAAGCACCACCGACTTGGAGAAGTGCTTCGGAATGCTGCTCCAAGAGGCAAATCATTGTACTTCCACTTTGCCAAGATGTGGAAATCTGTCATCGCACAACAACGGTGGCGCCCGCTGAGTGAATGCAGCATGAGTCTGACAGCATTTGACTGCAGGAGGGCGGCCAGGGATTGGAGAATCTGTGAAATTAAATAGTCATTTAATACTTTTAGCGCATCAACATCATTTGGTACTGGAGGTCTGATTACACACTAAGGGAGGGTTCATCTCCATATTGAAACTGAATGTGCTTGAATGGGTAATATTCCCGTTCTTTTTATAGGGCAGCCCTCAATGTCATCATGTTCCCTGTGATCACTCCAGAGTGCAAGACTCACCCTCCCATTAACAATAGTCCATTGTCTGTTCAATGAAAGGAGGGCGAGACACTCACAGTTCATTTGGAGGACACTTCAATCAATAATGTGAGCTTGTGTCAAACATGAGGGCTGGCCAATCTGTCCTTGTCACCATCCTTTTCTATCTCGTTGTTTTTTTAATTCCCGGAAAACGTGACTGCACTGGACTTGAAATGGATCACGCCCAGGCAGCACAAACGACAAATGTCATTCATATTTTGTATCCAATCATGCAATGCCAGGATGTGTGTGGCTTAATTCCAACTAGATGGTTGAAGAACAAAGACACTATATTGTATGAGATACACTACAGTTGAAAATGTTTGCTGAAACTGGAATTTAACAACTTGGGCAATCGAGTAGTTAGCAATGCTGGTAGCCACTGGGAGCGTCCCGGTTCACAGCCACAGTTGTGATGCCCTTTAGCGAGGCGCCCAAACCCCTGAAACTCCTCCCCTGTATTTCTCCCACCCGCTCGCCCCAGTGTGCGTTTGCTATGTTCCCGACTGTAATCGGTTGTAGTTAGAAGCCAAATGTTCCTTAATGTGCATGAAAAAGGTTTTTAATCTGCAGGATAATCACTTAAGGTTGAACAATTCAGAATTTGACCAAATCTATTGGGAAAAATACGTTACTAAAGATGGACAAAGGTTCACAGTTCAAAACTTCGTCATGCGTGATAGCAGCAACTTTTGCAAGACCTCACTTCAGTGAAAATCCATCCATCTATTTTCCATACCGCTTGTCCTCAGTAGGGTTGAAAAATATATTGATAGACAGCCTATCTGCGGTGGGGCCCAAATAGCGGCGGGTCTTGGTTTTGAAGGCTCGCTTCGCGTGTTTGCCAATTTGGCAGACCAGTCAGTGCCAAGCTCGGCGTTCTGCCACAGCGAGGGTGTGTCTTTGGAGATGCGCCTGGCAGACGATCTGAACTTACGCCTCCTCAGACCACGTAGAATGCCAACCTAGCAGGCTAAAATTCACCAAAATCTTACCCGATTTTGGTGAATTTGATCGGTGCACAGGGAGACAGATACTGAGCTCCGCCGACATATTTAAGTCGCCACCGGTTATCACCAGCTCATTCTGTATTTAACAAGGGTACCTGCTCACATCGTCTGTTTCCACGCCATGGCCAGCCAGAGCACTGACAATGCTCCACTCATGCACGGATCGCTACGATTACGCATCCTCCTATCCCGCACAGAGACATGTCCGTCGAGACTGTCAGTTACGCCACAATTAAAGGGAATGAGAGGAGCCGCTTTGATTGGCGGTGACTGAAGTCTGCTATAAACACACCCACAGTGACGCAGCTCGCCACTATCACGGCCGCCGGCCTGCGCTCGTCTACGAAATTACCAACACTGGTCTAAGCTCTGGCGCACAGTTGAACCGCCCGCCGGGCCGGATTTGCTCTATTCACAAAAACTGAGCCCTAAGACTCTACCTATTCATCACGCCGATATCAGTTGTCATGAAAGTTAAGACTGAGGTTTTATGATGATGACAGTCTGACACGTGAATGGATTTATCTTTACGGTATTTCCAATTGGAGTAAAATGTTTCCAAATACAATCAAACCGGACGGTCGACTCATCCCGGAATGGATTGTGTCCGACCTTTGGAGGTTTTACTGTAGGCCTATACCTCCTTCTCGAATACATGAGAAAATCCAGATAATGTCTGAAGTGACACACTGTGATCATGTACAACGATGCTTTTCTCGTTCTAACGGTCCTTTTCTATAAAGGCTCAACATTGTGAGCAGTTTGATGCGTTAGGCTTTTACCTCATTTCACAGATGGATCACTTCTTAGGAAAAAGAAAACTACATTCAGACTGTTATCAACACAAAATGAAGCATATTTTATAAATACACAGTTTGTTCAGTCACAGATCAATTATAATGTGTATAGAAGGAACTTGATGGGCATATTTACTGAGTCAGTTCACTGTAAAAGCTTATTGACAGAATATTAATGGACGTGATGCAATCTGTTTTTACATACATTATCAACTGTTGTTTTTGGTTGCTGCGGTTATTATTTTCTTCTATGACCCTGTCCGGTCCTCAGTAAAAAGTTAAGCTCAGGGCGGATCTGCACTGGGAAACGGGTGGGAAACTCGTCTGAACTCTGGCAACGACACTGATCCCACACTTCCTTGTTTCTCAGACGGCATCTTCGTTCTCAGCCAGACAGACAGACGGAGTTCAGAGGAGGGGCAGAAAGACCCAAAAGAGTCGAAACAAATAAGAGCCAATCCTCTCTTTGTGTGCACATTGTAACACAAAGGCAGAGGAATCTATTCTTCTGAAGAGATTAAGTCTGATCAACAGCTTTGTTTCCATGGGGAGCAATAAGCTAGCCATTGGCTTTTGCTTAGTCAAACAGAACTGTCGAACCTTGAAAGTTGAACAAAATCCATTCCGGGACCTAGCTCCACCTCCAGTCTCTTTGTATTTAGAACCAAAGCTTTGATAGGAAATCATACAACTTACCGTATGCTCCAACAGTGTTCCAGCATCAAACTGTCACTATTATACAGTAGAACCTGTATTAGCTGTACAGGCAATGCTTTTAAAGAACATTTTAACCTTCATAATTGTCAAACAAGAGGAAAGAGAAGTTCATGACTGTTCATTTAAGAAAATGATCATTCAAACGTAGCCATAGTTTCCCCCCTAATGTTTCATTTTATGAATTGAAATCAATTGGTATGGTTTGGACGTTTGACTGACTGGGCTCAAACGTCATGTAGAAACTCTTCCAAAAAGGGTGAAAGCTGTTTAAGTGGCAAAAGAATTAATTCCCCCCCCTATGTTTTACTTCCCTTATTACTTCTTAATATTATATCACATGTGCATACGGTATGCCGCGATATGAGGACATTCGGACAAATCTGAAGTGACCGGTTCAATATTGTGTTTGTATCGTTTTACAGCACGTCTTCACTATGGACCCGAAGAATGTGGAGAACGGACGAGGGAGGGTCCCGCATGACCCCAGCCTTCCTTTTGCGAGCACCTTCAGTGGTATGTCCATCTTCTTCTGCTCACTGACCTGAAGTGCCACGTAACAGGCAGAAGCCCTGCAATATATCTTGCACGGCGATGACTTCGAGTGTGGGTTTTTTTCTGAACATTCTGGCCCATCTCTCCATTGCGCAGGTTTGACGTTCAAGGTTCCACTGGATTTTGCCCAACCTTGAGCGTTTGACATATGCCGCAGTCTCCATCAGAGGCAAATGTGTAAGAATTCAGAAAACGTTCGTAAGTGAATGAGGTCCATTGTTCGATGTAGTTGAAGAAGTTTTTGGAGGGCTGGTGGTAGGGGAACGCTTACTCAGCACTAAAGTACATTCGACATGACCACAGGGCTCTTGCAGTTCAAGATCCGCTTACAGTTGTGAATATTGTGAGTCTGTTTTCTCTCCAAGCTTGAGGCGCGATACACAAGAGGCGCGATACACGTGCACGTTTCCAGGTTGACTGTGATTTATTAATGCACCGCTGTCTGCAGTTGTGTGTTTCTTGGTTAATGTATACACTGTAAATGGGATTCATCTTTTTTTGGCCTGATATTCCTTTTTGCTTGGACTCTGTGCGGCGTTTTATAAATGAGGCCCACGCTGTGGATTCCTCTGGAGGGTAATCGCTCACTGGTTTTTCAAGTGGCTGAGCCCCAGTCTGATTCTCCAATGACTAGCCTTTGACCTAGATGTCTTTTAGCAATCCAACCATCAACCTGTCGGTCTCTGGCGGGCCAACTTCCAATCTAGGACGGCGTGTTTACGCTGAGCTGACAAATTCACAATGTCCTTCTCAGTGAGCTCAGCTATCCTGAACAACTTGGACCCAGTGTTACAATTTTGAGGAGAACTCAACGTTTATATACATAAATGTTAACGCCTTCGTCTCCGTAATCATTGTAACTTGAATTTCTAGAAATTGGACTAACGGAACCACATTAGAAGATTGAAACGCAACATTATCTCACATGTATCCACAGTGAGTGGAGTGACTTCTTTGCTCATGCTCCAATTTCTACTGTGGCATTTCACACATAAGTCAGAAGTCACTATATTCACAAAAAATAAACAAATGAATAGAAAATCATACATACACACATAAAACTATATCAAAAAGTTTCATTTTGAAAAGCAAAACTATCAAATCAGTAACTCTCTCTGCTTTTTTTTCACATTAGTGAAGTGAAGTGAATTTTCATGCATGCGAGACCCCATGAAATGTATTGAATTAACCGTATTTTGCAGTTATACTTCCACATATTTAAGCAAAATATTTTCTGGGTGTGTGCATTTTCTGTTCGTCTACAGTTGTATCGTGGTGGTATTTACAATACCATTGTGTCTCCCGTTATTTCACAGTTTTTGTGTCAGTATAACAAATATTTTGAATGAAGCTTTCTAAGAATTCTCTAAGCCCATTGTGTTTTTATTCCTTGTAGTTTTCCATTGTCTCATGTTGTAGTGGCACACACCAACAAGAGCTGTTTCTCACGCCGTGTTGGTGAAGGCTGTAAACTCTCCAGACATGACTGCTTAGGATATCTGCTGTATTTGATTTCTTCTTTCCCCCGACTTGTGTAAAGTGAGTCTACCTCTCTTGGTCTCAGTGGCGGATGCATTCTAAAAAGTGTGTTAAAAGGGTCATGGGCCTTTGGAGTATTCTCCCAGTCAGCCTTCATATCGGGTCGGTTGCGTTTCCTCTTTCCTTCCATAGCGCTATGTCATAAGCCTGGACCACAATGTTAACGCGTCACCAATGGTTTCTTCATTGCGGTAGACTTCTTGCGCTTGACTGACTTTGCTTCTTTCGTTTCTCCGCTCCCCTCCTCCGCTCGGTTTTGTAGGCGGTGAGTTGTTTACAGGACTGACAGCGGATTTTTTGGGAAGAGACTCTGTGATCTTCAGAAGTATGGGAGGTCGCTCCACCATGAGGACAGAGACTGATCACAAAATCCTTCATGGTAATGTTTCTTCAGTCTTTCATTCATTGCAGTGAAGGAAAACTCAGTCGCAGACTTTCAACAAGGCTTAAACATTCATCACCCATCAAATACATGAGTGAATATTTCTCATGACAAATGACAGTGGAACTTTGATTTAATGGACTAACAAGGCCGGCTGTAGTCTTCATATCTGTGACAACAGCGGCACAACCCGGAAATTCCAGTAGCGGTCTGTGTCTGTTGATTGCGAAAGTAAACAACAGCAACTCACGGACCTTTCGAGTTCTAACCGGACGCTATTTTCGGTCCGTTAAATGCGAACTCCATTAAATGCAGGTTCCATGACATAATCGGATCTGATGACATTTTTTTAGCTAAAGAGATGTATTTTGATTTTTCATTTTGCTCAAATTGCAGCGACGCCAAATTAAAATAGTAAATGAACAAACTTAAATTGGATTTAGATGATTCAATGTGTGTAAAGTAATTTACATCATACATTTACAAGAGTCTATGTATCTACTATGAAAATACTTTCAACGTTGTGCACGAACAATTGGAAAAATTATTATAATATATAATATACAGGGGCGGCACGGTGGACGATTAGTTAGAGCGTCTGCCTCGCAGTTCTGAGGACCCGGGTTCAATCCCCGGCCCCGCCTGTGTGGAGGTTGCATGTTCTCCCCGTGCCTGCGTGGCTTTTCTCCGGGCACTCCGCTTTCCTCCCACATCCCAAAAACATGCATGAATTGGAGACTCTAAATTGCCCGTAGGTGTGAATGTGAGTGCGAATGGTCGTTTGTTTGTATGTGCCCTGCGATCGGCTGGCAACCAGTTGAGGGCGTACCCCGCCTCCTGCCCGACGACAGCTGGGATAGGCTCCGGCACGCCCGCGACCCGCGTGAGGAGAAGCGGCTCAGAAAATGGATGGATGGATGGATGGATAATATACAGGTATTAGCTATTTCCCCCATTGTTTAATGCCACTGCACCCTTATTAAACAATTGTTTGCATCCCTGCAAGAGTAAAATTTAATTTGTGGATGGATCGGTTATATTTCAACAATATAATAGCACCTTTACACCCCTGTTGACTACCCGTGAAATATAACCTCCTCGGTGGATGTTATCATGTTTCTTTGTCCTTTTTTCATATATACAGTACAAATTACACACAAAAAAACTAATTTGTGAATTAGTGACACTGTAATTTAAAAAAAATGTAGGCTGATAAGCAATCCCAAAAATGAGTCAGTCCCTCTTCCATGGCCTTCACTTGAACATCTAAACACCAGTTATTAACCTTCTTCTCAAGACCCGAAGTTCGTGGCGGCACACCTCATTCCGGACAACGACGACAGGGACGACGACAAAGTCTATTTCTTCTTCACTGAGAAGGCCACGGAGGCGGGAGACAGGGAGGAGGCCATTCACACGCGTGTTGGACGCGTTTGTGCGGTAAGTTCTTTTATTACAAAGTGCAGTTTTACAATGAATCCGTGAATCGTGCAGATTATTTAATATCTGGATGGTTTAAAGCAGGGGTCTCAAACTCGTGGCCCGCGGGGCAATTGCGGCCCGCGGAATGATATTTTGTGGCCCGCAGGACGAAAAAAAAGCTCGGTGTTAGTGCGGCGCGCGTGTTTTTTTTTCTGACATGCATCTGTTTTTTAACACTTGTGGGCTACCGTATCTTAAACACGTGACGACAACGCAAATTAGAAATGGAACATAACTCAGGATTATCACCGAAAGGAAAAATTGACCCGCCTGTCACCTAGCCCCAGTCACGTCGTCTTCAAAACCTGCCGTGAAGAGAAAGGTTGACGATGAGCACAGAAAATGTCAGGAGAAGCGGGAGACGGAATATTTTTTTGTTGAGCACAGAGGCATCCTGGCGTGTCTAATATGCGCAATATAAACTTGCGGTGCACAAGGAATATAACATCAAACGTCATTACTCAACTAAACATGCAGAGGAGTATGTTAAATACATGGGAAATGAGCGACCGGAGCAGGTCACCAAACTTAAAACATGTCTACTGAGGCATAAGATTTTTTTCAGAAAGTAGGGAAAGAAAGTGATATGGTTGTGCCGAGTGAGATGTTGGCTAAGGCAGGAAAGCCACTTAAAGACGGCGAGGTCATCAAACAGCGCGCGTTACAGGCTGCAAGTATAATCTGCCCGGGAAAAAAAGCGTCAGTTTGGCAACATCAGCATTTCTGCCAACACAGTGGCAGAGCGCATTTCTGACATGTCAGGTAATATTTAGGATCAACTGCATGAAAAAGCTCAACATTTTCATTCATTCTCAGCCGCGCTTGACGAGAGCGCAGACGTCATTGACACTGCGCAGCTCGCAATGTATGTCCGTGGCGTTGATGACAATTTTGAAGTGCCGGAGGAGATACTCACAATAATCCCAAAGCATGGCCAGACCACCGTTCAGGAGGTATTCCGTCAGCTGTGTGATGCCAATGCGGATGCCAGCTTACTATGGAAGCATTTTGCTGGAATAACAACTGACGGAACGCCGTCGATTACGGGGAAGAAAAATGGACTGGTGGCACCTGTTCAAAGAAAACTGGAAGAGGAAGGCTTGGAAGAGGCCATTGCTCTGCACTGCATTATCCATCAACAGGCCCTTTACGCTTGTGAGAGGGAACGCTGCCAAGTCTCTGACAGCAAGGAGTAGGAGGAAGTAAAAGAAGCCTATGTTCTGAAGAACACTTCATGTTCCGACTTGTTATTTATTTATTTTGTTATTATAATTAACAAGATTTGATCAGTTGTACTTTTTTGGGGGGCGGGGATTCTTGATGCGGCCCAGCCTCACCCAGACACTAGCGCCAGCGGCCCTCATGTAAATTGAGACCCCTGGTTTAAAGTAATCTTTTGCTATTTATGAATATAGAAAAGAAAATGTGGGTCATTGGCTAAAATGTTTTTATTAATTTCCTATATTACTAGCTTAAACTGTCAATATAGCACAAACTACAGTATGATCCCACAACATTTCAATTTAGTTTCCAACTCAATTTACAACATCACCCTCAAAAAAAGAAATATCTTACAGATTATTGCACCAGATGTTAGCATGTACATGCACATGCGGCAGAGACTTTCCTTAACAAACTAACAACCCAGACGAAACTTAGCTCCTCCCTAACATACAAAGTTGTTTTGTCTTAATCGAGCTGTGTCACTTCCACATACTTCCTTTACACCAATTACTGTACTACTTTCCTATTTAGACAGGACTTTGGCAGCATGTTGTGGCATCTTAGGGCATCTCAGAAAGAGTACAGAAATGTGAATCGGAGAGTTTTTCAGCAAATAGCTATCGGAGTATGTTCCAGTTCCATACAAAGGAACGTGAACAGGTGAATTTGTGAATAGTGAAGCGCGAATATGCAGGGCCTGGCTTTAATACAGTCGGTGTGAGGACACAGAATCTGGAAAAAAATGAAAACAAAATAAACTTGCAAACCTAATGTCATGAAGGTAAAACTGATCAATGTGTAGCGTCAAAGTGTGAGAGAGGAGATACGTGATATATTAAATCAAGCATGTTGTCGTTTTGAGGATAATGAGTACCTAAATAATTACATTTTAATCTACCGTATAATCACTTGGGAGATTTTTTTTTGTCCTGCAAAAAAAAGCATTGACTGCCATTTGTGCTACACAACCTTCAAGAATTACCGGAACATTCCACTGTATTTGTTTTGGTTTGTACAAAATTGACCTAGAAATTACTGATGAAACAGTCTGTGTCAACTCTTTCCCCACGTACATTTTTGAAAACAAACCATCTGGCTTGTGGATTCAGGGTGAAGTAAAGAAGACCCAATGGTCAGGTGTACAGTCTGAACACATCTCGCCCTCAGGCACAAAACATCTGCAAAGCAAGTGATTCTTGAATTGAAAACTCAAAGCTAGGATCTCTTTTTTTTCCCTAGTTTCCTGGTCAATCCCTTATGGGCCTCAAATTCCGAATGTTGGCCAAAACCTCCGTTGTGATATACAGCGTAGTTTCACGCTCGTGCACGGAGACGGACATAGAAACAGGCACACGGTGATCAAGAGAACCCTCGAGAAAGCTTTTGGCAATTAGGCCAGAACCCCAAACTCTTGTGAGCTTTCAAATGCTGACATTTCCCAAAAGGGATATAAAAACCTTTAAAATATTTACAACAAAATTAAGCCGTTCTCCTTCCAAAATAGACACAGCTGTCACATTTCACGTCCACAATCCTAATACGCGCTTGGATGATCTCTTATATTCTTTCAGGCTATGTGCAACGCACACAACTATATAGGTATGCAAACCAGGATAAAGGAAAATATGCACACAGCGCAGTGTTAGCAAAACCTTAGCGAAAGAAGAACTATTTAACCCTTTGAGTCCAGCTGGCATGATCAGAATCCAAATCTTCCTTCTGGTGAGATCATTTGCTCCCAAGTTGTAGGTCAATGTGAAACCTCAAAGGTTGAATACAATCCACTTCGGAACGCTGGCCGACCAGTTTTTGTGTTTGCTGAGCTGTGGTCTCACGCAACTGTTCAAACACCCGAGTTTTGTGTGACTTTAGAGGTATATTTGTTCTCAAGAAATGAGGTCACATTTGGGATTGTGCAACCTCAACCACTTTTATCTTGGACCTAACGCAATGACCATTTGCACAGTGATGATCACCGCTTGTCTTTACCTGCCTTGATAAAGAACAACTGGAAAAACCGTGCCCAGTGTCATAATGGTAGTAATATAGTAACTAGTCTCTGGACTCGACTAGTTAAGTCTTGTTCGCATTCATGAGGTCTTTTCTCACCCCTGTAAAATTGTTCGGGCTTCACTTGGATTCAATTGTGCTTTGTTATTTCATAGATTTGTGCTTTTTTTCATGGCAGAATGATGTAGGAGGCCAGAGAGTGCTGGTGAATAAGTGGAGCACCTTTATCAAAGCCAGACTGGTTTGTTCTGTCCCAGGACCTCATGGCATCGATACACACTTCAACCAACTGGGTGAGACGCACGCGTTACCTACCGACCGACCTACCTATTTACCTACTTTCATTCCATTCCTAACTTGCATCTTCCTTTTGACCCAAACAGAGGATGTTTTCTTGCTAAGGACCAAAGATGAGAGGAACCCAGACATTTATGCAATCTTTAGCACAATAAGGTGAAGGTCACAATGTTACACTTTTACAACCCCAATTCCAATGAAGTTGGGACTTTGTGTTAAACATAAATAAAAACGATACAATGATTTGCAAATCATGTCCAAACTATATTTAATTGAATACACTACAAAGACAATATATTCAAAGTTCAAACTGATCAACTTTATTGCTTTTAGCAAATAATCATGAACTTAGCATTTGATGGCTGCAACACGTTCCCAAAAAGCTGGGACAGGTGGCAAAAAAAGAGTGAGACAGTTGAGGAATGCTCATCCAACACCTGTTTGGAACATCTCACAGGTGAACAGGCTCATTGGGAACAGGTGGGTGCCACGATTGGGTAGAAAAGGAGCTACGTGCAACGTACAATTGTGCAACGTACAATTGCAAGGAATTGAGGGATTTCATCACATACGGTCCATAATATAATCAAAAGGTTCAGAGAATCTGGAGAAATCACTGCATGTAAGCGACAAGACCGAAAACCAACATTGAACGGCCGTGACCTTCGATCCCTCAGGCGGCGCTGCATCAAAAACTGACATCGATGTGTAAAGGATATCACCGCATGGGCTCAGGAACACTTTAGAAAACCAATGTCAGTAAATAAAGTTTGGCGCTACATCCATGAAGTGCAACTTGAAACTCTACTATGCAAAGCAAAAGCCATTTATCAACAACACCCAGAAACGCCGCCGGCTTCTCTGGGCCCGAGCTCATCTCAGATGGACTGATGCAACGTGGAAAAGTGTTCTGTGGTCCGACGAGTCCACATTTCAAATTGTTTTTGGAAATTGTGGATGTTGTGTCCTCCGGGCCAAAGAGGAAAAGAACCGTCCGGACTGTTATGGACGCAAAGTTCAAAAGCCAACATCTGTGATGGTATGGGGCTGTGTTAGTGCCAATGGCATGGGTAACTTATACATCTGTGAAGGCACCATTAATGATGAAAGGTACATACAGGTTTTGGAGAAACATATGCTGCCATCCAAGCATGAACGCCCCTGCTTATTTCAGCAAGACAATGCCAAACCACATTCTGCACGTTACAACAGCTTGGCTTCCTTTGTAGTAAAAGAGTGCGGGTACTAGACTGGCCTGACTGCAGTCCAGACCTGTCTCCCATTGAAAATGTGTGGCGCATTATGAAGCGTAAAATACGACAACGGAGACCCCGGACTGTTGAACTGCTGAAGCTGTACATCAAGCAAGAATGGGAAAGAATTCCACCTACAAAGCTTCAACAATTAGCGTCCTCAGTTCCCAAACGTTTATTGAATGTTGTTCAAAGAAAAGGTGATCTAACACAGTGGTAAACATGACCCTGTCCCAGCTTTTTTGGAACGTGTTGCAGCCATAAAATTCTAAGTTCATGATTATTTGCGGCACGGTGGCCGACTGGTTAGAGCGTCAGCCTCACAGTTCTGAGGACCCGGGTTCAATCCCCGGCCCCGCCTGTGTGGAGTTTGCATGTTCTCCCCGTGCCTGCGTGGGTTTTCTCCGGGCACTCCGGTTTCCTCCCACATCCCCAAAACATGCATTAATTGGAGACTCTAAATTGCCCGTAGGCATGACTGTGAGTGCGAATGGTTGTTTGTTTGTATGTGCCCTGCGATTGGCTGGCAACCAGTTGAGGGTGTACCCCGCCTCCTGCCCGATGACAGCTGGGATGGGCTCCGGCACGCCCGCGACCCTAGTGAGGAGAAGCGGCTCCGAAAATGGATGGATGGATGGATTCAATTAAATATAGTTCGAACATGATTTGCAAATCATGGTATTCTGTTTTTCCATCCATCCATCCATTTTCGGAGCCGCTTCTCCTCACTAGGGTCGCGGGCTGCTGGAGCCTATCCCAGCTGTCATCGGGCAGGAGGCGGGGTACACCCTGAACTGCTTGCCAGCCAATCGCAGGGCACATAGGAACAAACAACCATTCGCACTCACAGTCAGGCCAACGGGCAATTTAGAGTCTCCAATTCATGCATGTTTTTGGGATGTGGGAGGAAACCGGAGTGCCCGGAGAAAAGCCACGCAGGCACGGGGAGAACACGCAAACTCCACACAGGCGGGGCCGGGGATTGAACCCCGGACCTCAGAACTGTGAGGCAGACGCTCTAACCAGTCGGCCACCGTGCCGCCGTATTCTGTTCTTATTTATGTTTAACACAATGTCCTAACTTCATTGGAATTGGGGTTGTACATTCCATCACATTGCATGTCCTATTTATTCCAAAATATGTTTTTTGAAACATTCTCTACAGACTGTCTATGATTTGGACATTCGTTCGTGTCCCTCACATTTTCAAGTTTCTACTTTCTACTCTAAGGGAAACTATTTTTCTCTGACGCCGTTTCTCCGCCTCTCCTCGCCAGTAATGTCTTCCAGGGGTTTGCTGTGTGCGTTTATCGCATGGCTGATATCAGAGAGGCCTTTAACGGACCATTTGCTCATAAAGAGGGTCCGGATTACCAGTGGGGAGCCTACGAAGGCCGCGTCCCTTACCCCAGACCAGGAGTGGTAAGTAGCTCACTAACATTTCTTTGTATGAACGTGATAGCATAGCATGGCAAATTTGCTTCTTTGTAGCTGGTAAACTGTTTTGTAATCCAGTAAATGACCCACTTAAGCACCTGGCTGCCCCACTTACAAAACAGAACATTAATACAAGACACAATCATTCATTACTTCTGGCAGTCTGAGTGTATAATTAGCTTTGAAATAATCGGTATAATAATCATTTGTCTTCCGGACATTTACAAGCATCACGACTCCCAACACGTTTAGAAATTGATGTACAGTATAAGTTTAGTTCTTGTGTCAGCATATCTTTTGTATGATGGCCACTCACTCAGGGCCACTGTGGAGAAGTGCAGAAGTGCGGTTATGCAACATTGCAAATGAGGTGTAGAAAGGTTTGATATCGGTAAAGTCAACTTAGGTTATGCAGCTGTGGTTACTGTGTACACTTTGGAGCCTGTCAACCACATTGCTGCAACTACCTACTCACAATCACTTGCAAGTGCAAGTTACACCTCGGAATTGTTGGAATTTGTTGTGGTTTAAGGGCTATGAATTATGCAGGATATGACCTAGTTGCAGATGCCTCAATGTAGACTAACAAAGTGTTTAAGGACCACGGAGTTGAAGAGCACACGGGGGGGAGGAAATGGAGAAGAGGATCGCACAAGCTCTGTTTTACACAAAAATCCTGTAACATTGCGGCCGAAACCGACGATTTGGGAGATATCTTCCATTCACAGAATCAACAAAAGCAGTATATCGACACAACTCTGCGTGCCTATACGCAGCAGAAAAGCGGCCCATCATCAAATTGTTACATTTCATTGAAGACTCCAAATTGTAAATATTTCTTTTTTTTTTTTATACCCGCTCATTGACTGACGAAGAGTCCGGTGTGTAAATCACCCAAAATCAGCGGGTTCAGCTCACCGGTGGCCATTGACATGATGCGTGGTAAAAAAAAATTTAAAAAAACATTTACAAATGAATTACGTATTGAAGATAAGATTTAAGGCAAAATAGCTACTAGGTCAAATTGAGGAAAAGGGAGTTTATAGTGAAGTGGAGCTACAACTCTTAAATATGAAGCTTAAAAAACCAAAAAACCGAAAACACAGTTCCACAAAAAGTAATCGGGAAATGAGAAATAGTATCAGCTGTCAAAGAAATGTGCATTTTGACATAATTTGATAAAGACAAGCCTTAGAAGAAAAATGTGGGTTTCAGTCTACACACAAGCATTCAAAATTCTTTTTCCTGGTGGACTTTGTGGATGAAAGGCTAAAAGACAAAAGAGAGCGTCAGCGCTAAAAAAAAAAATGTCGGTGCAGTCCAAAAATATGAAGTGCTGTTTATAGATCTTAGTAAGTAAAAGTAAGATTAATATTTATGTAAAATGTTTTAGCATTATTAGTCATGACAGACAAAAGCTATTAAGTTTGACAAAATTGGATATTAATGAAGTTTAATGCTAAGGTTCTGTTGAATCAAAGTTGTCCGTTCACCGCAACGGATTCAGCGCGCATTGAAATAGACAAATGCATCCAAGAGAAACAGGGAGCGCTCATCAAAGTTCTCTAGAATGGAATGAAAACAAAACGGTATGTTTT
Source organism: Phycodurus eques (assembly GCF_024500275.1). Lineage (NCBI taxonomy): Eukaryota > Metazoa > Chordata > Actinopteri > Syngnathiformes > Syngnathidae > Phycodurus > Phycodurus eques. Next base: position 671,688 of record NC_084525.1, on the reverse strand, counting down.
TCATTCCCGCTGGCCTTTGACAGCCGAACGAGGAGATATGATGGAAGTTCCCGAGCCGAGCCGGAATCTTTTAGGATAAAAAAAATCCAATAGAGGAGAAGAAAGCATTTTAGAGTTCTGCCAAGGGATAAGCCAATGGAATTGAACAAAAAAAAATAGTTTTGCTGAATGATTTTGGTGAAATCTATCCATTCATTTGTTCTGTCGTACTAGAGCGTCTCCAACTACCGGAGACAAATTCCTTGTGTGTTTTGGACATACTTGGCAAATCAAGATGATTCTGATTCTGATTCAGATTTTCAAGACTGGGTCACAGGGAACTACAGCCTGTCGCAGCTGAATTGAGAAAAAAAAGGGAAGACTGGTTGTCAGTCAGTCACAGTTCTTGTTTTTGTTCAGTGTCCCAGTAAAATCACCAACCAGCCTGGCCGGGAGTTCGGCAGCACCAAAGACTTCCCCGACTATGTGCTCCAGTTTGCCCGCAGCCACCCGCTGATGTGGCGGCCGGTGCACCCTGCCTTGCGCCGACCGGTGCTGGCCAAAGCCAACGTTCCTTACAGGCTAAAACAAATCACGGTGGACCGGGTCGAGGCAGAGGACGGCCAGTACGACGTCATGTTTATCAGCACGGGTAAAACTTGTTCCTTCTTTCCGCCGTGTCAGAAATCATCTCGTTTGATCGAATGAAGACGAAGAAGACTTTGTGAAAAATGAGGCACGGAACTCGAATGACGTGTTCGCTTCTTTTGTTTAAGACATTGGTACAGTTTTGAAGTTCATTGCCCTCCACGGTGGAAACAGTCTAGAAATGGAAGAGGTCACACTGGAGGAGCTTCAAGTTTTTAAAGTGCGTTTGATTTCAATTCTATCTGTTACTATCCTCCCACAGAGCCGGATTGGTTCTTATCCAACCGCACCGAAAGCCTTATCACTCATTTTTGTCGTCACTGCAGGTGCCAACCTCAATTACATCAATGGATATATCAGTCAAAAGGGTAAGTTCCCATCTGGGTTTCGTCAAGTCTTCTCAACTTCAATTTCTTTGGAATTGTCGAAGGTCGGATTTCAGAACTAATCCATTCCATGGTCAAAATGTCCACAGTATAAAGCCGATATTAACTTTACAGGTTTAAGTAACATTTAACACTTTTAACAGTCTTACAAATCCATTAATAAGTAGCGGTTATTCGCTCATTATTCTATTCTTCTCACGTTCTCCTTCGCTCAACAATTTTTGTTGGGGATGGTCCCTGTGGTATAAGTACCGCAAAAAGCAGTAAACAGCCAACGCCCTGAGTTTATCCTTTGATTCTCACAAACTTAAGCTCTTGTGAGGGGCCTGACATCTCACACGACGTGTATAATTAGCACAGTGAGCCCCCAAAATGTGTCCCTTTTCAACAAATGACCTTCTTATTGTATTGTAAAATCACACTGACCTCTCAAGAGTGTAGGGGGCCGTCGCTGACGTTGTCCTTTCCCCTCCTCTGGTCATCAGCAAGCCCTGTACGTGGGCTCCCCGGCAGGCGTGGCCCAGGTGAAGCTTCATCGCTGCGAGACCTACGGGAAGGCTTGCGCCGAGTGCTGCCTGGCCAGAGACCCTTACTGCGCCTGGGATGGCTCGTCCTGCGCGCGATACGTCCCCAACAGTAAACGCCGTTACCGAAGGCAGGACATCAGGCACGGAAACCCGGCGCTGCAATGTCTGGACCAGAATTTTAGTGGTAAATGGGACTTCAACTACACGTTTATACTTCATCAGCATTCCTTAATGGAGACTTATTACGGACAATAAGAAATGTTTCAACTATGTAGACACGTCGGTTAGAGCTCAATAGGCCCACACACAATGCTCATTCTGCTTCTTTAAGAACATTTCCAATGTTTTTGCTCGAATCAGAGGACCTGGATGAAATGGAGGACCGGGTGGTCTACGGCGCTGAGAACAACAGCACTTTTCTGGAATGTGTTCCTCGCTCCCCACAAGCTTCTGTCATCTGGCTGGTTCAGCGCGATGAGCGTAAGGAGGAGGTGAGATGAATTGCAGGCTTTCGGGTGCTAATGTACCGTACGTGTACAAAGTACCCAAACCGAGGAAGCTGCCAACCAGCTGGTGAGCAAGAACGCTTCGGGCAGTCTGCAGGCCATTTTAAGCGTGGCTGCGTATAATCAGTGCTAGAGAGGAAATAGTAATATTTACATTGCAATTTTCAGTGTGCACCCCTACATTTTCTGCTTGCGCCCTTCAATTTTTCAGTTAGGGGCCACTGTGCTCCCAGTAAAAAAAAAAAAAAAAAAAAAAAAAAAAAAAAGGTTAGTCTATAGCCCTGCTTACTAAGAATTTTAGTTTTTTTCTTTCTTTCTTTCTTTTTCATTAAAAAAACCATAGCGCTCGTATGGTGGTAGTGGGCATTTAGCAGTGTATGCTCACAGTCTGACCCACGGGGTGTGGATGAAACACACAGTACGCGGCCATTGCAATCATCCTTGCTAGAAACCATCCATCCATGCATCCATTTTCTGAGCCGCTTCTCCTCACGCGGGTCGCGGGCGTGCCGGAGCCCATCCCAGCTGTCATCGGGGTACGCCCCGAAGTGGTCGCCAGCCAATCACAGGGCACATACAAACAGACAACCATTCGCACTCACATGCACACACCTACGGGCAATTTAGAGTCTCCAATTTATGCATGTTTTGGGATGTGGGAGGAAAGCGGAGTGCCCGGAGAAAACCCACGCAGGCACGGGGAGAACATGCAAACTCCACACAGTCGGGGCCGGGGATTGAACCCGGGTCCTCAGAACTGTGAGGCTGACGCTCTAACCAGTCGGCCACCGTGCCGCTTGCTAGAAACCATTCACGTTAATTCCCGTTTTCCTGATTTTGGCATTATTTTTGCGTCTTTTCCTAGAGAGACTTTCTTCAGGCTTCTGACTGGACAAATCTGCCTACAAAGGCATTTTCCTCCATATTTAGTTTTTCTGTTCTCTAAAAAAGTGGCACCAAGAATGGTGAACTATTACGATGCTAAGTTCAACACTTCAACATGGAGGCGCAAACCAGTAGATGTCAGCCCTCAACTAAGTGCCACTCAAGTTCATATCATATAATGGGGCTGCAAATATTTGGGGTGCCATGTAATTTCTGGCAGGCGGTTGCCTTTAAACTTGAGACGGGTGCGCAATGTCGCCACGCGCTTGACTTACTCAGCGGTGTTTTGACACATGGGCGAAATTCAGCAATTGTATTTGAAAATAGAATTCTCTTTTAATAAACAATGTCTAGCTTGAGATGATTGGCCACATGCCACGAAGAGTTGAATTCACTGTACCTTTGGCAGCACATGAAGCCCCGCTCCGAACATGAGACGGGCGGGCCCGCGGCGATCATGCACATGTTGAGCTCAAGATTCGTCGCGCTTTAAGCGAGTGCCTCAGTCGGCCGTCTGAGGCATTAGCGCCCCTCTCAGTTTCCCTGCAAATAAACAGCGGGCCGCCCACAAGGCTGCCGTGTTTGCGTTGGCGCCGCAGGACGGTCGTCGGAGCAAAGGTACGGAATACGAGCTAGTGGGGCATAGCGGCTTACGAGAGAGAAGGTTGAGATATGAATGAACAGAGCCACAAGAAGTGTCCTGGTGTCGAGGTATGGAGAACGTGAGAATTAAGGGGGCAAATGTAAACAGCGATCAATTGAATGGGAGATTCTAGCCGAGAAAGAGTATTGCTTTGGACCCGATACAAATGAACATTTCATTTCCATTTGTTGAAAGGCTTCGGTGGCATCCAGTAGCACCGCGGCAGTCAGCTTCGCTTTGATGCTTCGGTTATATTGCCGGCACGTACACACAACGGGTGACTTCGTTACCAATCCGTGGTGCTGCCGTAACGACCGGCATACAGAGCAGCCAATCGCTGCGTGGCTATAAGCGTGGCATATCAGCCATTGACGGTCTGTTGACATGAATAAGCATAACATAAATGAATGCAAGTCACAAGAAATCCTGGATGGTTTTAAAATTCCACCTGGGCTCTTTTTGTCCGAAAGTCGACGAGTCTCAAACTAATAGCGTTTGTGCGATCTGTCGTGCACTGAAATGTCACTGCACGTTTTGACGGACTGCATAACGAGCTAAATATTGGGAATAAGATGGTGAGTTCTTTACTCTTCATCACAAGAACGTTATGTGACTGGAGGTGTAGCGCAGCCAATGAAAAACGGCAGTCAATGAGGGTACAGAAACGCAAGCCACAGTGCAGTGGAAGAATACATCCCGACTGAGGTCATGCAATACAAAAATCCCTTTTTGTATTGCAGGAAAAACGGATGTATTGTCAATCTACATTTGGTTTCCTTGACTGTGTTGTGCTAGCAAAATGTATCTCTCTGCCTCATTCAGGTCAAGATGGACGATCGGGTCATGTCTACAGAGCAGGGCCTCCTCTTCCGTCGTCTCCTGAACCAGGACGCCGGTGTGTATATCTGCCGCTCCAGAGAGCATGGCTTCAGCCAGACCCTCGCCAGACTCACCCTCGAAGTCCTCCAGGGTGACACCTTGGATGAGTTGATGGCACGGGACAACACCGGCCTTTCTGACCTACTCAAAGACAGAGCGAACTACAGGAACTGGATGCCTTGTAGCTCATACAACAGGTTGAGTCCCGTCGGCCAGTCGCGGATGTGGTTCAAGGATATCATGCAGACGATCGGCCCGTCCAACCTGCCGATTGTGGAGGAGTACTGCGAGAGGATGTGGTGCAACGAGAAACTGAGGAGGAAGCACAAGAGCATGGTGGAGAAATATCGGCAGGCCCAGGAGAGCGCCAGGAAGGCCCGCAGCAAGAGTTCTGGTGAGCGCAAACGGACACCGCGGGACCTTAGCGCACGGCAGAAGTGATGGTGAAAACTCACGGAGGGGAACTCAAAGAGAAAATACAGACAATTAGCTGGAACTGGATTTGTCAGGAGGTGGGGCCGTAAGAAAGTAGATGCTTGCTTCTGAGTATCACCCCTCAAAAAGGATTTAGGGTGGCCAAATTGTCGAGAGGAATTCACTGGCCCCCGCGGGACGTGATGATGAGATCAATTGAGGATGTCTTTAAGAAAGCTCGGGACGCACATAGCGGATGTCGACATTTAGGTTAGCATTGGACCTGTTTAACTATGTATTTATGGGCCGTGCCCGAGCTTTGTTTCTTCACTTTGCGGTCCAGTTCTCAGAGTTCAGCATCATCTCCGCTGGACCCCAAAACGCCGACGTCGTTAGCTCGACTAGCTAATACAGAAAGCTACATACAAACGACACGTTGATGGTTCAACATCATTAGAGGCAACTAGCTAAACGTCATTAGCTCAACTAGCTAATACTGAAAGCTACATACAAACGACACGTTGATGGTTCAACAGATTATGAGCACTTTGCTTTGTTTTCACTGCTGAGCACTGAGCTTTTCGTTCCGTAGGAGGCGCTAGAGATCTCAATGCTTCTTCGCTAATCCTTAACTAATGCCGAACATTGTTCACTTGTTTCCGCAATGCAGTCCAGTTTATTTAGTTCAAGTGTGACATTTACCGTAAGCGTCCAAAATCAATAGACAAAAATGATAGGTGACAATCTTCATTGGTTTACTTTCCACGACGTATTTTCATATTCACGAATTCGACTTTTGAAAACTCGGCGGCGGAATCATCTAAATTATTTTGAATCAACATTGGAGATTGGCGTAACAATCCGTGAATTGATCATTTTGGTCTAATGTGTTGAAATGGTTCCCAGAATGTTCTTGTTTAACAGAATCATTTGTTTCTCTCGTGGACAAGTAGACGCGACATCATCAGAAATGTCGAGTGTGGCCTCCTCATTGCGATAGTTACTGCTCACGTTTGTGTCAATGTGTATTTATGGGAATATGTTCCAATCTGGAAGCCCTCTAATGGCTCACAACTGGAAGCTTTTATTGTAGAAATGAAAGACTTCAAGAGGAAAGAATGAAATCATCATATAAGCATTTTGTTTTAGACATTTCTTTCATTCAGACAATTCTTCACTTTATGGCTTCTCCTTGGTACAAGCACACTCAAAGCACATTTGACACTAGCGGTGTTTATTTTTCTTGTCTAGGGGACGGTGAGGTTGACTATTCGACTCCAATTAAGGTGTTTTCTCTGCAAATATTGCTCCCAAAAAAGCTGCTTGACAGGAGGATGGTGAAAGATCAAATGTGACGTTTTGAAACGAGCCCAACTGCAAGAACTATTTCGCTGAAAGTGTGTCATAATTTTGTGCCAAATGTTAAATTATACTTCATGCACCTAAACCAACAGCACAATTTACAACTTGTGCTCTTAACTTATCTTCTCCCTCCTTTAATTGCAGTCTTTTTTTCCAATGGAACTTTTAAAGGTTTTGTTGCTTTTATAAGAACACAATAATAAACATAAAACAATGACCTTGTTCCCTATCTGTAGCAATGGGGGAAAAAACATAAAGGTGCAGGCTGTCAAGTGCATGCCAATGCAACAGGTGGCGCCGATAGGGTGTTAAGGCCGTTTAGCCAATCAGAAGCCTGGAAAAAGTCATGTCTGGGGAAGGCCCGTTTCGAACAATGGCAATGGGAGGAAATGCACGATCAGAAGAGAAAAAAACAAAACGCACTTGACTATAAAGTTAACAAAATAAAAAAGGAAAACAAAACAAGGCTACATATTCAAATTCCACTTCCATTTAACGAAAAAAAAGGCATTTTAATTAAAAAAATATATATCCGTGGTCCTGTGGTGTTGCACGGAAATTGAAGGTATGATTGCTAAAGCTAATGCTACTATGTATATAATAGAAGGCAAGCGCTACAAATTTGCTTTCCCTAATTGTTTGGTGTCTGACATTTGATATGGAATAAAACACACGCTTAAAGAATGAACATTAATTGCATATTGTTGTATCTACTGCTAGCCTACACTTTTGTCAGTACAGCATTTGCGTATTTTCAAACAGTGTAACGATGTCAGATGTGGTGTTAGTGATAAAAAAAAAAAAAAAAAAGTGTTGTGATTGTCTACCATTTTTTTAATACAAAAAAATAAAGCACACAATTTCCTGCACTTTTAGTCCATTTTCACTTGATGTTTTGCAACCTGTGCAAAGTGAACGTTTTAGTGTTTCATTAAAAAAAAAAAAAATTTAAAAAACGAAACTATAACCGAAGCCAATCTAGTGAACCTTTACTGTACTGTTTTGTAAACAACTTGCTATTCAAATGTCGCTCCACCAAGCATGCCACACACTAATATGCTATTTAAAAGGATTATTATTTGTGAGATTAGTTCAATGGACTTTACGTAAACATTTTGGAGGAAAGGAAAAGTATGTTTGCTTTCTTTTGTTTTGCAAGACAAGACGAATGGCGCCAGTGACACACTTGAAATGAGCCCCATTTAGAAACAAACTGTGACTCTGGGAAAACAAAGATGCGCTCCATTTCATACCAAATGCAATAAACACCTTGAAATTTGAATGGCCCACAATTTTGAGTAAATTAACCATCATTTGGTTGAAGAATATATCTAAAAAAAAAAGAAATAAATTGGGAGTCGTCATATGTGACACTTTTTCACGAGCCCTCTGCTGACCTGGGTTGTGCATTTTACTTTTTTCTGCTTCGCCTTGTTATAAAGATAACAACAAAAAAAGCACCTCGGTAGAGTAAATGATGATGATAGAGAGAGAGAGATAGATAGATAGATAGAGAGATAGACCACCCGCTTAGCTACTATTTGTGTCACATTTAATGTTCCAAAAAATATGAGAGTTGAGCAAAGTTTATTACCCCTCCTAAAAGTTAAGAGACTGTTTAAAGAGTGCGCTTATTGTTTTTTTTCAGTCAGAATGGTAAACTTCTGCTTCCGCTTGTACGACAGCTAGTTGATAATGTCAATGTTAAACTTAAAAACATTGCCTGTACCGTAAATAAAGGTTTTATGATGGCAACTTTTGGACTGCGGAACAAGTTATTGTCACCCAAATATAAGTGGTCCCGATGGGAAATGTAGTTTTGGAAGATCACCGAATGGAAGTTCAAGCGGCGTTACGAATTGTGCTCGCATTTCGAGGTGCTTATTGTCGGACACTTTTGCAATACCTGCGGCAACTTAACAGCGCAACGATTGTCTCCGCCTCCTCATCCACATCAACCGAAGGAAGTTTCTTTTGCACTTGGACGCACACAGAAAATGACTTTCTGCTAGACCGTTCCCACCAAGTTGGGAGCCTAAAATCACCCGGAATGTCTTGATAAGATGAGGAATTGAGATTCGGGGACGACTAAGGGCTTTTGTCCAACTGGTGAGCGATTAATGAAATGATGAAGCGGTAGGCCGATGTCCCACGGCCGCGCTCCTCGCAGTGAATTACTGCCCCGACGAGACTGCCCACGTAAGGCTGCGTTCACTCAAAGCTGCGGGAGGAAATCGATGAAGCGGTTGTACAAAGTTTTACGTCTGACCGTTGGATCCGGGATTGCCCGGCCAATCCGCGGGGAACGGGTCGCAGATTTACAGGCTCCGCTTTGACAAACGATGATTCATCTTCAGATGGGGGAGGGCCGACCAAAAGACATTTTGACTTCAGTGGGAGGCTCCGATTTATCGGGGGCTATTTTTTCTCGAGGTCAAATGGATGAGAGTTACGGGCGTCTCGTAAATGATCTGGGATCTTAAGACACGTGAAAAAGAGACATTGATGGGAAGAAAAACAATCTAAATCATGCATATTGTCCTTCCCTGAAAGGTCATCCAACATACGAAGCAATTCAACTATACTGCGGTGCGCCTATAACGGATAGGCCTATTCTAGCGTCGTCGTCCGCAAGTGATTGCTCCGATCACCGCGTAATCTCTGATCAATAACACGCGAGCATCCAGGAAGTCCTCGAGTTACGACGCACTCGACCTACGACGTTTCGACTTTACGACGCCCGTGCCTCGGCCGCCATTTTGTCCCAGCACCATCGTGTTTCTGCTCAGTGCTTTGTGCGCCGGGAGTATCTTTGCCTTTTTTCACACTCTCAGCAGTTATGGTAAGTACAGCATCTTATCTTTTTTATTTGAATGTATTTTAGTTTCTTTATACGAAGCGTTGAGCTTTCCCGCTACGGTCACCTGACCGCGGTCGGGAGACGCCTTCTCCGGGGCCGAGGTCGTCCTAGCTCGGGGCGAACTCCCTTCTCTCACCGGGTGGCGACAACAATAAAGGCACGGAGCGCCGATTTGCTGCTTGAATGGCTTTATTAGCTCCTCTGCACATTCGACGTCAACGGGTCCTCCGCTAATCGCGACAATATTCATGTTGGGGTTTCAAATTAGGATTTCAATCGAGGATATGTCAGAAGGGTTAGGATAAAGCGAGCAAAATCGAGTGAGGTCACGCATTCTGACGGTTTCAAAGTAGGCTTTAAAAACGGGGTTTGGGTTTTGAAGTACGGTTTAAAATAGGGTTGGGGTTTAATAGTGGGGTTTAGAAACAGGGTGGGATTTCGAAATGGGGTTATCGTTTCAAAGTAGGGTTTCGAAACATTGTTAGGGTTTCAAAATAGGGTGAGGCTCTTAAAGTATTTCCTGCCATTATCGTTCTTCCTCCAGCTTCTCCTCAGTCTCAGTAGCCCATCCCAATTTCATGTCGACAAACAAATATTCCCACTCACCTTCCCGCAACGGACAATTGATAGTTTGCATTTTGCCTTTTTGGGGGACGTAGAAGGCGACCGCTGTCCCCTGGGAAACCCGATGCGAGCGCACAGGAAAGCTCCTGCGGAGATTTGCCCCCTAAAGCCCAACCCTGCCCCCAAGACACAGTGGTGTACAAAACCGATGTCGGCTATGCGGTGTTCTCCTGTAAGCTTGATAAGACGTTCAGCGTTTTCCCAAGGCGGCGGTAGCACTGCGATCTCTCGGTCTTGGCTTTGGTGCTCGGGTCAAGACCTGCTGCGGGAGTGTGTAAGCGCACTGAAGAGCCTGTCACAACACTCTTTTCCTTCTTCTTCTTCTTCTTAGTAATATTAAAAGTACCAGAGGCATTTTGGAAGACAGCTGCCCGGTGAGTAAACAGTCGAACTAAACAATCCAAATGAAAGATGTCAGGACTTCGCTCGCCAGATCGTCATTTGTGATCTAACCGCAGTTCGCCCGAGGCCACGGCGGTTGTTGTCAATCGCAGTTGTCGGGTGTTGCGCAAATGCGTCAAAACGACGTAGCGTGATTGGACTGTGCGGCGCTCCTACCAAAGCAGATGGTCCACGCGTGTCATCGCATTCAGCCCGCCAGCAGGAATCCAGCCGGTCTCGTTGGGACTTGTCATTTCCCGGAGTGAGAGATCCTGTCCAACAAATACGTGAAATCCTCCCCGTGCGGATGTTAGACGTTGGCGGCAAACGTTTTCGAGTGGCGCCGTCGACGACGCGTCACGGAGGCATTAGAAGAAGAACGGAAAGCCGCTTTGGAAGTGGACGACGGACGACGTTTGTGCACACGCGCTGACAAATGTAAAGTAAACGGGAAGGGAAGGAAAAATCTGGTGTGTTGCAAATAAGCAATGGTGTTTGATTTACTCTGTTTATAAACACAGAAGATTTGGTCACAATATTCATATATTCTCTTTTTTTATAAGCATAAGTGAAAGCAGTGACATTTCCCAGGCTGGGGAAGTTGGCTGGCTAATAAAAATAACTTTAATACTTCAAGAGCGTTTGTTTTCAAGCACCGGCCTGACTGTCGCTAGACTGCTTTCCAACTTTTCTAATAAATTCAACAACCCAAAAATACCTTGGTTAATGTGAGACACAAGTTGACACTAATCGTTACTGATGAATAGTGCGCGTGTGCGTAGTTTTGTCAGATATTGATATTGTTGATGGTATCGCCCCCCAGTGGCCAATAGGTGCATTGTCCCGAGTCCATTTGAAGTCCATCCGTCTGACAGCATGGCCGAAGCACAAAGAAGCATTCCCACTCACATGGACACCAAAGGACAATTTTCAGTCTCCCAGTTTGGATTGTGGGAAGAAAGCGGAGAAGCCGGTCAAAACGGCAACACGCAAACTACACAAAAGACGGTCCAAACCTGGCTGTGGACTGAAAAAAAGGTATTATTACTATTATTATTATTATTACAGCACAAACAGAATAATAATAAATAACAGTTCATCATTGTTATCCTCAATAATTATTATAGGAGGAATAAGATTTTGGCTAACCGCTACAAAAAACGGAATCGATGCATTTGCCCAACAAGGCCCGTTTGCGAACTGAACTGAGCGCGTTGTCACGTACGCGGTTCGGGCGAAGGCGAGGAACGCAAGGCAAGAACACGGTGGACCCAATTGCAGGGAAGGAGTGCGGGAGTCTCAAAATAATAATATTTCATCTTCAAAAAAATATTGGATCAAGCACAACTGACCAAAGTCCCACGACAGATAACAACCAAACCAAAGTAACAAAGAAACACTTGAATAGCTAAAACTGGAAACGAGCTATGACCTGTGAGGAAGACGTGGAATAGATCGGGAAAAGGACACCTGACAACGAAGCGACCGGAACTGAAAGAAGCCAGGGAACTAAATACAAACAGAACACCCGAGTGGCTGCAGAGAGCTGATTGGTCGACACAAAGTAGACGAGCACGACAACCTAATGAGCACACGACAAACATGGAACAAAACTAAACACAACCCAAACCAGAACACAGACCGTGACACGCGTGGCCATTTGGGGGACAATCAAAAAAGTTCATTTCACTCTTGCGCGCGCGCACGCACACACGTTGCGTTTGTATGTATGGAGGCCTGCTGCATGCGTGTGCGTACATTTTCTAATGACTCTCTTTTACATGTAATGATTGTTATGTATTTTGAAAGTGGAAATGTGACTTACGCTATTTGTGTCGCACACCGTACTGAGAAGCAGATACGGGCCAGTCTGTCCGTTTATCGAGCGATATTAGCCTTCGCGGCCGATTTCCTCGACCGGGCCCGACGTATTTAGCGGGGGACGACGAAACGTCTCGCAGCGTGACCTCGCCCGCCACCGACGACGCCAAAAGGAAAAGTCTAGCATGCTTGATTTTTGGGGGCATCTTCCGACGTATCGACGACAACTCTCCGACGGCGCACCTCGACGTCGACCGATAGGATCGCGTATTGTGACCGCCGCGTCGTCTCCCGTGCTTGCTGTTGTCAACATTTAAACATTTATTCACGCGCACCGCGAGCTGTAGCGCACCATTCGCCAGAACGCCGGCGTGTTTACGTACAACCGCTAGTGCTAGCACTAGCTTGCTAGGCTACGTAACGCCGTATCGTATTAAAATTAGGTAAACATACCTCAAGCGGTCCTTGAATGAACTTCCTCTCCTGAGCCCCGGCGACGACCACCGCACGTTTTTCCTGTTTGTTCTTTCCCCCCCCCCCGACGGTACAGCGCTGTTGTCGCCATGGTAACCGGCAGCGAATCGACGACACGTTTTATGGTTCCGCCTCTCCGACAGTGTTTGATTTTGACAAGATTAAGCCCAGTGATGGTAAAAGACGGAATACACGTCGTGTCGCGAAAGACTCCATTCGTCACGTAGTCTGATGCGAGTTGTTCAATTTTCAATTTGTCGTTGTTGTTCTTTTCATTTGGGAGATTTCGTTCGGTCGTGATGGCGAAGGCCGCCGTCCTTCGCGGGAGAACTGGCAGCTTCGACCGCGCCTCCGAAGATGCTGCTGCTGTACTATACGAAATAAAAAGTGATCATTTCTTCTTCCTCGTTCCACATAAAACTATATCTGTGCATAGAAAAGAAATCGGATACAAACCAACACTTCCGTTGACAAAAATATTTTATTATAATGTGTGTGTGTGTGTGTCTGAACTGTGAAAATGTTGAACTGTCGAACAAACAAATATTGATTGAACACCATCTTAATCCATCCATCCATTTTCTGTCGCGCTTCTCCTCACGCGGGCCGCGGGCGCGCCGGAGCCCGTCCCAGCCGTCATCGGGCAGGAGGCGGGGCACGCCCCGAACCAAACAAACAAACAACCATCGGCACTCACATTCACACCTACGGGCAATCGAGCGTCTCCGCCTCATGCGTGTTTTTGGGATGTGGGAGGAAAGCCACGCAGGCACGGGGAGAACGTGCGAACTCCACCCAGGCGGGGCCCCGCGGGGATTGAACCCGGGTCCTCAGAACTGTGAGGCCGACGCTCTAACCGGTCGTCCACCATCTTAATGTCTTATGAAAATTGTGCACGGTGAAGTAGTTGCAGGATTTCTATTTTGGTCTGACTCCTCTTTTCATTGTCCAGTTTTCGGAGGCGAGGAGCCAAGCTTAGTAAGAACAGTTCCTCCTCATCCTGCTCTTTACTCAGCATCTCCACGAGGTCTCTGTCCAAGTCGTCCTCCTTTCGCCGGCCTCGTTTGCTCTCGCGACGGCGACCCGGGGAGCGCCGACGAGGTTTGGTCTCCGACGAGGCGCTGGACGTGGACACCTCTCGGGGGACAAAAGAGAGATCCAGGGTGAACGTTTCCTCGCCGGAATCCACAAGTGTGGGCGGTTGCAAAATGGGGGTGGAGGGGCGAGAAACGGGAGTCGGGGAGCGCGCGGCGTCGGCGTGGGTTCCCCTCTCCGACACGGTGTTTTCCAAAAAAGTCAGAATGGGATAGAATTTCCACCTTTTCTTTTTATCGGCGCTTCTTTTGTTTTCTTGAAGTGCTCTCCTCTCCCTGATGTAGCGGTCTCTCAGGCTTTTCCACCTTTTCTTCAAGTCTTCCACTGCATAATGAAATATGTATATATGTGTGGAGAGAGAGAGAGAGAGAGACTCTGAATATTTTGAACATCAACCCTTCCAACAAACCTGGTATATGCAACGTGGTGGAAATCTCCGTCCATCGCTGTGCCTTTTTGGTCACGTCCCGGTACGCATTTTGTCTCGTATCCCAAATTTCGGGAGAAAGAGAAACCGCCCGTATGAGAGCGTCCTCCATTTTCCCCACTCGGAAACCACTTCCTCTCCCATTGGTTGGAAGAGCTTTTTCTGACGTCGCCGCGTCAAAGCTCCAGTGTCCAATGACGCGACGCTGAGCGTCAGACGCCCTCTGCATTGACGCCCGGCGTCACGTCAAGCCGCGCTGACGTCGCGATCGATGGGAAAGTCGGGGCCGGATACGCAGCGGCCTCTAGTGGACGGGCCGGAACAACAGCTGGAATTGCACACTGAATTTAGACATGCGGGCCTCTCTTATTTAGAGCTGAGCTGAGCTAGCGTAACATTGAAACAACAACAACAACAACAACAACAAAGGAGCAAGAATAGATGAACGAGGAGCTTTTAAATAAAGAAATGAAATGTGGCCAATACAACAAGCGTTGGCTGTTTTTGGTTTTTTTTAATTCATCACAAACAACATATGCAACAACATCGGAAAAAAGAGCGGGGCCGCGAAGTACCGCTTGGAATAAAAATAAAATCATAGTCACACTCATAAATAGAACAACAACGTTAATGTAGATAATGTACTCGAGCCCGCAACCGTGAGTTGTCTGTCATCTTGCGTATCTTTTTCCATTTCAGGAAAAAAACAACAAAGATCAAATTAGGGTGTGTTAGGTTAACCGAGTTGTGACCATAACTTTGACACCATTTCGGAAAAGCATGTTGAGACACGCACCACCCAATATGAATTGTAAGTAATCGCTTCCATTTGGGAAAATGGTATGCTCGCAGCCTTCGTGCCAACGGTTTGGGGAAGCCCCTTCCCTGCTCCGGCGAGACCGGGCCCGAGTGCACGGAGAAAGGTCACGCGCGGTGCGGAGAGGCGCCAACCCGCCTTCGCACGCGCCGGGTCCGACATCGCTGACCTCTGACCTCGCCCACAGAAAAGCCAACTCTTTATTTGCTCCTTTTTCATCTCCGAGGTGTAACGACGCTTTTCCCCGTGCGGCGGATCATCCGACGCTTAAGGAGGAGTAGAAGGGCCGCACGGAAAGGCGCAAACGCTCCCGGAGTCAAGTGGGAATATCGCAAACGTGACGCGGCATTTCGACTTCACAAACAATGAAATCGAGCGACACGCTCTTCATACATTTGTTTGCTTCCGATGCTGAGAAAGCGACATTGGGTTTGAGGTTTGATTGGGAATTTTGACATTCATTTTGGTCCTCATAACATTAAGACTCGCTTGTCATCGTGTTACATGATTGTTCTCAAATTCCGACTTTTGGCCTTGAACTGATATTTTTCTCCCCATTATTTTACAATGTGAAGTCGCTGATGGTGTCGTGGTTCAAAAACACGCGAGGACGGGGAAAGCGTGCCAACGGCAGAGATTCAAACCTTAACCTCTCAAATTTGAGGCGGACGTGTTCTATTTCTTTTCCTCATGCGGCCCTCACGCTCCTTCGTGGAGCCGCTCTTTTGCACGTATGACAAAAAGCAGCTGATTGTCTGCTAACGTGGTCGCAAAGCCAGCAGTTCTTCGGCGCTCTGCAGTGGTTTCATCTGGTCACACATCATCGCTAACTTGACACTGGACGCTACAACGTGCGCCAAAAGGCGGTCCTCCACGAACCCGCGGTCCGTCCGTCCTTAATGATGACATTATGCGCCGTGACGGAAAACAAAAGGGAACGCTGCAAGAGGCTTGTCAAAACATCACACGAAGTCGTCCATCTCTCTGCAGTTGGAGAAAAATACTCCAGTTGCGTCTCCGAAGCGCCGTCACGTCCGCCGTCGTCGCTCCGCACCGCCTGTCGAGTCTTTCGAGGCGGAGAAAGGCGTGAGGTCATCCCAAAGGTTGTGTGGCATCGAGTTCCCGCCGTGGTGCGGACCCTTGAAATGACATGTAGTTTGCCGCGAGCTAACGGAGCGAAGATGTGGCCCACTCTCCGCGCAGAAATGAGTGTCCGCTGATTTATACAGTAGCTATCAAATTAGGTACCCGCTCGTACTCGCATCTACGGAAATGGCGCATTGCGACGGGAACGTGCAAGACGAATGTGACACTCGACACATGCAAGGAACTCCACAGATAAATATACACAATAGAGGAGGCGCAGTTCGTGTGTGTGCAGATTAGCCTGTATGCGTGTGTGTTTGTGTAAGTGTAAACACCTCCAAAGGTTCTCTCAGTCCCTTTCTAACCCTCTACTGGAATCAGTTCTTCCAATCCCACTTGTTCTTCTCGTTGCCGTTAGTCCCCCGCGCTCCGCGGCGCCCGAGGGTTCTGCTTCCCGTCGTGGGTCCGCCGGTTGCGCCCTTTCCTCAGCTCCTGGAGATGCTTCCACTTCTTGTTGGCGGGCCGGACAGAGGGGCCGGGCGCCGTCGAGTCCCTCCCCGGAGCGGGACCCTTCTTCACCGGTAGATCGCCGGCGGGATTCCGGCGGGCCCAAACCTGTTCGCAAATCTGGTCCACGGTGCTCAGGTTCGGATGGTCCACCAGCTGCATGAAGTCCCGATACCAAAGCTTCGGGCCGGCCGCCAGGGGCCCTCCCCCGCCGCGGGGCTCCGCTCGGGACGGGGCCTCCGAGGGCAGGTTAGCCGCAGCGGACTGGATGACGTCTAAAGTGATGCCCAGCAGGGTTTGGGTGAAGCCGTGCTCCGTGGCGTGACACTGGTAGACGCCGGCGTCCTTCCTCAGGACGCGGCGCAACAGGAGGCCTCGGTCCGTTTGCAGGACTCGGTCGTCCGCACGCACCTACAAATAGGCGCAGGGACGAGGTCTCGTGAGTTCTAGTCATCGATCCCAATTGGCCTTTGGGATCGCAAATAAAAGCAGACTAACACACGGCGTCAACAACGCAGTCGCACAATTGCGACGTTGCGATCGCGTCCTCCAAATGGACACGAGTATTGTTGATTCTTACCTCTTCTCGTGGCTTGTCTCGTTGTTTCTGAAAAGTCCAGGTGACTCGGGCCTGCAGGGATTTGGGGACGCACTCCAAGAAAGTGCTGCTTCCTTCCACTCCGTACAGCTTCTTCTCGGCGATATGGTGCTTGTGGTGGTCTGCGGGGCGACGCAAACGCAAAAAAGACAATACAGCGACCGATGGCTTGCGACGGAGAGCGAGGAAATGAAGGCTGCAGCGGACGGAGCAACAAATCCAACTGTACAATTTGGGAGAAGGATTTATTCGAAATGTTTACCTCCTGAGCACAGAGTGTTGGGATCACCATTTCTCACGTCCTGGCGACGGAATCGCCTGTACAACAGAGCGAATGGCACATTCATGAATATCGACACGATGGGCGATCGGTTTGCCGTGCGTGTCACTATGTTTTTTTTTTCAAATGAAAAAAGACCTTTTAGTGTTGGGAAGATAGCGAGTGCAGGACGTCCCATCCCAGGCACAGTAAGGGTCTCGGGCCAGGCAGCACTCGGCACACGCTTTCCCGTACGCGCCGCATCGGTGCAGGGGCACCTGGGCGATGCCGGCCTCGGAGCCCACGTAGAGTTGTTGCTGCGGCAACAGAGCGGAGAGATGCAGTAGAGACAATAGCTCCGATGGATTTCATGCTGAAATGGGACTGACCCGTTTTGAGGAGATCTGCATGTTGATGACAGACGCCGCATCCTGAGGAGCAGAGGAGATGCAAAAATCAATGACGTCTTGATCGTAAACTCTTCGTCGGTCGCTTCTTACTTTGAAGACTTCCAGCTCTTCCAGCAGAAGTTCTTCCATGTTGTTCCAGCTTTCTTTGGGCACATTGATGACCTTCAGTACTGTCCCTTTGTCTAAAGAATAAGACACAATGCAACAAAGGTGTGCGCTTCTTTCCGAGCTCGTGTTTTCTTTCGGCTTATTTATTTGTCGTTAGATGTTGACGTCGTTGTGTGACCCAAAAACGATTTGACAAACAATCCGAATCCAAACCTGTAATCTGGATCGGAACATCTTTTTGTCGCACACACTCAAAATATTGCCATCTGACCGGAATTCGGTAAAAGCGGAGGCTAAATTCGAATCGGGATCTGAATCCAGATCTGCAATCTGGCTCAGAATCATATCTATCACACGCGTGTTGTTTCATGTATGTAATGTGGACACAAGTTGACAAAACATATTTACTCTCATGAGGATTATACTACAGCGTTAGCGTCGGCACGTTGTGACTCTCGTGCAAATTACGTTACACCAATGGAACTCCGTCATAAATCGAGGATTTTGTTGAGTTTTGAATTTTGAATTTTGTAGTGCACAGCTTCAGGTAGACCGAGGGAACAAATATTGAAACATGTCTTTTTCGACTGGAGTGTTTTTACCTGTGCCAATGAACATGACATCATACTGTCCATCGGCAGCGTTGACCCTGTCCACGGTGATCTGTGTGAAGCTGTAGTCCGCGTCGGTTCTGACAAAGACGGGCCGTCTGGTCATGGGGTACACCGGGTTGTACATCAGCGGGTGGTGGCGTGCAAACTGAATCACGTCGTCCGGGAAACCCTTGGTGGACTCGAAGCTGCCAAAAGTCTTGCTGGGACACTGTTGCAATATTAACCCCAAAAAAACACACACACTTGTCATTTGGAAATTCATACCAAAATGGAAATAATGTTTGTATTGGAAACTTGAAGCATTCATTCTCATTTTTTGAAAAGAGAAGAAATAAAAACGCTCTTTCTGGGCAAAGCCACACCACAACATACGGCAATAATATATAATCATGGGGTACCATATAATTTAGGTGGATTATATTATCCTTCAGTACTGTCTAACAGAGCTGCAATAAACTCATTTTGTTGCAAATACATCCTCTATTTTAGAATGTTCTATTTTGGACCACTAGGGGCTGCTCTACTTCCTGTTCTTGGTTAAGCGAGCCGTCATCTTAAATGAGGGGACTCATATGCAGACAGACCCTCAGCCCTCAGTAAACCTGGTCTTGGTACAGAATGAAGTAATATACAATTTCATGGAGGCTGTCGCATATTGATAGAACTTCTATCACAATTCATTTCAGCTGTTAGACGATCATTCATCCATTCATGTTCCTCCTCTTATCCACGTCAGGCTCTGAGTTGAACTGGAGTCCATCTCAGTGGTTCTCAAACGGAGGTCCTAACTTGGGGCCCCGCAAAATTATTTGCAATAAATTCACATCCATCCATCCATCCAGTTTTCGAGCGCTTATCCCGAGGTCGGGTCGCAGTAGCTTTAGCGGGGACGCCCAGACTTCCCTCTCCCCGGGCCACTTCATCCAGCTCTTCCGGGCGGATCCCGAGGCGTTCCCGGGCCGGCCGAAGGAGGTCGTCTCTCCGGCCTGTCCCGGGTCGTCCCCGGGGTCTCCTCCCGGTGGGACGGGCCCGGAACACCTCACCGGGTGTCACGATACGTTCGGGCCCGCCGCGTCGGACCGGCATCTTCCCCCACCGTCGGAGCCGACTCGCCACCGGGCGGTGATCGGTTGACAGCTCCGCCCCTCTCTACGCCCGAGCGTCCGAGACGTGCGGATGACACGACCGCAAAGTCGATCGTCGAACTGCGACCTCGGGCGTCCTGGTGCCAAGTGCACGTGCGGACGCCCTTCTGCTTGAACACGGTGTTCGTTCTGGAGCACACGTTTAAGAAGTGCAAATGGGGACTGACGCGCCAAGAAAACCAACATGGTATCAACCAATCCCTCCTCTTTAACTTCGCTCTGATATGATGGTGACGTACCAAATAAATGTCCAATCTGTTTGCTATCTCTCTCCCGTTCTTTTCTCGCGGGGAGTTGTAAAGGTGAAGCCGGGACACCTCGGCCAAATCTTTTACGGCTTGGATGCACATACGCTAACTCGGATCAAAAGTTTTCAACGTGTGGATAAATCATCATCATCATCTGCTGATGTTTGTGTCGCCAAGAAGACTGAAATACTGTACATGCCTAACCCTGCTGCTGGTTTGTTTGTCTCATACCATTCCTGGGCGGGGATAAGGCACTTTTCCCTGGAAGGGGACCCACTGGTAGTTGGGCCCCTCTTTGTGAGCAAACGGCCCCAGGAAGGCCCTCCGGATGTCGTTCATGGAGTAAAGACACACAGCTGAGCCTTTAAATACACTGCTACTGGGGGAGAGGGAGAGGTGGGTGAGAGGCACGCACCAATAGCGTCCATCGCCGGAGTCTCACCTGGAAGTGGAGAAGACGGTGTAGACCAGAGGATTCTTTCTGTCCCTCGTTTGCAGCAGGAATACGTCGCCTGAGGATGGACACACACTTATTTCAAAGGTGGCTCCGGGGGTCAAAGGTTAAGGGAAAGATCCACGCCCCGACCTTCCGCGGACATTTGAGTAAGAGCTGTGCCCCGAGACATCCCTCCTTGTATCCGTATCAAATCCATGTGGTCTTTAGCGCGGGATTTTGGTGCCATGAACAAACTCTGTCAGGCTGGGAGCGAACAAAATAGCCTTCAGCCTTAACCTCAGTTACCTGAAATAAATGCCTTCGATCAGAAATCCTTTCAAAACAATACTGACCGACAGACTTCAGGGCAATAAAAACCCAAAGAAAGGAGTTGGACTCGGATTTGCTTCACAGTCATTCAATAAACACGCGGTCAGTGCACGTACTGCGTTCAACGACATTTTGGTACCTTAGCTCGCAGGATCGAATGAATTCGCTTGTTTGAATGGCTGGCTGCTGAGAAACAAACGAGTACACACCGAAGAATAAGGACTGTAGCGAGCCATCCGCATCGCACGCTTCGGAGTCGCCCCAGCCGATCGATGGCCGCGGCAGGAGAGGGAATGTTTTTCGAGGGTATCTTAAACACACAATCTGCCAGACAAAACTACTGCTCCAACGCCGACGAGCCATTTCTTCAACCGGTCCCTCCCAACAAGACAGACGCGGCCTAAGGCGCTTCGAGCGGTTGAAACCTTTCTGCTTTCTTCTCTTTTCATGGCAAGCTCCAAAACAGATCACATTACAGCCAAAAGATACCACAAATAAGATGGCGGCTGCTTTCATGTTCTGGCGGGGATTAGGATACATTTAGAGAGTTTTGGTTTGGATGAAAAGTGGGAGTTTCTTTTGCACCTTTCAGGAATTTGACTCAAAGTAATTTGCAGCAACCTAAACTGCTGAGCAATTAGAGAAAAAGATGTTGTCGTTTTTTCTTTTTGGGTTGTTTGTGCATTGATTTTGGATGCGTTACTGCATACGGCTCGCGGATGGAGAATAGCTGCAAAACAAATTCTATTTGAACCAAATGGCATCGCTTTCACTTCACTTTTCATCCAAAGCAATTTGGAACTAAATTCTGTCTTCCCAAATGCGTTTGACGGATTCCCAAGTTTTTCGACGCCAAACTCAGCCAAGCGTGCCCTTGCGCACATCGCCTTGTGCGTTCCCGCTAAATTCAACGCATGCAATTGTCCAGATGAGGAACGACAGTGCGGGGCAAACGAACGGTTCAAGCCCATGAAGTCGAATAATTGATCACCGTGTTTATCCCAAGTCCCTTTGGCCAACATTTACAGCGTGTGCAGTAAAACACTTTCCAGGGGGAAAAGCTCACAAGCCTCTCTCCTCAAGAGAAATACTTCCCAGAGGGTGTGCAGCCTGAAAAAAGGACTCATACTTTTACGTAACCAGGGAACACTGGATGGGTTGAAACTGGTGCCAAACACCTGGGGGACAACACACACACACAGTTAATTAGGACAAAAAGTCCTGTGTCGAAATATCCTCTGACCACCATCTGAGCACAAACGGCCATTATGTTTGCATCTTCATATCTATCTATGAACCAAGAAAAAGCAGCAGCGATCTGCAGCATTCAAGAACAACGGCTTTCCGAGACGTGGGCCGGGCTTCTCATGTTTGCGTTCCAGCCGCGACGGGTCGACGACTTACATCGTCAGCGCTTTGCGAACGAGTCGAGTCGCACTCACGTAGCTCGTCGAAGTGAGTGTCGCTGCCGTCGGCTCCGGGTACCGAGCAGATCAGGCGGGTTTTGAGGAACGTCGTCCACTTATTCACCAAACTTCTTTGACCGCCCATGTCATTCTGTTTCAATGACAAGTCAAGTCACCGGGAGAATATCTCAACAAATTCTGACGACATCATGAAATGAACACGACCATATGTCTTATTCAAATCAAGTCCAGTCCGAAGTGAAATACATTTCTTCGGCTGGTGTTTCTAAATGTAAACAGCGTCGCGAAGCCAATTGCATCGGACTTCAGCGATTTCACAGTGACGCGTCTTGGGACTTGGAAGCGTTTATTTATTTTTTTGTTACCCTGCAGAGTTGTCCAATGCGGGAGTACGTGGACTTTCCCAAACCTTGGGCCTCCACCGCCGTCTCCCGGAAGAAGAAAAATACTTTGTCGTCGTCGGGGTTTTCACTTTCTGGGACCCAAAAGGAACCCACAAATTTGGGCTCTAAAAAAAAGACCAAACAAATGTCAGTCACTTGAGCATTTTCCACACCCAAAAAAGTTCAAGAGAAAACACACCATTGAGCCAACGTGAGTCGTGTTGCTCCGTGCGGATGGAGGGGCGTTTCCCCAGGCTTCGGAAGATGGTGAAGTCCCGCCCCATTAAATCCGTGGCCACCCCTGCGTACAGCTCATCACCTTGGGAACAAAACGCACATTTCGTTCCAACGACCGGGGACAACGGATCATTGATTACGTATTCATTCGAATTGATCATGTTGAGGGCACAAAGACATAAAAGCCTTCCAAATGAAATGCAAAGTGCAAAATGTCGCAGGTACCAATGAGTACAGATGCAGCCTTATGGCGAGGATCATATGGACTCTTCCCTTTGCCATCTTCTATGAAAGAAGGGTTGATCTTGAAGACGTGGTCCTGGTGGGGAGGACACAAGGAAACGGTCTTCAACACGTACTGTACACATTTCTTCTCCCGTCATTGGGAAAGGAACTATAGCGGCTAACTCTCATGAATTGCATCACGAATGTTTAGGTCCAAATATATTTCGGTATTTCTTTCTTTTTTTTGTATTTTAGATTGTTGGTCTAATCCTGAAAAGGGAACTTGAGGGATGACAATTCACAGTTGCGATTCAAAGAATGAAAAATGATATTCCTCTTTTTGAAAACCATGTGAATTCTGACAACATTTGAATGTAGATACACATGCACAGACTGCACCAATGATCTCTTTCTTCACATCGAGTTGTCCCGCTAGTGTTGACTGTCGCTGCCTTGTTTTCAATTCACAACTGCATATGAGTGCTGCCAGGCATAAAACTCCCATGTCCCAAATTTGGTTGATTTCTACATTTTTCAATATTCCAGCCCTTAGGTCAGTCCCCACGTGGGTCTGGTGGTAGATTTATTTATTTACAAATACTTGCCCAATCTAAAGTGTTGAAAATGGCTTGCTCTCTTCAACGTTGGAATGTTTAAGGTTCAACCAACATGCCGTTTTTTGGGGGTTCCTGACATAGATTTCCACATGTGCGGAACTGTATTAGCATTATACTTATTATTGCTGTAAAGTCGCCACGTACCGTATGTACTGTACTGTACACCGCTGCAATATTTTCTTCTGCGGTAAATAGTGTCCGTTGTTTTGTTGAAATCTTTTTTCTTCTTCTTCTGTGCTTCTGCTCATTTACTGCGCTGCTTGGTGATGCTTACATGGGACTGTATTCCTAGTCATAAAAAGGGGATCAGGTCTTCAGCCATCGATATTACATCTTAAGGTTGTCGCTCGCTTTGAGGAAGAACGGAGCCTCGTCCGCCTCGCAGTCAGGAGATCCGGGTTCCAATCTCAATTGGAGTGTGTGGCGTTTGCATGTTCTCGCCCTGTGGGTTATGTCCAGGTGCTCCGCTCCCCCCCCCACCTCCCAAAACATGCTTCTAAGGTTAATAGAACGCTGGAAATTGCCCAGAAGTGTGAATACTTTCGTCGACGTGTCCCTGATTATCGCCCGGTCCAGGGCGGACCGGGCGCGACGGGCCCCAGTACACCTGCGACCCCAACAGGGACGGACGGGTGCCGTAGACGACCGATCGGTCTTTTGGTGTGTTTTGATGTATTCACCTCCATCCTGTGCCCCACCTCCACAAAGGCACAAGTGGGATGGAAGGCTCCCGTTCCGCAGGCGTACAGGTGGGTGCGGTTGAAGTGGTGGACGATCTTCACGTAGTTTACGCAGTCGGACTGAAAAGAGAAAATGCCGTTAGTGAATTGACTGTCCCGTTAAAGCTTGATCTCGCCGTGTTTATCGGCTACAAATGCGGCGACGACTGCAGGTCGAGCGGCCACGCCGCATTTGGGATTTCGCCCACTTGTTGGCAGCGTAAGCGTACGAGAGGCGGAATAATAGCAAGGAAAATTCCAATTTCAAAAGCCTCTCATTGACACGATCGGATTTGCCCTTTGTTTGCAACAGACGCACGACTGTGTGCCCTTTTCTGATTCTTCCTTCCTTAGCTATCGTCCCCGTCCCCGTCCCCCACACACACGCATCTGCCAGTAGGCTGAGATGATAGTGAAGGGGCTTTCTCGAGAGAAGACTGATTCAGGTTTTTTAACCCTTCGCTGCCCGTCAACAGTCATTAGGCAGCGCACATTCGCGGGTGCGGGGCATTAAAGGGTTCATACCCGTCGACCTTTGACCTGCTACTGAGTCATTAGTTGAGACAGTGGTTGAAATTCATGCTGTGACCTCGGAGTGGCTGTCTTTGCCTCTTCTGAAGCTATACATTGTCCTGTCGTGGGATGTCTTCGCGTGAAACCTTCTTTCTGGCAATTATTAACACGGTCGCCCCAGTTCAGCCGCTATCTGCTCTCGAAATCGTCCTTGACGTTAGTGCAGAAAAAGGCTCATCATATTTTCATAAAAAGTAAGAAGAATTTTCTTTTCCAAAATTCACTGAGTTCAAATGGCATTCCGATCAAACAAAATGCACCAAGAGCGAAACGATTAATTTCCTGCTGCTGTTCAGGCGCTGCTTGTCATCGCAGGTGAACGGAACCGACGAATGGCAATTCAAGATTGAACTTTTGAGGTCTTGAGCGATTTGTGAGCCATTTGAATCATTGCATTTTCAAGCAATTAGGAAAATCCAAACGGGCAGTGGTAAATGTTCAGTGAGAGTGCCGTGGTCAGAATTGATGTGTAGAGTCGATAAATGTGAATGCGTCTTGAAATAAACCTCGTCTGACCTTTTTGAAGTGGACTTCCAAACATTGGGCGCAGCTGATGAGGACAAGCTAAATCAATACAAATCAAAAATCAAAAACCAAACCGGACGGATGGAGTGTCACCAGTTTCATCGACCGCAAAAAGTGGTTCTTCTCGGGTTGCCGGACATTCAAGGATATGTTTTCTTTCACGTCTAAGCCGAGATTTCCAGTCAACTTGCAACTACACCAACGCTTGACTAGAAACAGTTCCAATGTTTAGCTTCCTCCTCTGTTTTGAGTGCGTGAGAGAGCGAGAATGGCGTTCCCAGCGATCCAGGAAACATACGTAGTTGTTGCCGGCTGAACGTACAGTGGCAGTCGCCCAGTGGACAAACTTGAGACGCGCAACGCGGCTGAGTGAGAAAAGCTCAGGAATGCCTTTGATGGCTTCTCCTGACCAGGACAACGGAACCCTGTGCACATTTGTCTGAGGAGTTATTTCTCCTGGAAACGAGAAAATCCTTTTCTCCGCAAAATGTTGCTAATCACACACCGTGGAAGACAAGCAACGGAATCAGGATACATTTCCCGCTAACATTTCCCCCAAAACATGACTATACATAATCATTTCAAGAATGAAATAGAAAACACATTTGGGAGCCGAAGGGTTCTGGCAGGACACTGCCCGCCTTGCTGCAGCGCTGCCACTTCACTTTTGACTTATTTTAATGATTTCCATCCCCAGTGGAAAATTCAATAGCCATAAAACAGTCCTCTCTCAACAGTCCAAATGGTAACATTGGGATCTTGTTTGCCACACTGAGAACTGCTAGGAAAGAAAAGTGTGCTTGTGTAGCAAGAAGGATGATTTTTGTCTTCTTGGCTTTGTGCGGACTCAGCATGACTGCTTGAATGTAATGTATTCCTGTTTCGCCATGCTATTGTGCAAGTCAATGCATTTGTTTTCTCTCTCGTGGTCTTCGGTGTGAAGTGATTATTGCGAGCATAATGACGTGAGATGCATTGCGAGACTGCAACAATATTTCAACAATCATGTGGAAATTTTAAACATGTATTCTGGTGCCCAGTTATTATTATAGAGTGTTCTTTTGTTTGTTGGACTTCAGCAGCAACTTCAGTTCTTCAGCATCCATCATGATGGGGCCAACAACCACTGTGGGGCTCAAGGCTGCATTTCCATTTTTCTTACACACACTTGTGGCAATCCCACCATAGCCAAGATGAAGGACAGTCAGTGGTGAATTACTATTAAGATACTGTTCAGGTTAGTCAAATCGACTCAAATGAACCAAACGTTAGCCACTGTGTTGAGATGTGAACAGAGCGATCTTTCTTTCCAACTCGGACGGCCTCAAGAAACACACTTGCAGCCGCTCGGTTCGATCATTCAAATAACGACGAGCATGTAACGCAAACCTCCGCCGAGGTGGGATAATCAGAAACATGGCCATCTTTTTGTGGGGAAAATTATAATCGTGTTCCATTCCCGTCCTTTAGTTGGCATGTAATGCAAATCATAAAGTACTCACTACTACTATTACTCCTCGCTCTTATAGTTTGTTGTATTTGAAACACACACAAGGATATTTTCCGTTGACACCAAACCAGATGTCTGTCGCAGTACTAAGACTGACCTGTGAGAGGCAGCCAGACTGCGGTAAGATACAAAGAAGAAGAAACAGCGATGGTAAAAGAAGAACTATAAGATGCTAGGCTAACTGTTAGCTTAGCAGTCAATTATATAGCTGTGGCAACCTCTTCTCTTTGTCACTTGACTTGTGAGAAACGTTATACAACAACAATACAAGCATTTCCTCCTTTATTTGTGCCTGGCAACAGTGCGAGCTTCACGTCGCTTCCTGATTGGCTATCGTTCCGTTTCACATCGCAGTCACAGTCTGGAGCTCGGCCGAACTCGGTGTTGATCGCACACGCGGGTATTTGCGCTCCTAAATATTGAACAGGTTTAACATTTACGATTGTCGACGATTGTCAAAATCATCGCTTCGGATAATCTTGAAGAGACTCCCGCAAATCTGGACTTTCCCGACTTTGATCGCAAGTGACGGAAAATGCTCTCATTTGGCCCAAGTGTGCTTTTCGTCAACAACTCTTATCTCCTGGATTCTGTGGGTCATTGCGCAACTGGGCCTTAATGCAAGCAGACTGTAACGGAAAAAATGTCCTTCATCTTCAACTTTATCCTTGTCTGCAACTAAATGTGGTTGTTGTTTTTTTCAAAACATACCTCTCCGTTTCATCTTCACGGAGGTATTCGAGTACACAGTCATTAAGTGAAGTGCGTCCGTCTTCCACGGTCAAATGAATCCTAAACATATCTGTCTGAGTCGCTTGATGAATAGAAATCAAGACATGTTGGGCGGCAGCTACTGTTCCGCTGCAGTCCTGTTGGTATATTGTTGGATTTATCTTGCCCAACATTATAGAAAATAGACACAAAAGGAACGAAGACGCTGGTTTGTTTTTCTCATGAGGAGGGCGCATGGGAGATTGTTCAGATTACAGCCTCTCAACACGCTCGAAACAATCTCTCCCGTCGCTCCTGCATTTATTTGAAAATAGGGAGGTTTCTAAGTTTACGAGACACAACACACTAAGGGGAGGGTTTCAAGGTGAAAACACGGCACCGACACCTGCCGCGTCCCGGCCGCGTCCTTCTCTCAGATGATTCCTGCTGAGTCATCTTCTTGAAGGCGAGACATCTTTCTTTCTAAACATTGTCCATAATACTCATGCGAGCTAAGCAAATAAATGGTAACTTCTACAATATATCCAACATTTATGGAGCTATATGGGCTTTACTGGCACCGGCACTCAGCTATGCAAGTGGACTGAGAGAGTGAAAAGTTCAACTAAATCCCTCAAGCCACACCATTATCCAGATCTGTTCCAAAGAATGTTGTCGGTTTGTTTATTGGGGACAATACGTCTATTTTTTGCACTCGGTGGAGTCGATCAAGAGGCACCGATTAAAGCGCATAACCCCGCGAGGCCGAACAATCCTTAGCAAGCTGCTTGACAAAAACAAACCAAAAAAAGCATGAAGTTTCCATTGATACGGTTCTTCTCCAGTCCGTGATGAGTACACAATTTGAAAAAAGTTGGACTATACCATTGTCGACCTCTTTTTACACTTACGCTTCAACGTTAAAAAGTCCACTTCAGTTGTCCTCCCTCCACTTTGCCTCTGTTCCGCACCATCTAAACGTGAGTAGTTTTATTTCATTTGTGTTTACCATAGTAATTACACGGTCGTAATGTGTTTAAGCCTGCGTGACAGACAGGCAATACACAAATATGTTCCAATGATTCTTTAAAAATTGCCTGTACAGTTAATAAAGAGGTTATGATGGCAAAGGTTAGACCTTGGAAGTCATTATTTCCCCTCGGGAAAATTTGCTCGGAATGGTTTTGTGCCGAAACAGATTATAAATGACTTTAGAGATTCGACTCTACTAGATTTGCTCCACCGCTGTGCTGACCGGAATCAGCATTTTATGCTTTTCTCCTCAGTCTACGCTCGAAACTCTCCGCGAAGCATTGTGGAAACCAGTTTACGGTGGTTTTGGTGTAATCCTACTCGTCGTGAAAGCATAGCCTCCTTGGTGGAGGTCATAAATGAAGTAGCGTAAACTAACCTCTGATATCAAGTTCAGCACAAATCTCAGTACACTCAACACGCACTTCTTCCACTTTCCGAAACAAGTACCAATATGAGATATCGAGGGTGCACCAAGTAACTGGGAAGGCAGACCCAAAAGGGGGGGGGGGGGGGGGGGGGGGGGGGGGGGGGGGGGGGGGGGGGGGGGGGGGGGGGGGGGGGGGGGGGGGGGGGGGGGGGGGGGGGGGGGGGGGGGGGGGGGGGGGGGGGGGGGGTGCTGACCTCTTCCAAAAGAGAAAGCACACGTTCTGGTAATTAGGGTCAACGAGGTGAGGTCGGCTTCGCTTAGTTTGTAATGTGATGGTGGCAAAACAAAAGGCCTTAAGAAAGGAGAGGTGGCTGTTAAATACTGATTTAAAACACATTTAAAGGCAAGAGAGACACGAAACAGGTCCGAGTTTTCATTTATAACACGCACACACGCACACACGCTGCCTCGTGTCCAGGTGAACGTCAAAGCCTGTAGTCGTCCATGAATGGAGCTCATTGTTTTGTCTACAGCTGTGTAATCATGCTGACACACACACACACACACACACACGCACATGTACATGCATGAAGACATACGGACAAACATTTCCAACACGTGAACATAAATACAGTTCTCCAGTCAGGGGACAGGTTGTGCGGCCCACATCAACGGAAAGCACACAGACGACTTTCATAAGCGTGTAATGCAATTATATGTCATTTAAGTCTGTGTGGTCTATGGACGCTCAATTTAGACACATAAATCATCGTACGCGTTGAAAATGGTGTATAAGGCATTCTTGAAAAATAAGTTTCTATTGTCGGTGCCCTATAAAAAGACGGGGAGCTGACGGGGCGTGTTAAGCGGCCAACGTGTCGAGCACGAAACCGGGGCGTGAGTTCAATCCCTCAAACGTGTGCGGTCTTGTCCACCCTAATATAGTTTTGACATGTGACCCACTAAAACCTAGAATCCAAAGTTTTGTTGTCCTCGCATCGTCAGTGCATCTCAAGGGCCCCCCCCCCCCTCCCCCCTCCCCGATCCCCCACGAAACGCCCAGTTCGGAGGCTTGCGCCCAGCTCGATTATTCCTTTTCATTGACTTTTCGATCATTTTGAACAATTATTTCAAGATCGAGGCTACAGTGGCGCCTCTACGGTCAGCCACCGCTTGGATAATACAATTTGTCATTTTCGGGGAAAGTACCTAATGGCTTCGACCGCTTCAAATGGACTTTGTAAAATCTCGTACATGTTGCTGGAAAGGTTTTGAGTTGAAACAACGCGAGAGGACTTACTGCGATATCCTTGCCGGCCCAGTTACATTCCTCCCTCCACTCGACGGGGGCAGGCCAGTGGATCTGAAAAGCAACAGTGCGAATCTTCATTTTGCAACTTTCAATTCATCTGCTTGACAGCAGGTCAACGGTGAAAACGGGCCTTTCTGTCAGTTTTCTTCCCGCCTGCAAATGGGTTCCGTGTTAAAACTTTGCAATATAAAGTCGATAAATGTTAAATGAGCATATCAACACACCCGCAGCTCAATTGATGACCCGTGTGAAAACTAGAACGCAATGTCGATGTTACGCTTCCTGCTCTTTATTAAGTCTTACAAGTAGCATTTTGATAATCGCACCAATACGGGCGGCGGGACGGAGTCTCGTCCAACCTTGTGCTCCTGTTTGCCGATGTTGTCCAGTGAGAGCGACAGCAGGAAGTTCTTGGCCCCGACGAACAGTCGGCCCCGCTCCTCGTCCAGCAGCAGAGCGCTGAAGCAGCACGAACGCTCCAGCTCAAAGCGCCGCACGCCGTTCAACTGCTGCAAGTCTAAGGACAGAACATTGGTCAGACCGCATCAGGAGAGGACACCTACAATTCGCTCTAATCTCATTTCCGCTGGCGGCACGGTGAACTTTGTGGCTTTCTCAACCCGTGGGTCAGATATGTTCAAATTATTCTCCCGTGGCTCGCAGCGGTATCAGCGCAGAGTCCCAGCCGTCCCAACATACCGCGTTCCGAATTTGCGCCGTACGTACTCTTTTGCATTCTTTTGTATTCACGGCCTGCGGCGTTCGATCCAAATATTCACTACGACGACTGCGTCGGCGTAGGCAGTGAGAGGCCGTGACACGGTCTGACTTAAATTCGTGTCGCGTCACCGCCGTGGGCGCGTAACTCCGACGTTAACCGAGGACCCCTGTACAGTAAAATAACAGGAGGTTGGACTTGCTTTTTATTTGGAAAATAGAAGGATTCTAACAGGCGTGCGGCTAAAACATTCATACTTGGGGTGTAAGAGTATCCATCCATCCATCCATCCATCCATTTTCTGAGCCGCTTCTCCTCACGAGGGTCGCGGGCGTGCCGGAGCCTATCCCGGCTGTCGTCGGGCAGGAGGCGGGGTACGCCCCGAACCGGTCGCCGGCCAATCGCGGGGCACATAGAAACAAACAACCATTTGCACTCACAGTCACACCTACGGGCAATTTAGAGTCTCCAATGAATGCATGTTTTTGGGATGTGGGAGGAAAGCGGAGTGCCCGGAGAAAAGCCACGCGGGCGCGGGGAGAACATGCAAACTCCACACAGGCGGGGCCGGGGATTGAACCCGGGTCCGCAGAACTGTGAGGCTGACGCTCTAACCGGTCGGTCACCGTGCCGCCGTGTAGGAGTATGTATATTCGAATTTGGCATGAGACATATTAGGTAAAAGGGGCGTTCCTAAAAAGAAAAGCTCAGTGCCGAGATATGCGACATTTTCGTGAGAGTGTGCCGTGGCCCAATGGTTAAGATCATCGCCTGCCACCGTGGGGGACGTAGGTTCAAGACCCCGACCGGACCATCCGCCG
This sequence comes from Phycodurus eques, assembly GCF_024500275.1. NCBI lineage: Eukaryota > Metazoa > Chordata > Actinopteri > Syngnathiformes > Syngnathidae > Phycodurus > Phycodurus eques. The sequence goes on along the minus strand of NC_084525.1, from coordinate 640,039 downwards.
ACATCCCCCGGACTCACGGCTGCGGTGTCCTTGAGCGAGACACCGATCCCCCGAAATGCGCTTCGGCTGCCCCCTGCTCCGGTGTGCTCCGCTAACATGTGTATGTGTTCAATGCAGAGAACAAATTTTGTGTGCATGCATGCATGTTCATGACAATAAAAGGTGATTCTTCTTCTTCTTCTTCTTGTATACTCATTTATGTACATGCGGTTGTGGTGTTATAGCACGTCTGCCTCCAACTTCTTAAGTTTTGGGTTCGAATCTCGGGCCTTCGCGTGTTGTTCGCATGTTCTCCGCATGCTTGTGTGAGTTTCCCCAGAGTTTGTGTGAATGATTTTGTGTCCTGTGATTTGCTGTCATGTGAACAAATGACAAAAACGACGATCTGTTTTCCGTTAAAAATGATCTCGGCCCCTTGCGATGGATGAGTTTGGCTAACGAAACAGTGCTTTTCAAGACTTGTTCTTCGCGTCACTTGGATGTTTCCTCTCAAAGCTTCGTGCGTTACCTTTGTACGAGAGCTTCATACGTGGTGAGGATGAAGAGGAGGAGGAGGAAGACGAAGAGGAACGCGTCACAGCGCCGGAAGAGGAAGCGTGAGCCGCGGCCAATCCCAAAAGGCACAGAGAGCTGCAGGTGACCATCGTGGCCGCCATCATCATCATCACGGTCATCATTTTGGCACGCTCCGTTTCTTTTCAAGTCCACAACGGCAATTCAAGGATAAATAATAACCGCGGATGTTAACACACTTCTTTTACTCAGATCCACTTGAGTCCATTGGTCGGGTCTGTGTTTTGCCTTATCGGGCCAGAGTTCACGTATTCTTTTGGACTTGCCGTCTTGGCGTGCAAGAGTTCTCTTTGCAGATCCACAAACGACGTCACCTCTCACCTCCGAGGAGGGGGGGATGAAAATGTCACACACGGTCTCGATCCAGATCTAAAAAGACAATAAGAGAGGCAAGATTCTGAGATGGACAACGTCAGCTTTATATATAAGGCAGCTTTATATATAGACACACACACACACACACACACACACACTCACATCGAGGCTGCTGGCTCCCATTTTTCTGAATAATGAAGCTATTGAGGCACAGAGACAGGCAAGCTCTTATAAGCTCACACAGCTTCCTGCATGGTCTCTCCAGTACAACAGGACCGGAACATAAAGCTCCCATACCTAGCGCTATGTATATAAACACACACACACACACACACACGCACGTGAATGGACAAAGGTGCACATGCGAGCTTTTGAAACGCCGCACATCTTGGCTTCCTGCACCACATTGCTCCAAGTGAACAAAAGAAGTGTTGTGTTTTGTGTTCTTTTTTTCTATCCTTAAAATGTTGTCTGCTAGGTTTGCGTGTCAAGATTGTGTATATAAAAACAAACAAAAAAAGCCTTAAATTGCTGCTTGCCAACATTAAGGAAGTGATTATGGTGTGCAAAATGCATTCATAAAGCGTGAATTGTATTTTCTTACGGTGACTTTGGTGTGTGTGTGTGTGTGTGTGCGTGGGTGCGCGTTTGGGGGTTTGTGTGGCGTTGCAAAGACAACATGTAGCGGTGTACTTGCACACGTTTCACATCGTCGTCCCTGGGAGTCCAACTCTACTGCGGGCTGCTATTAAAAGAGCGGCAAGTCTCATTGTGTGTTTGTGTGTGCGAGTCCACTCAGGACTCAACGTTCACGCACACGTACGTACGCGCTTACAACACACGCACGCACGCACGCACACAGCTTCTCGCTCAGCACTTAGCTGTGCACACTGACTCCCTGACAATTACACAAACTCCCTGCAAGCTCCATAATGCATCTTACTAAAAAAGAAAAAACCCATTGGGGCTGCTGACACTTTTATTCAGTTCGGCTCCAATAGACACAGAAGCAGCATGCCAAGAGGGAGTGGAATGAGAGTCAAGCAGAACGCGAGAAGGCCAGATTCCTTTGAGAAGGTGGGCGTCAAGGCGTCCCATCGGAGGGAAAGAAAAGGAAAAGATAAAAACCTCGAGCCTAAATAGTGACGGGTAGACAAAGTCGGGTCGGCCTCGCGGGTGCGATAGGCTCGAGAGAGTGAGCCGAAATACAGGACAACATAATGAATGAATGAATGGCTGTTAGCGTTTAACCTGCAGCCCTTAGTTGTGTTCACAGTCAGAGAACAGAAAGGAGAGAAACAAGCTACAGCTGGAGACTGAGAGGAGGTGTAACGGGCGAAGGTGAAGCTGCTAGAGAGGTGGGGAAATGGCAGCAGGAATTAGGTTAAGCAGGGTACACACCTACTGATTTTTAACATCTAACCGATTTGTGAGGGATGAGGAGGAGAAGGAAGAAGAGGGAGCGGAAGAAGCCAGGCTAACGATTAGCTTATCTGATGCAACTCAACACTGCACGCGTACGTCGACCACCATCTTGGGTACGCTAGTGGAGATGAAACACATTTTTCACGCACAAGAATGCAAAAGCGTTAACCACTGTGGCCATTTCAACAATTTCGCTAACCAAAACAGCAGCACTGAAACACCTAAAGAGTCCTGCGTAAAGAAGGTGTTCTTTGCATGTATTGACGTCTCTGACGGCAATTAGCATTCCGTAAGACGCAATGTTATCGCTGTGCAATGAAGTATTCATCCATGTTTATGTTCTGACTCTTTGTTAGTTTGCATATATACACAAGTACATCACTCGTTACATGTGTGGGTGGTACCAAAAAAAAAACAAACGTTTTGTTGCTGTTGTTGCTTTTTTTTTTGTTTTAATCTAAGGTTGCCAGCACTCCATTAAAGCAAAGTAACAACGATTGGCTCTTGTCGAGGCTGTTGCTCGTTATTACGCACAAGCAGCTTCCGAATTCGGCAAAACAGGTCGAGCCACTTCCTTCCGGCGCGGCTAAATGGCGGAGGGAGGCCTAATAGCAGGAGCCCAGGACAGAGCCCCTTTAGGAACTTTAAACGTCGACATTGTCTTTTGTTTTCGACCGCTACCAAAGATGACAAAATATCCGATGTTTACGCTCTTTTTCGTGTTTACATCAATCATATTGGCATAAATAAATGATATACATGCATGAAACTTTTGTCCGGAGAGCAATTTGAGCAAGTTCAGGTTCAAACCATCATATCGTCAACCCGTAGTTACGCTAGTTATCGCGGCATACGCCGCACCGGACGTCCGCTAACCTGTTGACCGGGTTCGGTCAAGTGACGTTCCACAAATAGCGGATGCCGAGCGAACGGCTGATCTGCAGCACAAGTATGGAATCGAAGAGCGACTTGCGCAACGGTGAAACTCGAATATTCCAATACAACGGAACTAAATTTGTTTCCATTAGTCGTTAAGGTATGCACATGGAGAGGAATATGACAATCGTGGTGGGTTTTATTATCAAAATTGTTGCACAGTGGACTTATTACACACAAATGTAGCAAAACCTCCATGTGGTAGTGTTAAAAAAAAGAGGAAACAATCAAGGGTATTGGACGGATCGAAACGACACTTTGCAGAGAAACAGAAAAAGAAACAACGAGGAGGAGGTGAAACAAGAGGGACATTTAAGTGTGAGGACAAGTTAAGGGATTTGACTTCGCGCCTGTTTCACCCCTGCAGCTTGATGGGAGGAGCCAAGGGACAAGGGGAACTCGCAAGACAAAAGTACGTGAGAGAAAAGAACCGACCGATTGTTTGGCTTTATGGGGGGAAAGGACTTTCCCAGCCTGCGACGCGATACCTCTTATAGTGTGGCCTGCTTGTGTTGGACAAATAAAACGATGCAGAGATGAGGGGGGCAATGAAATGGAGGGCCACGAACTAGAATAATAAGGAAACATGCTTCAAACTACAAAGGAACTTTTATTCTTCTGTGTATTATGAGCATGAAAAGGAAAAACGAATGATCGCCATGCATTTGCCCCCTTAAAACATAAGCCGTGTTTGCGCTTATGTGGATTTTCTACGGGTACGCCGACTCCCTCCCACAGTCCAAAACCGTGCATGTCCTGTTCATTGAAGACTCTAAATTCTAAATCTAAAGGCCACCTGCTTGGGGGCTCGTGCGGCCGCTAGCGGGTGTGCAAGAGCAACGCCGGGCCGGCTGACTGTAAAGGTTCACGACGTCGTTCGTTTGTGCCTCAAGTGTTGTGATGATTTTGTGACATCTGATTGAAATCCCAAGACGGCAAAATCACCTGAAGGCCAAATTATGCTGACGCCGTCGACGAAGGAGCAACAAGAGAGAAGAACAACGTTGCAGTGCATGGAAAATTGCTTTGGGACAAGTGCACTTGTCACAGCTTCCATTTTTCGCCTGGAAAGACTTTCATCTCATTGCCACAGTTTCCATTTTGCTTTTTTGTTTGCTCTCTTTACTGTGATGTGAAGTATCAAGTGTCCAGTATCATGTCATGTCATGTCATATATTCTGTGTTTGCTGAAGTCAGAGGAAAGTCAGTGTTTGCTATCACTGTCAATAGTTTTGTTTCGGATGCCACACAAACTTTGACTCGATCTAACAAATGCAAGCGAAGTCTGGGAAAGGTTCCATGAAATCTTCTGGTCCAGATGGCTCTTTACCAGCAAGTGGCGGGACACGCTCATGTTCTTTCAGAACCGCCTCTCAACGTCTCACTTTCTCCTTTTTTCTCTCACTTGAAATCCCTTAAAGACGTCGCTTTGTGTACGGCTGCTCGGCTACGCTCGTTGTCCCCTGACGAAATGAACTGATGGCGAGCCGCATTACATAATGAAGGAAAATCATTTGGCCCTAACAGGAGTGACTGCGGCCCTATGACTAAGCAACATTTCGATCCGGTTTACGACCGGAAGGAAATAGCTGGTAAATTCTTGCTCCGCATCCAATCCAAATGTAAATAAATGATTTATATCCGCATTGAAACTATTGGAACATACCTCAAGTATCTTTTTCACTAACTCTAAGAGGCACATTACGCCTTTTTACTCTGCTAAAATGTATGCACAAAAAAGTCTTGTGATACGTTTTAATCACACTGACCACTTATTCTATTACTCAGGGGTTATACTCGACGGCTTAGTTGTCCCCGATACTTCATTATTTCTCCAAGCAAGACATTTTGGACAGTCGCATGCTTCCGACGTTTTGCAGTTTTCGGTTCCAGCGTAAGAACGCTGGAACCGAGTAAGAACCCTAAAGATGTGCTGGAACGAGTTTGGTGCGGAAGAGCACGTCCGCCGAACAACCTTCGGGATGAACGGGCGAAAGCTTTCTGGCGGAGCCGAGAGCGCCTCTCTCGAGTCCGACATCGCTAACGTCTGCCTTCATGAATGGACAAAATCAATCTCACAGACAAACGCCACAACATCTGGTACGGAGCTTTCTCAGAGGAAGAGTGGAATGTGTTATAACTGCAGCTTTGACAGGCAGGGGGCTGAATACCTCAAAGCAATTAGAAGAAATCAGAACCGAGGGGATCGCTGAACGAGGACCTTCTGTTTCCCTAATGAACTCACCTGTCCATCTGCTTGCGGAAAGCAACCTCCAAAACGATTCAGTGCTTCCGAGATCGAAAACAGTGTCCGCCTGTGCCTCGCAAATCCATCGTTAAAAAGATTTCCCTCTCCTATTTTCCACACCCATTGTGCACCTTGTCCGTGAAGAAGAAACTTCGACTCAAGTCAAGCAACTCCAATGCACGTAGCCAACTCGCTCAGCGCATAAAGTGGCGGCATGCGCACGATTCCTTCAAAAAGTTGTTGAAATCCTTTTCAAATTTGTTTTGGGAAAAAAAAAAAAAAAAATCCTGTGACTGAAACGGTGCCCGGAGGGTATAGATATGTAGAGATAGATAGATAGATAGATAGATAGATAGAAAAGCTCAGTTTTTGTCTTCGAAAAGCTTCAGGAAAAAAGCCCCAGTATTCCCAACCCTGCAGTCACTTTCAGTGATGAGCGGCGGCACTCCGACTCCACTCAGAAAAACACACAAAAGTCTTCTTAACGTACACACGTGAGTGCGTCTCACACACACACACACACACACACACACACGGGCGGGCGGGCGGACGGGAGCTGAGCGGTGCTGAAGTGCTCAGTGGGAGAGCAGGCGGTAATAATGCCCTTCATTCAAGAGGGGAGAGGCAGGGAGGGATGGAGCGATAGAGGGAGGAGGGAAAGGTGGGATGAAAGAGGAAGGGGAGTGGAAAGGGGCAGGGGCATGTTGTGTGTGTGTGTGTGTGTGTGCGCGCGCCACTGTATGCTTGCATTGTAAGCGGCTGTCACATTTCTCATTCTTCAATCAGTTTGAATGAACGTCTATATTGCAATATTTTCACAGAATTGACAGTACCTTAAAATAAAAGCTTGAAAATTAGGGTTGCTCAATTGTCATTTGTAATAAGGAGAAGCGTGTCCCTGTTGTTGCCATGGTGACCCCGGCGGGCGGGCCCATCATGATGTGTTAGCACTAAGCATTGGTATTAACATTACATTTCAGAAAAAAAGTATTCTTACACTTCTGCACCAATTGCTTTCTGCTCTAAATCAATGAACGTTTTTAATGCATGCATTATACAAGGGAAGTAAAACATACATCATGTCGCAAACTAAATTCCTCAAACTCGTCAGCGTTCATTGAGGAAAAGTGATTCGTGTTAATCCAAACAAGGCTATATAGGCAGCAAGCAATAAGCAAAAAAAAAAAAAACGTGATTGGTGCAGATTTCCGCGATTGGCTGGCAACCAGTCGAGGGCGTACCCCGCCTCCTGCCCGACGACAGCTGGGATAGGCTCCGGCAGGCCCGCTGCCCGCGTGAGGAGAAGCGCGGCAGAAAATGGATGGATGGGGCAGATTTCAGTGGCATGACTGGAAACGGAATACATGCTTTTGGGCTTATGGGCTTTCCTCGTTACACAGTTCTGTCAAAAGCTTTCAAAAAAAAAAAAACATTGTCAAATTGAGGAAACATACCACTTTTGCATGACCACTGAAATCTTTTAGGACCGTTAAAAACACACAAAACGTCAACATGCTCCAAATTAAACTGACTTGTTGTCTATTGCAGATGCAATTAGGCCGAAATCTAATTGTATGGCGGCTTATATAAGGTAGTCAAAATATTTGACGCTCCTTCGGCAGCCCGCATTTTGAAAAATGCTCCAACGCTTTGTTATTGTGATGCAACTTTCTATAACAGTACGTCAACGCGTCGGGGAGGATTCTGAAGTCCCACCAATCGTCAGGATCAGCGCACTTCACCGACTGTCCACAAAACGGATTTTTCGGGTTGAATCCTTTTCTATTACAAAAAGACGAAAGTCTTTGTGAGGATCACAGCCTGTAAAGACATTATGACGGCTTTATGACGGACAGGTCAGCAAGGGGGCGGAGAGGCGAATCAAAATAAAACGTGCACACACACTTTTTGTGCAGCGTGCAACCCGCCCCCCCCCCCCCCCCCCCCCCCCCCCCCGATGTGAGACTCCTGACCTCTCGCCGGGCATCATACTCTGCCTGGTGGGAGTTGGTTTTGTGGGTTTGTTTGAGAGTTGCCGGGAGAAGTTCAGCACCTGGCAATGGAATGAAGACGAATGTTGTGATGTAACGCGCTGCCAGTAAAAGCGGGCACTGCTCAGCGAGAAAACGTCACTGCATCAAAATACGGAATCTTTTCATCAATTCAAAATGTTGGCATGAGACTTTTTCATGACTCTGCCTCCGAATCATTGGCAATAGAGGCCCAAATGTATTTTGCATTTGATACTCATATATCATCATCCTCAATTTAGCAAGCAGAAAAAGTAGAAGTAGAAATGATGTCTGCAAATGGAGTCCCAAAAAAATAAATCAAAATACTCGGCTTATTTTCTGATGTTTTGGAGCAGATCTTGGCCCAGGCACATCTCTGTCCAAAACCAGTTTGAGCCTGTGTCGTCAGCACCAGAAGCCCAGCTGAAGCCCGCATGCTACAAACGCAGTTAACCGACTTGGTTGGCCAACAAACAAGCCTGTGGCATCATTGTCGCCTATATTCAAAGTCAAAGTATTTTGGGGGATTTTTTAAAAATATAAATAGTGAGGTTAGATTAATTAATTAATTAATTAAAGATTTACTGTTCACAGACAGTAAGAGATACTAACTTTTACTTTTCTATGATTTAGTTGAGTGGCTGGAGCCCTATCCATTTTTCTCCATGTAAAAAACATGGACGACAGCATTTGGAAGATAAAGGTGAAATGTGCATGAGATGAATATTTACGGGATTAAGGGATGACGTCTTTTGAACTTGAACCGCTGAAGTAATCCAAAGGAACGTGCGGTTAATTGGTTTTGACAGGTTGACGACATCTCAATGCCGCTTTCTCGCCTGACCCGTATTTTGACTTGTGCATAGGATGACGTCATCCCTCATATGATACAAATGCCAATTAGCTTTTCCCCACCGCTACATACGATGTAGCTTATCAGGTAACCGGCTATCAACACCAGCATGCGTCGTTGCCTCCTATCTGCAAATCTTTCCCTGAGCCTTGCTGTTACAACGTCCTGTTTGTGTTGATCTTTATCCAGAGTGGCCTTCTCTAAATACTCTGGCGATTAGAAATAGAAAGACTCGACTTGTCCAGCCTGACTGCTCTTTCAAGTTCTTCTTGCCTCGTTTTTTCTACCATCTTGCTTGATGGCGTGTGATCACACTCCACATGATTGGATGGTATCTGTCACCAACGATCTAAATTCGGAAGGCTCGGGAGATGATTATCGCCAGCTGAGTGTATGAAATGTTTCAAAATCCGTTGAAACTCAGGGCTCTATAGTCGCAGACTGCGCAACGTGAGCCGAAGCGCAAATGGCGCGCATCTCGATCTCCGTGCCGGCGCAGGGCTCGCTAAGCTTTTGTCTATTTGGCAGAGCGACATACGACGAACGATCATTTGAGGGGTTCTAGATCAATGAGGTCTGCGGACGTAATCAAGTCACCGATGATTTTTCGTCATCTCATTCTGTATTTCAAAAGGGTAGACCACTAAAGTTCAACGCTCCCGTCGCTGCGTCCTCTTCCGCATGCAGGACTTCACCATGCGGACAGCGAACCCTCGGAATTATTGCAGAAAGCAGTTCATTGAAGGCATCATCATTATTAGCCCATTTGTATTGCTTTAAATCACCCCACTGGCAAGCACGAACCATCGCGCGCGGGTGCTATCGCCAGCCCAGCCTGCATCCTTTCCACGAGTAGCACATTTTTGACGCACTCGTGATTCCTACGTCCCAGTCCTGAGATAATAAGTCATCACAGCGACCAAGTTTCCAACGCCAACAATAGCCCGACCATTGATCTTCGAGCACGTTTCTATGATGGTGTTCACAAGTTACTCATAGAATATTCCATTTGAATCCTGCAATGGCACTCCGTAGGGCAATGGCCTCCACCATGACCGAAGCGTGAACAAAAATCAATCAATAAATAAAAGCGGCCGTGACAATCCAGCCGTCCCTTTTCTATAGCGCTCGTCAGTTGAGCCGGAGCCGAACCCAGCTGACTTCGTGGTACACCCTCGACAGGTCGCCGGTCAATTGCTGGGCACGTACAGACAAACATAATCACTCGGTCTCACATTGACGCCCGTGGACAATTTAGAGTCTTCGATGAAATAGCATGCATGTTTTTGGAATGTGGCGGGAAGCTGCCGTACCGACAGAAACCCCACGCGAGCGTGGGCAAAACATGCAAACTCCGCACAGGAAGGCCGAGGCCCACATTGGAAACCCCAACCTCAGTTCAACTATGGCGTCATGGACACGTTGTATCCCTGCGTAATATTGTAAGAAGCTTTAGGAAGAAACAAAACAAACGCCTGAAAAATAAATGATTCACATACTGTTGGCCACATAAGACGATTGATTATCTTAAGCACGTACTGACTGCGTTTGGTGACTATGTAAGGTGTGTAGCATCCTACGCCCTCCCCACAAACAGTGGATCACATCAGTCCTTCAACTATACAATTGCTTGTTTCATACATAAAGTCCAGCAACTGGGTCTATAGGAGCCAAAGTCCACCCAAACATATTTGTGAGGATATTATTATTATAATGGTCTCAGCAGCTGTGGAAACGCTGGCCCAAGTGCAGCGCTACATTTATATTTGCTCTGAAGTTCGCCTTCTCTCGACTAAAAATAGGTATACAGCCCCGGTGGAGGTTGATCTCGTACCCTGACCCGAGACTAGCTATTTCAGTCATTTAGAATCAGACATGACATCTATGAGGAAATCGTATACTGCACTAGATGAAGTCAATAATCATTTATAGGTCAACCCCTTAGCTAAAAGCACAACACAAGCGCTGTCTCCACCGACTATCGCGAGCCCCCGCAAACCAAATGTCTGTCGTAGTACCAAGACAGACCTGTGAGAGCCAGAACGGTGCATCAGGAAGGGAAAAAGGGGGGGGAAAGAACTTCTAAGACACCACACACCACAGAATAATCACTCAGGATAATTGTTTCAGCGACATCTGATAATCGGCCCAGTGCCGGCGTCATGGGGAGTATTCGTGGCCGTTGACCCCCAAATGAGTTACTGTCAATCTACAATCGATGTTTTAATCTACTGAAGTCGCTAACGGTGAGATGAACATTTTGAAAAAAAGAATTAAAACAAAATAGAATTTTAAACAACAGAACCTCACACCTTAGGTCACATCACAATCTGTCAAAGTACTGTACACACGCATGAAGTCAACTAACTTTCAAACTTGCCGCTGCCTTAGCAATGTGCGAAAATAAAATATTACACGGTGCATTATAAATAACATTTAATGATGAACTGTGTGTGTGTGTGTGTGTGACAGAAAGAGAGCAAGAGAGAGAGAGAGAGAGAGAGAGAGAGAGAGGGGGACTGGTCTGACTGATGGGGTCTTTGCTGACTTTGATCCCAAGGCAAGGCAAATGCCCAACTCAGTCGCGGTTGTCTATGTACGTCTACATCGCGTGAGCCACTGCCGTCATTAAAAAGGTAACATTTTAACATGAACGACGGTCTCGCCAATGTGAGAAGAAGTCGGCAACTGGGCTGTTTTGGCAACGGCCGGACAAAAGCTGAACCTGTACTGTACATGCACGCAGGACCGACTCGCTCCCGAGCAAAGTGGAAACTATTTTCAAGTTCAAATTTAGAGTTGCGTTGTCTGCTCGGAGCAGCCCAATACTAGGTCAATGGGTTTATTCAAAGTAGCACTTAAATATCCCCCAAATAGTTCAGTTTCCTACCAAATACAGGGCCTTGCTTTGTGCACAAAATCCTACTAGATTCTTATCAGAACAGGCTCAAAAAGTAAATGCCCTGTTGTGTCAGGAGGTCGGTCTTTGTCTTGAAAGCGAGCATGCAAACTCTCCTCGGCTTTCTGTGCCGCGTCCTGGCAGGTAGTCCAGGACGCGGTTCCCTGACCCCCTGACACCACGGGGATTATTGGGGCCCCAACATAGAAGGCCAGCAAAGGCGAAATTGCTCCTTTTTGTGTTACAGTTAAAGTTACAAAAGAGAGCAAAAAGGAGGGGGTCTTTCTTGGGAAACCTTGAGGGCATCAGAACTTGTAATCCTCCCGATTTGTCTTTGATGTGATCACGCCCAACTGAAAGGATGGAGTTGACAGGTGGGGGCAGTCTGGAGTGTTGAGGAGAAGGGGTTGACGATGGTGCCAGAAGGCTCAGAGGTGGGACTAACACCTCCACAGGCATGCATCACACCGCGATTGGTTGCGAGGGTCACAGGGAGGGATAAGACCACCACCGAACATACCGACCCATGAGTAGAGCCAAACAAGGTTAAGTACGCATATAATGTAAATATATATATATATATATATATATATATATATATATATATATGTATATATGTCTGTCATTCATATGCACAAATATTTTAAATACATGTCTTTTCTATAGCGATTATCCTCATTTAGGTCTCGGGTAAACTGGAGCTGAAGACCACCTGTCATGTTCCAATACTTCTCCTCAATTGAAAAATGGATGGATTCAAACAAAAGGTGCTGTCTTCTAAGTTGTGTATGAGATCCACAAGTAATGTAATTTCTCGTGTAGAATTCCCCCCCAAAATTGTCAAAAGTCCATACATAGTGTGCATTATACCTAAGTATAGGGGAAAACGAAAAAACTTCTCACATTTTATAAATGTATGCCGGCATCTAGAGGTTATGAAAAAGCTGTACACTTTCATTCCAATATGCAACCGCCACCGTGAGGTTCTGAAAAAGGTGTAGCCTCCACTTTCATTCCAATATGACAGGGGTATGTATGACTGCATGTGTACATAGGTAGAAGGGTTTTCCAGAATTCTGAGGTCAACTTTGGGGGTGCACATTATACACGAGAAATTACTGGTAAATGACCTGGAAATAAAAGCTAAAATGTCAATCTCTTGTCTCGTATTCATCTACTGATTTCAAACAAATGTTTTCAGTCTACACCCAAAAATAAAGGCATGTGCTTGACTGTTCCAATACTTTTGGAGGAGAGTGGAGGCCAATGAAGTCTCTGGTCTTTTTAAAAAAACAGCTGTTACAGCGTATAGATACTGGCTTAACGAGAAGTAATCAAATAACACTAAAGGTGATTCTAATCGAAACAAAACAATCCCCAAATAGTCCGAAAACTTGCGTGTGCTGCAAAGCAGGTTCTGAAGGTCACAGAGCGGATTAGAACACCTTGCATGGCCACGGCTTTGCCTCTTTCATGCACACGCACGCACGCACACACATACAAAGCGCTATTTCGCAGTGGACTGCACATTTCTGCACTAGTTCTCACCACTATTAAATCTAGTTGGCTGAACACTGGCTTATAAAGGTGTCTCTGTATGCACTGCAAAACTGAAATTAAATAAACTGGAACCTCACTTTGCCATTTCCAAACAAACTTGACTTTTGTACCTCATACAATTTTATTTGGACTCGAATTAGAATATGCCAGCACAAAGTGACCGCAAAGCAGCCCTGTAATTCTCTTCTTTGCTTGAATCAAACCTGAACTGTTGGTAAACTGCTCCTGCTGACGAACAGAACTGAGGAAAGATCACAGCGTTACTGTCTGCAAGACAAAAACCAGGGAAATCACCTACTGAAAGAAAAAGGCTTGAAAAGTTGCGTGTCGACACTTTCATTTACTGTCATCTAAAGTTCGGTCCAGCCCATGCGGCAAAAACAGGCTACATTAAAAACTAAAAAGTTCAGCGCGTACAGTACATCAGTTCGCTTGAGCATAGCTTGTGACAGCGCGCTTTTATTTGAATGAAAACCTTTCTTCTTTTTTTTTTTTTTAGTTATTTACTGTCGTCATTATCCTTCTGCATTTTTCAGGCGTGTCCACACAAAAAAATGTCATTAAATAAAATAACGTTTGGAATAGAAAGGTATTATACAGTGTATCTCCTTGACTTGTTTAAGCTAAATTTGACATTAAACACAATTTTGTGAGTGCAAATGGCTGTTCATTCATTTTTGTTGCACACCCAATTCATTATTTGCATGAAGAAAGCTAACCAATTATATTGTTTTCTTTTGTTTTTCTTTCAGTGTTGGTATTTTGGTTATTTAACATTTTTTTAGGCCAATTATTTATTCAAAGATAGCTTATCCATCGGCCGGGTTTTTGTTTTTTGGGGTGGCCGCCATGGTCCTTCTTGCAAGTGTTCATCAAACACACAATTTGACATCCAAAACGTTTCAGCAGATCGCAGGGGTGGGCGGAAAGATTTCATATTTTACCATACATAAGCATTTGATCGTTACACACACGCAAGCACATGAGATTCTCTGGCATATAGAGCGAGCAAAGTCTGCGGCATACTACCCAAAAGTATCCCTTCCATTAAATGACTAAAAAGCCTGCAGTGAAGAGGAGTATGGAAAAATGGAGCGGAAAAGGAGATATTGTGCACATTAGCAAGAAAAGCAAAAGACATTACACGCATACCCATTTTTTACTTATTACCCGATTTGTTTAATGAGACCCACACATGTCATGACGAGGAAAATATTGCTAGCGTGTGCTTCCTGCTCATTTAGTGTTTGGAATACGCAAGATGAGCAACACAGCACACCACAAACCTACAGTATCAATGTCTCTGCCAACTGTTGTGAGCCTCCGCCCCGAAACCAGATGTCTGTCGAAGTACCAAGAGTGACCTGTGAGAGGCAGCAGGGTGCCGCAGGGCATCCAGACTGTCTGAAAAGTAGGAGAAGAAGAAGAAATAGGAGAACTTCCGCAAACCCTGAACTGGGAACGACCTGTACATTGCAGTTGCAAAGCCTTCTACTTTTTTTTAATTTTTATTATGGCAAATGACTTTTTAGATCAGGATTATATTCAGTTGCAATGCTAATCTGTTTTTACACTTTACATATATGCATGAATATTCCTCTGAAATGTACTCAAAAGCTTTTGAGAGAAAAGTAACACCTCAGGTAGCTAACACTTTGTTTACAGGAGACACAAAGCAGGTCAAAACGATGCGCACAAACGCTGTCACGTACACAAAGAAAGCGGATGATTTGGGGTTGCCGAGGAAACGTGGCAACGCGCCTCGTTATCACAGGAGCGACATCTGTGATTACCGCACAGTAGGCGAGCACGCGCGCGCGCACACAAATCAAAGCTGGAACCTGAACAAAAACATGACACACGGTCGTGTTTGATCAGATGTCACGGTGATGTTACTGAGGCTCCTGAAAAACAATATTTTGCTATCTCAGACATAATGCATATATTTAAGATAGCTTGAGCGCACATGGTCTCCTCCAGGCTCCACCAACAAAAAAAGGGGGGGAAACAGTTTACATCTCTATCAGTGACTCTGCAAAAATCTTGATCTATTCTTATTTTTGATCATTCAAATATATATCCACTGAAATACCTTTTACTAGTAAGGCAGAAGAGTGCTCCAGGAATTTGTCTACAAGTCCTTAGTGTCGTTTACTGTTAAGCCACTGCGGTAAATACTGTACAATGGCTATGTATTTGAAGAAATTAACTCCACGGATGATCAAAAACACTTTTGACACATTTTCATTGAACAGTAGAACTTTGGATGTCCTACACAATCTGTATCGAATGTTGGCTGTTCAATTTTGAAAAAATTTACAATTCAATTTTCTGCTGCAGCCCGTTGAGGCAGCAAACTTGCTGGCGATGCCGACTTGAACTCGATGCTAATCCTATTTCAAATGTCACATCCGTGACAAAAAAAATAAAATAAAATAAATGATACATTCACGTATCATGCTTATTCAAAGACAAAAGAGCATTTGATAAATCATAACATGATTTGACCCCGCCTGCGTGGAGTTTGCATGTTCTCCCCGTGCCTGCGTGGCTTTTCTCCGGGCACGCCGGTTTCCTCCCACATCCCAAAAACATGCATTCATTGGAGACTCTAAATTGCCCGTAGGCGTGACTGTGAGTGCGAATGGTTGTTTGTTTCTATGTGCCCTGCGATTGGGTGGCGACCGGTTCGGGGCGTACCCCGCCTCCTGCCCGATGACAGCTGGGATGGGCTCCGGCACGCCCGCGACCCGCGTGAGGAGAAGCGGCTCAGAAAATGGATGGATGGAAGCGAAAGAGGTCAAGCCAATGGATGGACACGCTCCACTCCAATAAATCCAACTTATTTTAGTCTTGAAATGAACATTGTATCCAAATACTGTGAACAATACAACCATTTGTAGCTGTTGCGTGGCAATTCCTGGAACTATAGTGATGTGTTTATTTCAAGAATAACCTGGTAGTTTGTTTGATTTATGATGGTGAATTGGGTCAAAGCAGCAGTTTAGCCCACATACTGTACATAATAAAATCATTTTCTCCACCACAGCCTCTGTTCCCTGGCTTCCTCCGTCCATCCGCCTTGAGGTTGCAAGGTAGTCGGGCCAAGTGGAACAGGATTAGAACGCTCTCAGTATTAGAACGTCCTGGCCAAACAAACTGTCGTTTCCCTCTGTTCAGACCTCATCCCCCTCCTCCCGGAGTCCACGTGTCAAGGAGGAGGGGAAAAAAACTAAGCAGCCTGAGGAGAGACAAAGACCGGTGGATAGATTTACTGAAGGGGCGGAAGGTCGACGGTTCCTAACACAAATGACTTGAGCATTCAATAGCAGTGAAGGTATGTGCCGAAGTAGTAATACCCGGGGGTAAAACTGAAGTATAATGAAAAAAGAATCTTGCTAATTTCGCCACAAAATCCATTGTCAGTGGCCCCATGTTAACAAGAGGTGTCACAAGGGAGTGGTGTGCCGTTCTTTGAAGACTCAATTGTCTATGTTTACAAAAATGCAAATGTTAGGCTTGATGAAGACTAACTTGCATTGAATGTTTATCAGAACACCAACGCATTGAGGAAACTCAGACCTTTTCACCACATTCGCCACTTTCGGGTGGCAGGAGCCTTTAGTGTTGTCCAACGGCACAACTACTAAACAACCCCTTCAGTCGTTTAACCGAGGCAGAGCAATGGAGAAAATGCCAAATGGCATCTTGGCCGCCTTCTCTACCGCTGTGGTTGGAATCTGTGACGTGTCAGTTAGTTACAAGTTACGTGTGGTTACGTGTGGTATATTGCTTCCAAGGGAGACAGAACTCGCCATAATTTACATTTAGATAAGGTTGATAAGTACTGCAGATTCAAATAGAAACGTGATGGAGATTCAGACATAGTGAGTGAACGAGATCGTCGAGGTACTGGCCAATTAACGGACTTTTCTGTTGCTTCCTTGAACGGCAATGATGGGCTCTTTTTATTCTGGAATCGATAGCGTGCTGTTAAGATGTCGTTTGCTATCAGGCTAGCCCTAATGTGTTGCTAAAATAACGGCAAAGGCAACCGAAGCAAACATTTGAAACATACCTGTGAGAAAACGTCTTTCTCAAACCCGAACGTGTGGATCTTTGAAGGAAATCGGGAAAGAAAAACCTGGTGTATATCTGGTGGCACAACCCCAAATAGAACAAGTTTTTGACATTGTTTGAGTTCAGGTCAGTGGTAGTCAATCACTGTTCTGCTGTCACCGGGATGTGTTCCAGCAACTATTGTTTACCAACATTAGGAAACGGTCCACAAAATCCTGTCAAATATCGTGACGTCAACATGGTGACACATACTGTATGCATGTTTCCTGACAATGCAACGCTATCAGTGACAATGCAACGCTACCAAACAGCACACTGGACCAGAACAGAATATTTTGGAATCCAGATGGCAAATAACGAAGTCAAGACACTGAGGATGATGAGGATGGCGTTTCCACACCGGGGCACATAGATCACTCCAAACAGAAAGCAGAACTTGACAGGAAAGATTAGATGAGCGTTCACAAAGGGTTCTCATATGCTTGTAAAGAAGATTCATCGCGCATGTATTACGACTCCGTCTTCAAACCATGGAACTTGAGAGCCACTGTTATTTATTATCCATAGTGTCTGTATCGTCGTTCAAAATGCAAACAGAAGCTTCCCTTAATCCAGCATGTGCTGTATAACTGTTACCAGGAGGAATAGCGCACCATCTTTGATTTGGCTGTCACTTTGTTGCCACTGTCGTGCGACAGTGTAACGCAGCAATGTTGAAAAAAACTGCTGAAGGAATTTTGAAAAGGCCCAGTGTGCTAGCAAGATTTGAATGAATTCACGATTGGCATGGCTGCCCTTTGTCGCCGATTCTGTTCAAAACCTTTGTGGACAGAATGTCTCGGGGCAGCCGAGGCGTAGAGGGGGGGTCCGGTTTGGTGGCCTCAGTATTGCATCTCTGCTTTTTGCAGACGATGTGGTTCTGTTGGCTTCATCGAGCCGTGACCTCCAACTCTCACTGGAGCGGTTCGCCGCTGAGTGTGAAGCGGCCGGGATGAGAATCAGCACCTCCAACTCTGAGACCGTGGTCCTCGGTCGGAAAAGGGTGGCGTGCCCTCTCCGGGTCGTGGATGAGATCCCGCCCCAAGTGGAGGAGTTCAAGTATCTGGGGGTCTTGTTCACGAGTGAGGGAAGAACGGAACGGGAGATCGACAGGCGGATCGGTGCGGCGTCTGCAGTGATGCGGACTTTGTATCGGTCTGTCGTGGTGAAGAAGGAGCTAAGCCGGAAGGCGAAGCTCTCGATTTACCGGTCGATCTATGTTCCTCACCTCACCTATGGTCACGAGCTGCGGGTCGTGACCGAAAGAACGAGATCCCGGATACGAGCGGCCGAAATGAGTTTCCTCCGCAGGGCGTCCGGGCTCTCCCTTAGAGAGAGGGCGAGAAGCTCGGTCATCCGGGAGGATCTCAGAGTAGAGCCGCTGCTCCTCCGTATCGAGAGGAGCCAGATGAGGTGGCCGGGGCATCTGATTCGGATGCCTCCCGGACGCCGCCCCGGTGAGGTGTTCCGGGCACGTCCCGCCGGGAGGAGACCCCGGGGATGACGCAGGACACGCTGGAGAGACTACGTCTTTCGGCCGGCCCGGGAACGCCTCGGGATCCCCCCGGAATAGCTGGATGAAGTGGCTGGGGAGAGGGAAGTCTGGGCGTCCCTGCTAAAGCTATCGCCCCCGCGACCCGACCTGGATAAGGATGGATGGATGGACGATTGGCATGCCCTACCTGGATGCGGCAGCTACTCATATCATAGCGGGGCGTGTCCTGCTTAGAACTCGAGCGGAATTCATAATAATGCGGCAGCGCCGTAACCGCCGAGGAGAAAGTGGAAACGGGTTCAACCACCGCGCGGCAGATGGGAATGCGTCGGAAGTTGAGCGACATAACCACGGCGTGGCAGAGAGTCAGCCACCTGAGCCATTCCAAACGAAGCCGACGAGAAGGAGCTAAACAGCTAGTGGGCACAAAATCGGAGTAGTGGTGCCAGCCAGGAGCAGTTTACCGGCTCGAGACAGGTAAGGCTAACCGGGTTCCAACTTTGGCCACAGCACGGCGATCAACACAAATGTGACTGCCGACTGCTCACCTAACGCCGTCAGTTCTTACGTACTGCGGCGGGGGAGGGCCGACTCATGCCGGGGCCCAAGTGCGTCACTGGGCCCCGTTTTCGCCCCCCCAAAAGAAAAATGTTGAAGAACAGTTTAACGCTAGAGCTCAACAATTCAGGAGTTCTCAGTCTTTGCAGCAAATATCCTCCGACATGTATAATGTATTCAGAAACAAATTATGACTTTGATATTGTACAGCGACTGGAGTTTGGCACGGTGACACCTGTACTTGTTTTTATTTTTGCACTTTCCATGACAAGCTGCGTCTTATTTCATAGTTTTATAGCAGCTTTTGAAGTTTGACCTTGAACGTATTATCCAAAGAGTAAAAATAATGGAGTCAAGATCCTCGTCACCATCCAGCAATAGTGTGCAGACGGTTCTTTTCAAAGAGAATTTCATCTTGTGTTCCAGATTATGAGTAATTCGTCAGGCATCCCGTTCTCAGACGCCTGGTTTAAAGTACACAGCGCGGCATCACCGCAGCAGAGCCGATGTACGTCCGATCGGTGAAGGTTTGTTGTCTTTCCCGTTGTGTCAACGGAACAACCGGGCTATTAACACAAAGATACCGCACGCGGCTTTCTCAACATGGTCGCTCTTAACGCACTAAAGCGCAACACAAACACTCGTGTTGCCTGAATTACATTTGGAGGACAAAAACAAAAAAAGAGTATGAAGAAAAATTCCAAAGGTCATTCAATGTAAAAAAAAAACCACACAGCTCAGAATAACTTCCATTTTAGTTTTGGGGTTTTTTTTATTCAATTGTCTCCACTTTGCAAAAATATTAAGTTGTAATTTTCTGGGAATAAACTCATATTTTTCTTCAGAAAAGAAACAATTTTTTGGCATTTGAAATATGGTCATAACATTACGGGAATAAAATCATAGTTTTGTATGAAAGAAAGCGGCACAATTCAGACCAGAATGATTTTCTTTTTTGTTTTTTGCACTAGTCTCGAAACATTATGACTGATTCCTACTTTACTTCTGTAACATTAAAACAACATTTCTTTTAATAACACAACTTTATTTCTCATAACTATGAGTAGTTTTTGTTTTTATTTAAGATTTTATAATTGTAAATTTCAGCTCGCCGCCTGTTTTGTAGGCTAACTAAGTGTGTGGTGCCCTGATATTATTTTTCCTATAAATACATGAGTGAATTGACACAATGTGGTTTATGTGCTTCATTTCATACATCTGTTGATCATTAGCGGGATTCTCCCTGCGACGTCGGCTTTGCACTGTGTAGCTATTTGTTCTTTTTTTCTTCAGTTAATTTTTGTCTCTTTTCCCTTTTTGGCATCTTCGCATACTTCCCAGTTGTTTCAGCAGCTTTTTATGATCATGCAAGGGAAGTGTGTGCGTGCGCGTGTGTGCAAAATGGATGTACGCGTATTATAGTATAGTGTTGGAGGCAAACGAACAAGCCCTGCGTGGCTCTTTTGGAAAGAATATTGAAGGAATGTTGGTTGGCCACAGCATGTGAAAGCAATGTCATTGATGGAATATGCTTCGAATCAAGGAAATAAGCACAGCGCAGTGTCCCGTGTAAGGGTAAAGCCGGAGCAAACCCAACATACGTACGATGAGCCGGATCAGTCAGCAGAACCATGCCGCCGCAAACTGCTTGCCTTGCCGTGTGTGTGAGAAAGGTTCACGAAATCGGTGGTTCCTCGTGCCATCGTAAAGATGCGGTCGCACGACTCTCCTTTGAGGAGAAAAACAAACGGAGGGGGGAAAGCTGTGAATTACGTAGTCGTGTACTAGCCAAAGAGGCTACACACAAACACGCTCGTGCAGAATCTGGCATCAGTCCACGGAGCACAGGGGCCATTTGGAGGAGCCATAAAACAAATGCTCCGGAGCTCTTGCTCGAGCACTCAAATTATATATACCCCACGCGCCCACTGAATTGAAAAAGAAATCAATAAATACACACGAGCCGCACGTTTTACACATACAGGTACAAGAGAAAATACAAACTACCAACAGTACTGTAGGAAGTAAAAAGGAGTGAAAACAGCACAAGCAAAAGAAATGACGCTAGCGGCACAGCAAAATGTCTTTTCGGCACGATGAGTGTGTGCGACGCATCTGAATACCGATCCGATCGTTCTGGGACATTCTGGATTTTGGTGAGTTAAGAATAAGAAATCCGCAAAGAAGCTGCGTCACTCTTTGAGCTGCAGAAGCGAATGCAATGTTGCCCGAACTTTAAGGTCGTTCGGTCCCGTCGAATAATCACACGTATTTGTGGCCAAGTTTAAACTATTATAAACAGTGGCTGAAACGAGGCCATCAATTGTCGTATATTACACAGAAGTCCCCTTTCCCGTCGGTCCCATAAAGGAGCCCCATTCTAGTCATCATACTGCTGACTACGCATCTGTCATGAAACTCTGCGACGAAGATTTGAGTTGGACTGAAAAACGTGCACACGTCTTCCAAAGAGCCGCTTTTTGTGTCAGTAAGATATCGAAGCCTCAGTCGCTCCTGTTGCTGCATCATTCGCGTCGAGTGAGGTGTCGCTTTCCGGCCGCGACCTTTAACCGCTCGGTGACTTGGCGAATGAGGTGACTGTGTTCAAGAACGTTAAGTACCTCGAAGGTAGAAAAGCACCACGCGCGTGAAGCCTATTTCCAAATACAGACATCTTTCATCTTGAATGCTCTGAACTCGAAACATTGACCATCGATGCTCTCGCTCTCATTGATTTCGCACGTGTGGCCACCCATTCAATCTTGGTGGAATAATAGTAACACAATTTATTGCAACATGAAATTCTTGATTTTCTATTGCTCGTCGGTTTAGCGCAATGGCCCGAAGATCATACAGCCCGACAAACCGAAAATAGGTTTTCAAACCTATTTTCTCTTGTGGCAGTTTGACACTAAATCCTGCCGTTGCCTTTCTATGCCGTTTGCTTCCTCATGTCTGTTTTGCAATGGCAATTTCTGCCTCGAAGCCATCACATACCACAGTCCAACTTCAGCCATCGCATTAGAACATTAGCTTGGGGAACAACGAGTGAAAACGGGCAACACATTACAAAACTGGATGGAAACTTTTCATTTGCGTGCCAAAACAAAACCAAAAACCAACTGTTAACACTGTACTGTGAGAACCAGTCAGTTCAGGTATTGACTATTTTGCAATGTTATCCCTGAACAAAGTTTGAAAAAGGAAGCAGCAATTCCAAACAACTCAGTTCACGTAGTCGCGAATGCCACATTCCGTTTAGGTTCAAGAGGGCCAATAAAAGCCCATATGAGCAAACAGTGGCCGCGAAAACCCCACCATCGAGTTCACGTAATGATATTAACGCTTTAATGCGCACGTGGAGAGATGAGAGCCGTGACCATTCATCCTGTCGAATTAATTACCGCACTTAATGAGTGCGGCCTGCACACGGCCACTAATTGGACATGATACACTGCGAGTGTTTCATGCTAATTGGTTGTCTGACGGTGGTACGGTTAATGAACTCATTAACTCCATACACCCAGAGTACATTCACCCTTTGGTTTGTGTAAAAGCAAACAATTAAAAGCAAAACTCATGGCCTTGCTCAAACCCACCTGTTAGGCACGGTACAGTCTGATTCATTTTACGTTTCAGCTTTACTTTTAATATGACTCAGGGATGGAATGCACCAGTTGTATTAAATGTAATGTACAAACAATTTTTAAAAAATACAACAATGAAATACGGAGATGAAGGCCTTCCAACAGGACACACAATTGGGGCTGTAACTATTTCCATCTGTTCTCACGTTGACTGTAAACACGACCGCAATTTCTCACTGAAGGCAAATGGCACAGGTCACGCTCGCGGCAACGGAGTGGAATGCTACAAATAAATGCGAGCCTTTGTAGGCGAACAGAAGGTCAATGATTGTTAGCGTGACCACAAGTGTCGCATTGTGGAAAAGGCTTGCCGAAGCCTGCCTGCCTGATCTGAACCCCTTGTGGACACGCCCACGTTAGGAATTGGTTTGATATTTGCCATCGGTGAGTGCTCGTCCCGCATGTGCTGCGGTTGCACACCACAGCGGCATTATACACGATCTGGGTAAAAGGCCAATGGAAGAAAAGGGGTTAGTATTGATGGAAAAATTGAAATAAGTTATCATGTGTTGCGCTTTTCTGCTTACTTCTAGTTCGAGAAATGTTTTATCACTGCGTGCAAAGTTTTCCTCCCACAGGATGAGTCATGTGCTTGCAGGTGCAAGGACAAATTTGAGAGGAGTCTTTCTGTGTCTTGATAAGAAGTATATAATTATTCTACTGTCTCAACCACAACAGAGAGTGTTATGTGCTGATCACATGAGTTGCAAAAAGTATGTATGCCCCCACCTTTTTGACGTTGTAACTCATATGTAACAAGGGAACTGCCCTAAAGTAATAAAAAGAGAGAATCCGGCTGAGTGAACTCAGAAAATGGTTGGAGACTGTAACTAAGTACACTCTTGGCCGTTCTCTCCTTGCAAGGTCTCAACCGCTCGCTCGTGGCTTCGAGCATACGATTCGATCTTGCAATGACAATATCGCATAGTTTCCAGCGGAAATTGGCCCACAGTGTGAGTCCGCAACTTGTATCGTTGGCATTGTCGGATGATTTTTGTTATTATTTTATGGGAGAGTCTAGAAGTGGCTTTATTGACTTGAGGTATCGCTAACAATGACAATTTTAACACTGAACTATCGTAAAAGGAAAAAATAAGTTAACCATTGTTTAATGAAAGTTGACATACTCTGACTCAGCCTTTATTGACGATAGACGTGGTATTTAAGGAAGTGGAAAGGAAGACGTTGAACCTTCCCGCCCCTCACAACAAAAGGAAAGAGACCTACTTTATTACAAAACTTGAAAGCCAATGCTTTACGCTCATCACTAATTCTGACGACGAATCCGTGAGACGGTGACTAGCACGCAGGACAGACAGAGGATTACTGAGGTGAGTCTCTTCGCAACAAGGAATAATATTTGATTTGGAACCGAACCCACACTGCCTGTACCCAAGACGGGCCAATGGGCCGCTAAACCGTCACAGTGACCGGTGTGCATTCCGTTCTTCTCATCTTTTTGGATGTGGTCTTAGCCATTGTACTGAGGAGCCAGGACAGGCGTGTGTGTGTACCGCTTTCACTGCTACGGCCCAGGAAGTGTCATTCTTTCCCAGTTGTAGGACGTTTGGGCCACTGGACAAACTTTGCCAATGTTGTCAGAAACACAATACACTACATTAAAATACAATGCAGCAATGACTCGTTTTTTTCCTACCGACCACGTAATGAGTCATTTAAGCAGTAAAAACGACACCTGTAAATGGTTCCGCCCCACTGTAATGCACTGTATCATCTTCTGAGTATTGAACTATAATCCAACCATGCAAGCTGGGATATGAGAGCACTTGGGAAGATGACAGATGGCATTTGTGACAAATCCCCTTATCCTCAGCTCACTTCAATTCCAAAAGTCTTGTGAGAAAATGAGCGCACTTAAAGAGTCCAGACTTTAGCCAAGGCTAAAATATTTGTCAACAGGACAATTAAATCATAAAAAAGAAAGTTTCATCAATGGGATGGCAAATGAAAGGTAAAAGATCCTCGACGTCGAGAGTTAAGTGTGCAGTCCTAATTCCGATGCAATCCGCATTATTTATATAGCACAATTTAAACAAACACGAGGTTCCCAAAGTGCTGCACAATGCAATAAAAACACGGTAAAAAAAAATAAGGCTAAAAACAATCAAATCAAATCAAATGAGATTATATTTACATCAATTGTGAAATGTGTTCATGAAAAGTAATATCACTGCTTAAAAAATGTAAGAGAAATTTGGTAGCGGACTTCTCTTTAGTGAGACAGCTTCTAATATCGCCTGCCGCAAGCTATGACGACAACAAAAGCGTGCAGTAAAGCGCAGACTTTTTCTACACAGATATCTTGCGAAATAGCCGCATCGCAGCTGTAACAAAAAGGACCGCAATAAGGGAGCCTTGAGAAACTTTTCTTTGTCCCACCGATTCCGTTGTCAGTGCTGTTTATACACAGCAGTAACTTGAGGGGAAAAAGGCTGACACGTCATTGCTTTTAGTGTGTAAAAGAGGCTATTCACGCTAGCTGGTGGAAGACCCCTCCTTGCTCGGATAGCAGCTTGCTTAACGTATGAAAGGGCAACTGAGCCATTTTTAAACTGCTTCTCATAAAATGTGTGTGTGTGAGGGGGCTGAATGTGTCGAATAAAGTCAATCTCCAATCTTGAGGTGACAGCGAAGTGAACGTGACGCTGTCAGTTGCTACACACAGCAAACCTTTCCTCCATCTGGTGGGCCAATGCCTCTGTTGGCACCGATGCTAGCAGACTGTATCGTTTCAAAGTCAAATCGCTCAATGTGCACCTCGATCTCCCGGTGCACCCATTGATGTTTTTTTTCGTGCCATGCCTCGACAAAGTTTTGGGAACAATGTTTGCGTCATCTTGCTAAATAGTCATCCTTTCCTTTTATATAGCAGCTATGTTGTTCGGGAGTTGGAGCCTATCCCAGTTCGTCATGGGCCATACTGTAGCTACGGTTTTCCTCAGAAGGCTGATATGACTGTGACACAATACAAATAAACGTATTCACCTCACAATACTATTACACAGACACAACACATTGGTGAATAACTCATTTTGAAATCCGAAGTCAAGGGAAATAGTTTGTGCGGGGTTTGGGAACAATAAATGTGCCAGCAATATCTATGTTATTACAAGTGAGGACAATTTGCAATTTTGGTACAGATCTTAGCAAGAAACAGGAAGTAGACTTTTGATTTGTTTGTTTGTTTGTTTGTTTGTTTGTTTTGAGTTGCTATAGGGGTCCACAAAATAATGTGGGAGGCCAGATTTGGCCCCCAGGGCCTTGCGTTTGACACCTGTGCACTACGTACCCTGACCGCCTATACCCATTAACCTACAAAACATTCATCTCGCACAGTTTGTGCTTTGCGAGGGAAACTGGATCTTTCACTATGTGTGTGCACGCACACGCACACACACACACACACACACATGCACGCACACACATAGCCACCAACACACACACACACACACACACACACAGGCTGGATTAGTGGCTACTGAATGTCACATCTTGTCTCGCTTGCAGAGATGCTACCCTACTGTGAAATGGGCTCAACAGACAATCTGAGATAGTTCCTGCGGGTCATGTGACAGACACAGTGACAGTTAGGTTCTGAATGAGGGGGGGAAAGAATGAGTAGAGAAGAGAGAGAGAGTGAGAGAGAAGAGAGAGAGAGTGAGAGACAGTGAGAGATGCTCATGGCGGAAAGAATGCAGAGAGAAATTCTTGTCACCGTCCAAACTCCGCCCCAATGCTCAGCCTCCTCAGTCATCCATGGACCCCCATTAACACACACACACACACACACGCACACACACACATCATTCTGTCTGCACAATGCTCTCCTGCCAACATCTCATACGCTCACTGACTTTACGAGCTCTCCGAGCATAATATCAATAAAAGAAAAATGATTGAATAATTCTGCAAATGTCAAATTGATGCCGCTTTTTACAGGCAAGGCGAATTGATTCCCTGAAGTAGTTGGACAACGGCACAGTTTTAAAATGTTATTGAAGTGCACATTTCCAGCTTTAGTTTTACTCAAATATGGCATTTACCTTTTAGGAATTACAGCCAATTCATGCAAAGTTCCTCGATTTTCAGGGGCTCTTAAGTAATGAGACATTTAACCTGATTGAGTCAGTTCTCTTGTGACTTCAAGACATTCGGATGGCACACGGGTTTGTAAGAAGAGAAATTTCTCGTTGCCATGGTGACCCCGGATCACCGGTTTTCGTGGTCCACCATGTCGGCGGACCAGCCGGGACACTCCTCATGCTGTGTTAGCGCAAGCGTCGGTGCTAACATTCTTTCATAGTTCGTTATGTGCAGTGTTTGTACAAAGACGCTAAAATGATCAGACAATGTTTATATGTCAGACACGATATTAAAACAGAACTAGTTTGGTTAGTGCATTCTTTCCGACCACTTCTTTGGCGCTTAACAAACGCACATTCCCTCCTGACCTACTGATTTGTGTGCACAAAAGTGAGTTAGGGGGCAATCACATTTCAAACCAAAAGGCGGAGAAAATAACAATCACTTTATAGAGTTGCGTTCATTATTTCAATGGATGTCTTTGATGTGGTCACGAAGTTAGTGAAGCTCAGCTGGTTCTGATGAGTCATTTCGCGTTAGTCATTAGCATTCGGTGAGGAAACTGCTAAGTTCCTCCATGACGTTCAGCTCGCAGTTTGGTCTCTTTTTCTGTACTCCCCAGCTGCCTCGCGCAACGATGCCCTCAGGCTAGGATTCCCTTTGTCCAGGTGTGTGTGTGTGTGTGCGCGTGTATAGAGTTACAGCTGTCTCTGATCTGATTTAAATTGATGAACCGCCACACTGGCCGATAACGAATCCTATGCGTAGACACACTTCCATTACGCTCGAATGTAACATTGAGCGGAGCACTTTCATCATGTACGTGTACGCGCAATGTACCTCAAACCATTAAATTGAGAGGCCCTGCTAAATGACAGAAATGTAAAATGTCCAGTGCACTTGAAATAGCATGTTTCAGGTCATGTGAGTTTTTCAATGTGTTCCAGCTTGAAAAACAAATGATTAATTGAGGGCACAACCATGGGCTGTTGGGCCTTTCCCTTTGTAAGGAGTCGTGCAGCTGCGTCCCGGATGGCTTGCAAGCGATTTTGGTGAAGGAGGGCAAAAGAATATTGCGCCAGGCCAAACGGGAGGAGACAAAGGCATAAATGAGCATCTCCATTTCCGAAGCGGAAACTCCTGAAAGACAATTTATGGAGCTTGCGTAGGTGGAAGACACATGAAATGGACAGATGTTTTCTATGAGTCTTAAGGGAGACGGATTGCCTAAAGGTCACGCCCACGTTTCTCAGGGTCAGCCGGATGAAAGATGACAGTGAATCAGTATGTGCATGGTGGGGGAGCGAACAAGCTCCATTGATGGCCACTGATGAGCAGGTCTTCGCAGTGAGTACAGTTAACATCGAGTTCCAGGGTGAGAAAAAGATCTAGTGTTCGGGTTAGCTATTTGAGTGATGACACATCCAGTTTAAAATCAAAAGATTCTTGTTAGGTTTGGAAAGTCTTTGGAAAAACAGGCGCCATCTATGTCAATATGAAAATGATTTTAACATTCAAACTATTGTCCATAGAAGTCAGTATTTCCAGATCAAAACAAGCCTGGAGGTCCAGGAGGACAATAGAAATGGCTTTCTACGGCCCACATTTGATGAGTTGGAGCTCAAAGGAGAAGAAAGTATCGGTGCTCACCAACTGGCAGGAGAAGCGGTTCTTCGAGACCTTAGCCAAGCCACCTGCGTCACTTGTCATGTATGAAGTTTCCAAAAATGATCAGTAGGAGGGACAAAGTTCAAAGTGTACAAATCCAAGAAGGTGTTGCCAATTCTCGGCCATGAAAAGAAAGTCTTTTAGTTTGAAAACATGTCAGACATGGAATTCAAAGCAGCTATCGTTAGTAACCGCTCCCGAGCATTTACGTCCAATGACTTCTGAGTTTTACTTCACGCCAGAAAACGAAACAACACTGAAGGTCCGCAGCGTGATGCCACAAAGGTACTGGATGAACAGGTAAAGGAAGCTGGAGAAGGAGGTGGAGCTGGATAGCTCATGAAATTGTGCAAAAAAGTCATGAGGTCCAACTTCGGCCCGGTACACATAAAGACAATCGGCCTGTTTTTGTGCCGATTTTGCCTCTTCCCGACCGAGCGTGTCAAATGCCAGACAATCTTAAACCTTATAAGATTATTCGATAAGATTGTCCTTCGGTCTGATCTGTGTTAAGAATGGATTCGTACCGATTTTAGGATCCAAAACAGGTCAGGGCCAACAATCTTAAATAATGAACGTGTTCAATATTCAAGACAAAAATTCTCCATGTATGTGGGAGAGAACCGAGACTTCTCCCGAGTCACGACGCCGTCAATTGTGACGTGAAACGGAAACGGAATATAGCCGTTCAAGAAGCACCCTGACAAAGGGCATGTCTTACCCAATGGCTTTTGGTTTTTTTGTTTTGGTTTTTTTGGGGTTTTTTTTGTATAAAAAGCGGATTCCTCAGACAGCAAGAAGTAGTTTCCTAAGCAAGTCATTTTTCGAGGACAAGGCAATTTTATAAGGCTCCCTGCTCCGACAACCTTCAGCAACGTTTGGGAAACATCGGTGCAAAGCCGAAAGTGTATCATCTTTGGGTTTGTGAGATCACGTGTGATCACGCGGGATTTCGAGATCACTGTTTGAACAGAATCTTTATGTGTTTGGTGTTTGTGTGTTGATACACAACACACACACACACACACACACAATACAACCAAAACTGTGAAGTGCTAGATTTTTGTATCTTGATGTGTGGGGTCTGTCCCAGATAAAACAAATCTTTTAAGAGTGGAAAAATCTTCATGTAAACTCTAAAAACAGCTAGGTCAAAAACAACCCAAAATGGGTGATTTGGGTCATTCTGGTAAAACCCCATGCGTTCCTAAAGTTGGACCGACCCAACGAGTGGTTATTTTAGACCAGCAGGTCTGGGTTAGGGAATTTGATCCCGCTTGTTGGGTTGGGGCTGTCTACCCCAAAAGTGCCGTTGGGTCGTCTTTGACCCTGCCGTTGGGTCGAATGTGCTCTTCCCGTTGGATTGGTCAAATGTGAAAAAAAAAAGTGCTTTAAACATAATAATTATAATATATTATTAATCCCACTGTTTTTTAGCCCCACTTTGATGTTACTGCGTCATACATAACCTAGCCCAAACTGTTTCTTCTGGAATAGTAATTGTTTAGTATTACTAACATCCAACCATCCATCCACCCATCTTCTGAACCGCTTATCCTCACTAGGGTCGCGGGGGTGCTGAAGCCTACCCCAGCCGACTTTAGGCAGGCAAGAGGCGGGGTACGCCTTGAATTGGTTGCCAGCCATTCGCATTGAACATTTCCACAAATGATAACTGTATTGTCTTTTATACATGTAAAGGCTGGCGTAACTCGACTCTTGTACTTAACTGTTCCACTTCACCATAAAGGAAGCAGTCAGCAGCTGAATGAAATAAGTGCAATCGAAGAAAAATGGCGACTTCGACGAGACAGATTTTCTCAAACCAATGGTTGTGTACCTGTACCAATGGCTGGGTTGTGAAATCAATGCATTGTGTTGTGGGCATCTCTTTAATAATTGACTCTAATTTTGATCCAATGTTGGTTCAAATTACCTAAACCTCTCACCAAACTATGCCAAACCCAGTTGAGTTACAAGTTTGACCCAGCATTTTTTAGTGCATATGTACCAGGCCTTAGTGAAGGAATTGCCGATCGTGGATGATGACGGCCGATCTATCATCAGCAGGCAAACTCTGGAGCTTCAGTGAACACGACGCAAGCTGGGTCGATACAGACGGTTGCCAGCGAGCGGCCGCCGCAGCGTAGCCGAATTTTGGCACCGTTATGCACTCACGCCAATGGATCCAATGGCTTGCCATCCAAAGGCACTTTTGGAGGTACGGTAACCCTAACCTGATGACGGTAGTCTTTAAAACAGCTAAACTGAAAAAAATCAAATAAACTGAGCCAAAGGGACCAGGATGGAAGTTCCTTATGTGACACGATGTGAACCTTGACTTAAACCGAGCATAGTTCAAACAGCTAGCGTCACACTTCGCCAGACGCCATAGATGCTGTCACAGTGCTTGTATCCAGTCACCATCCAGTCATGTTGCCATCCAGCAATATATGCATCAATAAATGCAGGACTCAGTCATACATTCCAAACATCAAATACTGCCTTGTGATATCGCTCGCAGTGTTGTTTGCCTTGTTTACTGCTTTTTTTCCACATCCGCCAGTCTGTCTGTCACGCTTTGTGGTAAAACTGTGTATTTCAAAAGAGATCATTTGCACGATTCAAGCACAAGACCATTTCAAAATGATGACTTTGCCTTGAAGCTCACTCACACCACAACCCCGCCTTCTGTTTGCCGCCAGTGATTGAGAGTGTTGTGTGACTATTAGGCCCTGCTCGCCATCAGCTGCTCAGACCGAGCATAAAGTTTGGTTTCTGCTTGAGATTTAAGGACAAACATTTCCTTCCACCGGTTCCATCTTCCTTCTCTCCACACTTGTCGTCCTTGAGCGCTTCTCCTTTTCCTCTCTCTCTCCTCTTGCTCGTTCATTATTTAGCATCTGTCGAGTTTAGAACAGGAGGGAAACCTTGTCATGCGAACTGTCTGACGTCGGAAACAAATACAAGGTGGAATCCGGACGGAGCCGCACACTTGGGGATGCTGACGCACGTCCTCGTCGCGGCATCCCGCTTTATATGAACACGCCGGCCACATACACACATTCCTGACACTTTCAGATCGCATTAGTTAATGTGGAAAGACGTCTGGACTGAATTACCACTACACCTAATGACTATTTCATGTCAGGAGGAGAGGAAAAGGAGAGTGGAGGAAGAGAGGCCAGTCACTAAACACACGGAAGAATTTCCTCTTCACTTGTGTCCTCTCTGTGTCCTTGCTCGATGCAACTCGTTCTCCTGGCCTTTAGTAAGGAATCTCATTCAGACCAAATTTGAGCTTTCAAAGTCAGCAAAGGCCCAATTATCTGATGTCTATTCAAGATTATCTCGAGTGATTATCCTCGAGTTATTTTTCCTCCCTGATTTGCACAGAAAACAGTCTGGCCAAGAACTGTTTAAATTGCAAATCCTTGTGTGGTCAACAAGTGATTGAAATTGCTTTTTGTTTTGCATTTTTGCAGGGCTTTCTATAATGTGTGGAAAGAAGAAAAATGGGGAGATGACAATAGAACTGGTTCTAATGTGAAGCGAATCACAATCCCTAACACGGATGCATTTTATTGTTTTACCTTTTTCTTTGAGACACTTTATTGAACATTGCCAGTACAGTTAATAAAGGTTTTGTGATTATTTCTTGTGCAAAAACAAACAACAAATCGCAGATTTACCATGTAGGACTCTTATATTTGATTTCAGCGTTGAAATTACATTCAGTCCTTGGATACAACTGGGCTATCATAAAACTACAGATACGCCTGATTATTTACGGAATAGATGTAGCCTAGTGTACTCTAGTACTCGGTGACCATTGTACAGCCATAAACTGCCAATTTTATTGAGTCTCCTGGTTCTAATGTGAGAGGAGTCGGGGGCATAGCGTAAAGTACAAATGAGATCCCAATTGGGACCGCTGTTGGGTTTATGCTCGATGCTTCACCTGCTTTAAGAGGGATCTTGCTTACGCAAGCACTCAACACCCGACTCTTCAGAATGACATGAGCACGGGGGTTACGGCACTCTGTTAAACCTCTGCAAAGTACCACGTGTGACATGATGGGCACGAACACATTAACGGGGAATCCGAAAAGCCCACAGTGTGGTTCAAGTGCTCTGCTGTGTGATATGCTAATGACAGATCTCACTGACATTGAGAGGCAATTTTGCCATCTGCGCATTATTAAGTCAGTTGTACTGCATATGTGTCTGTTGGGGGAAACGGGCAGGATGGACAAGCTTTGGCCTTTTGTGACACATGCGCACTGCTTTAATAAAGGGTGAGGCGAGAAGAAGAATAGTCACAGGAAGTTGGTGGTAGGAAGAAGTAAATACTTCATTTTACACTTGTATGACAGTTGTGAATGTTAAAAAGGTGACAATGTTTCAATGACTTTCGACGCTTGGAGGCCCTCTAAGAATTTGAACATCTGGATTTCAAATAGAATTGACGAAGGTTTTACAGTGGTGGCCTTTTCGGCCCTGGAACAATGATTTCCTATGTAGATCATATTCAAACATTACAAGATATTGAAGCATACTCCCGTCATTGATTCAGATTATTTATTCCAGTAACCTTGTACACAATTGCACGTATTGACGTGGCAACGTAGGGGCGATAGAGCGTTGCATTATTTGACTTTGTTCTCCTCTACGAGCTTCCCCTTGGAGAAGTATGCCGGATGTTCGATGCAATGACGGATGGTATGTAAACATATGGGCTATAGGAAGACCGTTTGAAGGCCCCTCGCCCACATGAGACCGAGCAAATTCTCTTTACCACTTCATAGTCAGTGGTCGCATGACAGACTGCCATCTCTACATTTGGCAATTCAAAACATATTTCCCTGTGCATTTCTTCTTTCAACAATCCAGGACGTTGAGTGACTCGAAAGGATTCGCAAGTTGGGAAGGAAATCAACACGACTGTCAAATGGCCTGTTCATCTTTTTGATTCATCTCAAATAGGTCGAGGTGAGCTCATTACATTGTGAACTTACAACTCGAAGTCTGCTGCCTGGTTATTTTTCTGTTGTGCCGAGATCCGTTTTGGGGCAATAGTAGCTCAGCATGTAAGGACTTTAAAAGTCTCGTAAGATTTGTCTTGAGAACCGGAATATCAAAGATTGAAATTACCTGTGGACGGGGAGAACAAAATAAATAAATAAAATAAAAAATGAAAAAAGCGCAAGACTCCCGACAGACCAAACGATGGAAACTAGGACTTGTACGTCAGAAATCATCATCAGAATCATCAGAATCATCTTTATTTGCCAAGTATGTCCAAACAACACACAAGGAATTTGTCTCCGGTAGTTGGAGCCGCTCCAGTACGACAACAGACAGTCAATGGACAGAGAACACTTTGGAGACATAAAGGCATTGACAAAAAAAAAAAAACAGTCACTGAGCAATAAAGGGTTGCTAGTTATCTGGTAATGCCGGTACAATTTTTTAGATGCAGAGTTCTCCGGCACTTAGAGCAGTTCGAATGACTAATATTGCAATAGTCCGGTGCAACGACCGTTGTGCAAAGGGCGCCGAGACTTCAAGGAGTGGATGCGGTTTAAAGTGACGAGTCGTGCGATCATCTGGGACAATGTCGATTGTGCAAATGTTGCAGATACTCCTCAATCGGTGTGCAAATGGAGCAGACGCTACTGTGGCATGAGTGGCCAGTATCGGTCAACAACAGATATGCAAATAGTGCAGCGTGGCGAGACTACTACAGCGAGTGCACGAGTAATATATCATTGGCCCCACAGAAATGTGACAGCTAACTCAAGACAAAAAAATTGCCAGCATGTTGCAATGGACTTGTAGGTTAGCTGTTTTAAGAAGTTGATTGCAAGAGGGAAGAAGCTGTTGGAACGTCTGCTCGTTCTAGTTTGCATTGATCGGCAGCGCCTACCTGAGGGAAGGAGCCGGAAGAGCTGGTGACCGAGGTCTCTACCCTTGTGTATTTAGATTTGCGCTGGACTGGGTTTTTTTTTTGGGGGGGGGAGTGTAATTAGCGAAAAATGGTGAAAAGAAATATGGATTTTCTTGACTTTATGAAAGTGTTTCCACAACGCAGAACAAGCACTTCTACTTAAGTCAATTTGCAGTCTTGGTTGTCCTCTACATTTCTTGTTTCTCAAGATTCTGATTGATTGATTTTTTCATTCACACTGTATGAGTAAAGTCAGAGATAGCGATTGCTCACACCGTACATTCCGCTCTGTAACGCGTGCTACAAACAGATAAAGAAGAAGCAATGTTACAGCCAATTGTTGACTCTCACGTTAAATGCATGAACAAAAATGAAATGTCTTTATTTTATCATTCATGCCTTAACCTGTGCCCAAAACTCCAAGGACGAGACATAAGAGGATGAAAACTTACAATATTCGACCTTCATAAGATGACTTCAGCATGTGTTTTGTCCTCTAAAAAAAATCTGAATAATATTTGAGTTGTAATTCTGCTTGACTGTGCAAAATGACAAAATTCTTTCACCCAGAAAAGTGGGGGTGACGCGGCACCCTCATACTGCACGGATGTTAAACCCTGACATGTACAGCAGGGTTGAGATCATACTTGTTTTTGTATGTTTGAAGTTTTTACATCAAGACACAAAACAACACGTTATAAAGAAGGTGAAAGTTGTAAATTGCCAAACTTTCAGTTGACCTTAAGGCAGATCTACCTTTTTTGTTTTTTTTTTACTCGGACAAACAATTATGAATTGAAATGAACATTAAAAACACATTTTGGCAATATAACGTGATTTCTTTACTGTGCAGAGTCAGAAGGCAACCGATAGAAGTTCCGCAAGTTGTTGTTGTTCACCGGTTGCGTATTCAGCAACAAAAGAGAGCGACTCGTTGAGCTGGATGCACACCTAAACGACTGGTGCCATTACTGGATTATTTGACAGTGTGCATTTGAAGTTGAAAAGGTAAGAAAAAAAAACCACCCCCTCTTTCCACAAGACCAAACCCAAAGTGCTCCCCCAACTCAGCGTATCGTGAGTAGCTTGTCTAGCACGTGTCAAATGTGTTTTCCACAAGACCGGTCCAAGCCTCCGACCCAAATTCTTTATCTGCGCATCTGAAAATGTCATCTTGCTCATGCTCGCCGAAGCCGCTGCTGTTACAAACGATACCTCACATGCTTCCTGTCCTGCAACTGAACCCCTGAAGCCGTCTTGCGCTGTGTGTGCATATGTTCGTTTGGGGGTACATAACCTGCTACTGCAACATTGCGACTAGCGCACATGCAGCCACTCCCAATTTAGACACAGCATTCATTACAATCTGTCATTGTACTTTGTATGCTAGTTATTGGGATGAAACCTCACTCATGCATGCACAAGAAAAACCCACACACGCACACTCCACCGCGCAGTGAGGCGCGCCCATCCCCATCCCAAGGTGCAGTTTGTGGAGGAGGAGAAGGCACTCTGAAGGTGAACCCCAAAGGATTCGGTTTATGCGTGTGTCTCCTTTCATGCTTATGCTGGAGTGAGCATATTGCCAACTGGCTGCGGAAAACAACGAGAAGCACAATACTTCGAAAGCTACCCGTTCGAATACGTTTCCACATACTGTAATCCAAATGTGTGGGGATTTTCTTTTCTTCTTCTTCTTATACAGGGTGGATGAAATGGCGGGAGACGCTAATTTTAATGAGAGGGGGGATTGAAAAGAAGGATGGATGTAGCTTTTATTCAGGGGAAGGGAAGCCAAATTGGAAATGTGGCATGATCCCACCCCCTCCTGGGACCCCTGAGTCAATTAGCCCGCCTGCTGGAGCTGCCAAGAGGCTGAGTAGTGGCGAAGAGAAGGCGGAGGGGGTGGGATGCTGCTGCTAACGGTAGCGCTCTCAGCGACTGGCATTTTAAGCATCTTTTTTTTTACTTTTATCATCTTAACATAATTCAAATTAGTGTAATGCAGATGGACCATCTCATCCAAATATGGACTTCTTTTTTTCCCAATTTGTTTTCGCACGACGTGTGGGCAAACTTTTCAATGGGCTGCGTTGTTGTTCTGGCAAAAAGCGATGAGGCAAATAAGATACCAGGTGTGTCAGAGAAGTTGCAGAACTTATGGCACCACGCAGGCAGAAAAACTCATCGGAAATTGCACGCACACGGCGAGCTATCTGCTGCGCAAACGGTCTCGAATGACCTTTTGTTCCGCAGATAGCTCCGGTGTGCGGCAGGCTTTAAACCTCAGTGAAATGAAAACGTCATGAATGTTGGTTCGGATAGAGACGCGACGACAGACACGATGCTGGAAAGGCTTCACTCGTGCACAAATCGTCATCATTCCAATCGCAATACAAACCTTTTTTGCTCTTTTTCCCTCGACGAGCCTCAAATGTTTCAGGACATCAGGTGGGGTTTGTCATTCGACACGTTCGGCACCAACAATGTCAATCTTTATCTGTTCACACTCATTCTTGTTCGTGTCCCTTTACTGCTTTCAAAACGTTTCGGCAGACTGGCAAGAAGGTCCACTTCCAACCGCACGGGTTTATCTTAATAATGGCCATTACATAGTTTATGCTCGTCTCACGTTGTAAAGATAAGGAACGAGGTTAAAAACGTGTTCCAAACATTTCCTTCATTCTCCAAGGTTGGGTGTGTTTGCTTTACGAAAAACAAAATACTGACGCTCGGCTCGTCAGAACTGAGTTGCGTCTTCAAACGAAGCAAATGGTGGCGAAGGTTTGTAGAGGAAGTTTTGGAGAGGAAGTTGGGCAACCACAATTTCCCCCAAAACATCTGAGTTGGCTATTGGGGGGGTTTTGGTTATTGAGAAGGGATGCGGGCCAAAGGTCAGAAAGAAAAGAGGAGACTGTAACGACCTCATGCACCCCGTCAAACATTATTAGCACCATTTTGGTCTTTGTGGTGGTTTTTTTTCGGGGATACATAAATGTCCCTTCCGCGGGGACGTGTGTGCGCGCGCCATGGTGGCAAAGGATGGCAGGTGACTTGAGTGACAGGCTAGTTGGGGGTGAGGAGGATTCGGAGGCAGAAGCACGTCCCACCTTATCTGACAGGCACACTGCAGAACAGCAAAATCCCTCGCATAAGCCCCTGGAGCTCCCCTATGGGACATGGCGCGCCTGTGTGTGTGTGTGTGTGTGTGTGTGTGTGCGCACTCTAGAACAGACAGTTACTGCAACTCTACGGGTGCTTGCTTATGTGTAACATTAAGTATGTGTGCGTGTGCGCTTTCGTGACAGGGGGAGTGAGAATCTCGTTACTTTCCCATCTCAGTGTAGCGCTCCCTAATTCCTCCTCACCTTCAACAGCACACCACGGCTCAAGGGGATACGACCGGACGGCGCAGCGCTCTCCCCGCTTACGCGCACACAAACACACGCACGCACGCACGCGAACACACGGTATTGTCGCCGCATGTTCACATGTCCTTTGGGTTTCGCAACAATGCTTTGTGGGGGATTACTGCACTCGGAATTTGTTTGGATAAATGATCGACAGAATGTGTCCATTCAAATATTGGTTGTACATACTGTAGATCTTCTTTAATAACATATACCGGATGTCTTCAAACATCCCCCATTCACCTCGCTCTGAACATGAGCAAAGACTCACGACCAAGCGGATCGCCCTTCAATGGATTGTGAGCATTAAAGATGAGTGGCACAAATTAGAAATCTGATTGGTTCTAGGAACCGTCCCATTGCTAATTAAGTTACATGGGCTCACATTACTGATTGTGAAGGCCCGAGGCAAACGATCTCGACATCAGCACTTCGGGCTCTATTTTCGTGATTGGCGTAAATCCGGCAGGATGCGTGGCGTAACTGCCCGGAAGCGGGTTAAACCCGGTGTCGGTCATTTCGTGGAGCGGCGAACCCCGGCGCACTTAAAAGAGCGAGGTCTGCGCCGCTCTCGGCGTGATCACAGCCGACTTGGATCCTGGCCACTCAAAGCGGCTCCTTTCATTCCCTTTAAATGCGCCGCGCTCGAAGCGCACTGGCAGTCTTTGACATGACCGAAGAGGAAACTGAAGAGGAAACAAAGTGTGTTTGTACGGAACCGCTTCCGGATTACGTCAAGGACATCGCAAATACTGTATCCGCGCTGTAACGTGGACTTGGAATGAACTTGGAGACCGCCCCGCAGTAATACTGCGTAGCTTGCCTTCAAGGAACACATCCATCTTTTCTCTGTGAAAACTCCGCTGATGGTGACGAAAGATTGGCCAGTGTGTCCTCAGCCTAACCTTAACCTCAGGCCAATCCGCAATCTTAAATTATTTTCCTATCTGGTGACAAGAGGCCACTCTGTTATTAACTAGGCTGACCCTCCGCCACATCCGTGAAGACACAAGTGAATGAATTTCCCCAGGTGCGACTATGCCGATAAATCAGTTGGAATTAAGGTACTATTGCGGAGTTTTAAGGCAGTGGTGTTATCAAAATTTCACAGTTGAATATGTATGTTTTGGCATCCGCACCGGATGGGGTGGGAGACACTCGTGATGTATTTTATGGATTTATGATCTTCGCACGTCTTTGCACCTCATGCAATTTGCAACATTCCCGTTGGTGTGTTTTTGTGGAGCACCTCCCTAAAGCGATCACATCTCCAGCGCAACGTTTTGCACATCAGTTAGAGTGTTATCTACACTCGTCACCCAAAATATGCTTCTTCTGTGTCCCTTTCCGTGACCCGAAGTTCAACCCATTTGTTATCATAATATCCCAGGTGCGTCGCTTATTTACACATATCATATGACGTCGTCCAAATATGACACCCGTTATCTCGACTCGAGAGTCTTGCAGGCTACGCATTAACTAAGATTAAAAGTGACACTGGACAGCACACTTTATTGTTATTTTATAGAAATAGGATTGTGCAAAAGTCTTAGCTCACCACTAGCTTTGTTTATACTGTATTAGGACAATTTCTCACAGCAGGTTTACACAAATTGATACAAAACGACGACTGGTGCATGAAGGAACGACCAATTACAATTCCAAAACCGATCACGCGTCAATGTATTTCGGTGACGATACATCTGGATACGTCACGGTATATTGGGCTCCGAACTCCGGTTGTTTTCTCTCTTGCGTGGTCACGGCAAGAATTCTTTTCCAGCTCCACTTTTGCAACCTCCACCTGGGATATTTCCTTCTTGTCAGCAGCACTCCACTCTGCCACTCGGCCACTCTAACCCCAGCACGCAATAATACATTCATCGTGAAATTGCTTCGGCCACGTTGCGCAAAACTCACCAAGAGATCATTGGCTGCGACTGCTCTCGTTTGAATGGAATTCTAGCTCACTTTCTCCCTTGGTATTTTACATTTTAGTTTGAACACTGCAAACACTTTGAGTAGTATAAACGATATTTGTCTCTTTCCTAGTCAGGTAGCCCAAACTCATAAACACACAGTCATTAACTTCCTGTTTTATGTAGCATGCTAAAATGCTAAAGCGCGTTGCACAAAGGCGGTTTCATTTTTTTATTTGTGTTGAAAGTGGCTCATTCAAAATGTCACTACATTGTTGATTACCTAAAAAAAGAGGAAAATAATTGGCAGTTCATTTTTAAGTGAAATGTCTTATTTTCTCTCACGTATTCATAATTGCTCTTCAAACAAGCAAAAATATATGTTATCCGATTACGCAATTCTTGGATGGAATTTTCAGTGGGATACTAAAATATTCGATAGACGCATCCCTACAGGAAATGTTACGAACATTTGAATGCAATTTGGAAATTACAATCATTGAATTGAATTTTTACAGTGATTTATCCTCCTAAGTACTTGAAAGAAGTAGCTTTATTTCATACATACTGACCATACACACATTTGCCGTCATTTCTTTTTTTTTTCTTTTTGTATCCAGTATTCCAGTGTTCGGTGGACATGATCAAATTTTACTTCAAAATAATATGAACAGATTTGCCATATATTTTGTTGAATGATAGAATTGTGTGTAGTGCATAGGATTCAAAAAATGCATGGACACAAGAATGAATAAAAGAACCCAATGAAAGTTTGATGCACGAACAGCCTTTTGCTTTTTATTTGACTGAGAGAACAACCTCGACTCTCATCTGTCCCCTCTGGCTGCGCAGAAGAAAAAAAAAAGTCCATATTTCAACACGGCAGACACACTTATTAAATATTTCAAACAAAGGGAACCTGCCATTGTTTCTCTCTCTCTCTCTCTCTCTCTCTCTCTCGCTCACTCAAGATGAGCTATTTAGCCTGCGCGTATCTCCAAGAATAATTTAAAGTACCATACTTGAAAGTACCATGCACAAAAAAAAAAAAGGTTTTGTCATCCAAACGTGTGTGGCCAGTTTGACCGCTGACGAGGCGAGACTTAGGGAAGAAGGTTAATGGGTTTTCACAGCGAGGAAGCGGTTGAGATGGGGGTTAATAGCTTTTAGGGTGTGGCGGTGGACCACTGACAGTCATGAACTCAAACATAAAGTTACCTTCGCGGTCTTGCCGAGCAATCAGCAGAGGCACCTTGAACTCACACAGCAGGGTTAAAGAAATGTCTACTTTGCAGCGGCAATGTGAACACAAGGTTCAGCACGTCAGACGAGCAGGTGCGCGACACTGCCTGTCCTCCAGAGATTACGTTCGATCGGCGGCCACAAACACTTCCGGCTACGTGCAATGACAGCCCGTTGTACTTTGACCTTGTTTTGATGATATGGTGTCATGGAGGATAACATTTTGATTTTTTCGATATTACCTTTGTCCCATAAATGCATCATTCTGGGACACTTTTCTGGCAAATATTCTGCATTCCGGAAAACATGAGCATTTCAAATTCCGCGGCCTGACTTGAAAAAGTACATTCGAACGTCACTTGAAGTCAGAGTTCCTATTCTACCAGTTATTGCAATGCAACGTGTCATTTAATCTTCCGATTACAATTTGATTACAGCATGAAGAGAATGTAAAATAACACAAATGCAACATACGCATTAGGTTTGTGGACAAGACTGTCGCAATTGTCAACAAAACAAAGAATGGCTTATCACGGTCATGATCCATGTTTTGTGTTTACAATAGATTACAATGCTTTAAGGTCAGAGCAGCTAAACTCCAAGTGAGCTACTTTCGACTGTCTGGCAGTCCCGAACGCAACATAAAGCCTCCTCCACTGCAAGCAACACCAATCCTCGAAACACGATACGGTGGAACCTCAATTTAACGGACCCAGAAACAACGGACTTCGGATTTAACGGACAGAAAACAGTGTCCAGTTGGAACTCAAAACGCCGCGTCGCCCCGGGTTGCGCCGCCGTCACCACAGGTACGAGTAGATCCTGCTGACCGCCGTGCTTACATGACAGCCGTGTTGGTAGGGGCGACGCGCCAATCAAAAGCAATGCATGGACATAAGCTTAACGTGCTCAAAAGGGGCGTGACGTATCTACCTAGTCATATCTTTGGCTGTTGTTTTCTCAAGCACTCATGTCTTGTTTCTCGAACGTGCTATACTGATTTCCATCCAGTATACAGTTGTTGTTTTTTTGTCAAGCCATTTTGTAAGGCATCCGATCGTAACGCAGGGGGGGGGAAAGAAAGCGCGCTCGCCTCGCAGCTCATGAAAGAGACTCTCGACTTGCCACCGCAACACTTTTCTTCCACCAGCCGCATGCCATTATCACCCCTCCAAAGCGCCAGTGATCAACGGCAGTAATTGAAAGTGACAGCAATGTCTAATAGTAAGTTTGGATGAACTTTACAAGCTTTTTATTTTTACAATCATTTTGTGCTGTACTGGGTGTTTGCAAGCCACAAAAGAAGTACAAAGCTAATTATTTTGGGGGGATTGTACCGGTTGTTTTTATGTTGTTTGTGTTCAAATTATCGGACAAACGGCTTTAACGGATGGAACTCGCCCCCCCCCCCCCCTCAGTCTGTTAAATCGAGGCCGGGTACACCTCCATAGTCCAATGAGACGCAACAAAACACCAACGCAATGTTTGGACGAGGTGTATTGAATTTTGTCAGTCCCAAAAGGAGATGTCTCCACTCAAGTGGGTCAACCTCAACACGTACAATTGCAGGCCGCTGCTGCTAATGTGGGCTCATGTGGTATGATAATGGAAGGGTTACAATGCAGGTCAAAGTGGTTTTGGGTGGGGAATGTTACAAAGGCCAGCAAGACCTGGGATTGCAGGTCTGAATAGGTGAGATGACAGACAAAACGCACACCTGCAAACCCTCCCACAGGGGAAAAACAAACTAAGGATGGAAAAAGATGCCGATGAAAAACATGAAGCTTTGAAAAGTCCGATAAAAAGTAGCGATCGCCGTCATTTTAAGACGGAGATAACCAACAAGGGGGGGCAGAGAGGCTGAGGTTGAGGTTGGAGAACAAATAATACCATAAACTCATGCTGACC
The DNA here is from genome assembly GCF_024500275.1 of Phycodurus eques. NCBI lineage: Eukaryota > Metazoa > Chordata > Actinopteri > Syngnathiformes > Syngnathidae > Phycodurus > Phycodurus eques. The sequence goes on along the minus strand of NC_084525.1, from coordinate 597,198 downwards.
AATGAAAAGCATGTAGAGCGATGCCTTGAGATAGAGGGTTCCTTTCCTTCCGCGACCAAGCTTGTAACTTAAAACAATGATATAATATAATAAATCACGTTCCCCATTGAAATGAAGGGAAACTTCATTCATCCATTGCAGCCAGCCAGAAAGAACAACAAATGTGTTTTTCTAATCAGGAAAATAACAATCTGTAATATTGTATTTTATATAAACATATAGTAATAACATGCGTAGAATGTAAAGAATTAAACAGCTTGTGCATTTTGCAAAAACAACAAAACACTGTTTTGGGGATAAAAAAAAGGCACATTGAAAAGCTTTGACACGTGAAAAACAATTTTGTTTTGTTTGTTTTTCACATGGAAATTAAGAGGAGAACGGAAGATACATCAAATAAAATCCAAAACAGCAATCGTGCATTTTTCAACATCCAACGCCACTCTCATAGTCAAAGTATGAAATGGCCAAGTTGTGCTCCCACTGAATTCATACGAAGCTGAATAGCTTGGAATCCCTCCATCACAAGAAGAGACGGAATCTTTTTTTCAAGGATGTCTAATGCGACTTATAAGGAAGCGTTGGACATGTGGAGCCATTCCGTCAGAGCAACAGAACGCACGTAGTGAACACACCGCTTGACCATCTCTGTCACAAACACACACACCAAACTTCCTCCATCAGTTACTCATTAGAGGCAGGTGGGTCGATAGAAGAGGGCAAAGTAAAGGTGCGCCTCACCTTTGTCACGAGCAGCTCCTCTGGCTTGCGTCCCGCCTGCGCCGTCAGCCGGTCCGACTCCCTCTGGCGGGTGCCGTCACGGCCAAATACTCCAGCAGGTAAAGGGACGGCAAAGGAGGGGCTGCACCCTAAATCTGCTCTTAAACTCTCGACGATGCTCTTCTTTCAGAATCCTGCTGGTATTTTTTTACAGCTGCGTAGTTTAGTGTCTGCGTGCGAGTCGACACAACTCCGGGGCTCCCGGGATTCCCGAAGTCCTGCGCTGGAAGAGCAAGTGTGCTTTCGCTGCGCTCTGTCCTTCCTCTCGGTGAGGAGAGGGGGTGGGACGCCACACGACACAGGAGCGGCTTCTTTCTCCCTTTTCCTCCACCTTTTTTTCTTTTTTTTTCCCCTTGCTCTCATCCAAAATCCCATTCCCGGTGTTCTGAATTGAATCACACAACAATGATGTAGGGAGATGTTTTTGTTTTTCGGGGACAGGAAAATGACAACAAAGCCCATAAAAGGCCCCAACATTATTTTGAAAACACTCAAATGCATGCCAGGCAAATAGCTGGCGATGACAGATGTAAAGAAAGTAAAGAATTGGATTCAAATGAGACATGCTTAGCATTTAAAACACTTCGCAGTTGTTTTGATAACATGTCTGTGAAATGCATTCATACCAATACATACATACAGGACATTTTAAACTTCCTGTTTCTTTTCTCACCGAAATTTGATGTCACACGTTCTTCCTAGTGGCAACAGTCGAAGCGTTCTTCGATGGCACCGCAAAAAGTAAACAAACCCTAACAATTGAGGAAACGGGTTAAACGGCTTCAATGAAGGATTCGGCGGCACGGGAAGTCTTCGCCTCGACCGCCGTGATTCGGGTGCTTGCGGTGTGCGTCGAAAAGAAGATGCTCTGTGAGGTTCGCTGCTTGGAAGGCAGACCCAACGGTGACCAAAATTTACATTTCAACAGGCCACTTGATTGACATGGTGGAAATTCAAGCATACTTAATATGATTATTCAGTGACTGGCCAACCAATTCAGGAGATAAATGACATTCTTACACCTTGGTCATGGTTGATGTTGCCTCAATCATCGTTTGTAAATGAGCCTAGCCTACCATTGAGCAGTTTTTTTTCGGTGACTGATGTTGTTTGACTCACAATCTGTTAAGCTATGGTACATGTTCTATGTCCTTGTGAACTAGCCGAGAAGGCTATGAAAACAAGTTTTTGTCATTTGTTGATTTGTCAGATCGACAACTTTCTCACATTCTGCCGCCCAGAAGTATTCTGGTGCCCGTTGTTTACAAACTTATGTCCTCCAAGACTTCAGACTTTTCCACAACAAGGAGGAAAATGAACCACTACAATGCGGTTACCAGATAAGCTAACAGCTCGCCTAGCTACGCATTCTTCTACTGCTCCATCTTGTATTTTCTGTAAGTCGGAATACCGTGTAGCGCACCGCTTCCTCTCGCTGGTCAGTCTCGGTGCTACGTTCGAGCTGTCGATGCTTTATTGTCAGTGGAGCGATCGTGAAACTCATTCGCTGCCATTGACGGCTGTTGATTTCAAATATCCATGCTAACATGGAGGCCTGGCAGTGATTAAGTGTCTGGTGTGCTGTTCACGAGTACACCAAACACTGAAAGCGTGTGTGGCATTATTTTTTGTCGTGCGGTCTCTCACATTTTCAAAATCTGTTAGATTTGAAGAATATGTATGTGATTACTGGGCTTTACATGGCTGTCATCAGCTTAAGTGGATAGCCGTTAACACGTAATGTCATTGCAATCTTATTTTTTAGAACATCCTGTCGTCGCTTCTCAAATGTTCCCATTTTCCAGCACCAAAATGCTCTTATTATGAAACAAGCAACAGTTTCTATAAAAATAGTCTTAGTATTAACAACCCCTCAGACTGGGATCCTTTAACTGCTCAACAAGGCATGAAAAGACTGTGACACACACACGTACAAACACACACCTCTTCGAGCTCCACTCCATTGGCGTCGCAGTCCAGAGGTGAAGTGGCTCCTTCGCTGTCATTGTGCGGCATGCAACACACAACAAATGTGGGTTGTGGGCAAATCTGATCCACCGTCCGTCGGTCGTCGTCTCCTTCAGACCTTCCTGGACTGTGAAACCTCAGACCTCGACGGATATCTTTCTGACTCAGATTTAGAGTTGAATTTCTCAGTGGAAAAAAAAAAATCATAATAATGGCAATAGAATTAATGGACTGCAAGACAATGACCTTTTGTCGAGCACGTCTATCTCAGAGTTCTGAGGTTCTGGGTTCAAATCTCAGTTTTGGCCTTCCTATGTGAGGTTTGCATGTTCTCTCTGTGCTTGCATTGGGTTTCTCCAAGGGTACTTACAAAAACATGCATGTTAGCTTCATTAAAGACTAAAAATTGCCCACCGATGAATGGCTGTTTTTCCCGTATGTGCCCTGCGATTGGCTAGCGACAAGTTTCGGGTGTATGCGGCTCCTCACCCAAATTCAGCTTGGAAAGGATCCAGCTCACCTGCCAATCGCGACTCTTTGGAGGACAAGCGCTGAAGAAAATAAATGGATGGAATTCATTGACTCCAGGGGAACGTTCACCATCATAACACCATATTGGCTGGTCTCCAGCCAATCACAGGTCACTTTTAAGTACTCTACAGGTATTGTTTTAAGTAGACTCTGACTGTAGCATAGTCAATTGTCATGCAAGTGCATAAAGACGTTAACCCATGAGTAGATGCTAATCCTCTAAAGAATAAAACTTGTATTGACACTTAGAGTCACTGATGGTGTAGCGGTCCACTCGCCTGACTTTGGCGCAGGCAGCGTGGGTTCAGTTCCCACTCCAGTGACGGTGTGAACGTGAGTGCGAACGGTCGCCCGTGCCCTGTGACTGACCGGCGACCAGTTCGGGGTGTAGGCCGCCTTTTGCCCGAAGTCAGCTGGGATAGGCTCTAGTTCTAGCGTCCCGCGACTCTAGCGGTGTTGAAAACGGATGGATGGATTGACAATGACCTTTAATGAGTAGCGTTTTGTGCGTTAGCTTAGGGATACGCACAAAAAGCTCAAGAAATCATGAAAAAAAACAAAATAATATGGACTTGCAAGTGACGGGAGAGAGCTAATGGCAGGTCTGCTTTGTTTTTGGGTCGGGTTCTGGATTTCTGTTTGACTTATGGACCGCGGAGTCCTGCAAAGCTTATGTCGAACTCCTTCCGCGGCGACGTAACCTGAATTTGTACCTAAGTCGCAGTGTGCCAGAGTCGATTAGTAACCTATGCTGAGGTATCATTGCAGTAAATGTTTGAATGAAAATCAATTCTAGGCCATAGATATAAAACAACTGAATGAATGAAAAACAGGTCGCTGCGTGTGTGCCCCGTGACGATATATCGACGCGTGTCAGGACCGTCGTAAACCGAGGAGCCCTGTAACATTCAAACGCTTGTCGTCAGAAGCTCCTCCTTCGCGCACTCTCGAAATGCGTTTGCTCGTAATGAATTCGTCAGTTATTGATTCGCAGCGAACCCTGTTTCCCGCCATTTTCATGAAACAAAGTAGGGAATGTCTTTGACTCTTAATGCTCTTCTGTCATGTTGTCAGGGGGCAGGCAGGCACGCACACGCACGCACGCACACGCGCGTACTTGAGCCTGCCCTTCTCTCCTCAGTCCTTGCTAACCTTTCCTCAAAGGAGCCTGTGGTTTTCTTCCTCTACGTTATCTGAAATGACTCATCCCCTTTCAATCCTTCCGTTAAATCGGTCTTTTCCGCCCATCTTCCCTTCGCCTTTAATAGTTTCGCATCATTTTACATCAGCTCATTGTTTTTCCCTGAAGCTTTTCACCTGCGGCCAGGCTGCAAAACCTATTGTGTGGTCTTTAATCTCCCTGTATTAGCAGCACATTTCACATTCCTTAAGCGAGCAATCCTCTCATCACTTTCATGAAAATATTCGTTATCGGGGCCACACTGAAAAGAAGACAAAAACATTTTGGGGATTGTAAATTGACTGCGTGGCGTATGATTTCCAAGACCGGTGTTTTCCCGTCCGAAAACACAAACATTTGAAACACCTCTTGAAGTGGAAGGGGTTTTTTTTCCATGTAAACAATGACAACCTTGACATAAAGAAAGGATATTCAGTGTAGGCATGACCAACTTTGCGGCGGAGCACAGCACCCATGATAAATTTGATAGCACTTCTCCAGCAAAGTGTACATTTAGCGCCGGGCGAGTTACGTCACAATTTGCGAATGGATTGCGGCTGCTCGGGCTAACGTGTCCGCTCGCACTGTTGTCGGCGCTTTCGCACGGCAACGGGACGGACTCGCACCCGGCGTGTTTGATTGAGAACTTGCCCAGCTGTTCATTTCGCATCCAGAAGATGAGGGCTTTGGTGGATTTGTGGATGAGGATTGAGCCAAAAATAACGGGAGTACATTGTTAAATACGTCAATGAAGTCCAAGCGAACTCAGTTTCGCTCCCGCTACCTTTTTAAAAACATTGTTTTGGCGTGCACGCAGGCCAGCGTAGGTTTTACCACCCCTGCGCCTTCTGTATGTGTTCAATACAGAAATGGACCCCGTAACTGAGACTGCGCCTTTTAATACGGTGCGCCCTATGGTCGTGGAAATGCGGTCTTTTTAGTTTCTTTTTTTTACTCCACCACTTTCGGTTGCTCTGTTGTCGAATTGATTCTTTTATTGAAATAATTTCTCATTTGTATTTTCTGGCTATCCCTTATATAGCAGCTCAGGCTTCAGGTCAACAGGCGCTCCCCTCCCTTAAACGAGCAAACAAACAACTGGGCTGCTTTACAAACTCATACATAGCAACTATATCAGATCAAATTGCAAAACTTTTGCTTCTCATTTTTTTGGAGTGTTTTTCAAAACGTGTAGTTGCAGCATAGATAGTTGCTCGTAATGCAAACTACTATGCAGCCTTTAAACCCATCTGCAACCCAAAGAATTCAAATGGGCAGCTGTTGCTCATCCAACACTTCTCAGCATTGACCAGTTGCTATTTCATCACAATAAAGCCGCCCTGGCTGCCAGATTTGGGGAAGTATGCAATATCACAATGCGCAAGAGCAATTGAAGTCTCGGCGCCCTTTGCACAATGCTCATCGGAATCAGAATCAGAATCAGAATCATTGCACCGGACTATTGTAATTCAGTAATCAGTAATTCGAACTGCTCTAAGTGCTAGAGGACAGTTGTCAATAATAATAATAATAATTTTTGCTCAGTGACTGTTTTTTTTTTTTTTGGTCAATATCTTTCTATCTCCAAAGTGTTCTCTGTCAATTGACCGTCTGTTGTCGTACTCGAGCGGCTCCAACGACCGGAGACAAATTCCTTGTGTGTTTTTTGGACATACTTGGCAAATAAAGATGATTGTCATTCTGATGAGTATCAATTACAATTCAGTAATGTCTTCAATTACCACAGGAGACGCTTAGTCTGTTTCTCTTGGTTGAATGTGAGACAAACAGCCACCGCGGCCGACGATCAGACCGGAAACGGAGCGCAGAAGCATGAACGCTAGCTTGCTTTCTTCTTCCAGTTTTTTTCTCTCTCTCTCTCTCTCTCTCTCTCTCTCCCGTTCCCCACACCGAGCAGAGTGATGCGTTCACAACCCCTCGGAATTAGCGGAGCTCGGCGCAACAGAACATATCTTGCTCTCACAACCCCTCAACAGCAACACACAACAACAAACACAAAGCGGTTCATCCAAATCTTATATTTTTGTGTATTTTTTAGTTGTATTGAAACAAGCGCCGCGTGTCACGCCGCGTGTGACAACCAGACACCGCATGAAAGGAAAGGAGCGGGGCCACCATCCTCCTGTATCCTGATTGGTTCAGTCTACCGCCTACATAAGAGATGCACCAATGGGCCGCCCCACTACCTTTGTGGAAGAGGTTGGGCCGGTTTCATAGTGTATTGTGATTGGTTCAATCCGCTGTCTCTATTGAAGATGAACCCACGTATGAGTGTGCAGTTTAACAGCTCAGCGCTGCGTCGCTATGTTGGCTTTGGACTCTGTGCTCCACTATCTGACCCCACCGAGTCTGCCAATCTCAGAGCCCTACTTTGTTTCTATGCCATTAGCGTTCCCGTCGTGTATTCAGGACCCAAACCGTGACGTGATTCATTGACCAGTAGCAGAACTTTAAAATCGATTCGAAAGCTGATCGGGAGCCAGTGTCGAGACTTTAGAACTGGAGTCGTATGTTCTGACCTCTTTGTCCTGGTCCGAACCCGAGCCGCAGCATTCGGCCGTTTAATAGCGAAATTAGAATGGGCATAGTGCAAACGCTTTCACGGTGACTCACGCCACGTTCAGAAAACATGGATTTGTTTTCGGCATAAGCATTGTTCGAAGAAGCGCCTGCGAGTGTTTCGGGAAAACGAAGACAAGCGCTAACTGGTGACACGATGGAGTAGAGCCATATTGGAAGCAATTTATTATTGCATTGATTTGTCTCCTTTCATTCCTATTCCTATCCATATTTCATGCCTTAAAGTAAAAAAATAAATAAATAACAACGTGTTATGATACACTTCAAAAGAGTTCACTCACACACACACATGAATGATTTATGTCCTGGGGATTCCGCTTCTGCTTCCCGCTTGACCAAAGCACTGACACTGCAGCGTAGCGCACGGGTGCGATAGTCCCTGCAAATATTCGAAGGAGGCTGTATTTATAGCCCGATATGATAGAAGGCCAATGCCACACCTGCAGTTGTTCCCTAAAAATGGAAGTAAGAATTAAAAGAAGATGAACACCATCCCTAATTGTCCCTTGGCGGGGACCACTCTCATGAAGCCATTAGAACTCATCCGCGCGCACACACGGCCAACAAGCGCATTTGAATCGCCACAGTGTTTGTAAGCGGATAAGAACGCATGTGGCGTGTTCGATTCACGAGCGTCTCCAATCGTTTTACAGCCCGGCGGAGCGCACAGCCGCATCGATTCTAAAACCACCTGACCTCGGGCCAGTGCGCGTGAGCGTGCGCGCGTGTCCGGAAACAGGCGCGTGTGTGCATTTGTGTGCACGCGTGGCAAACCCGAACCTTAATAATGCACGGAGTTGGTAAGGGCGTGTGTGTGTGTCTGGCTGCAAAAACGTTGGACTTTCCCAGAAAACGACGGCGTAGACCACGGGGCGTCCGCCACTTCGCAGACGGACGACAATGGCGCCAGTGTAGCCCGCTGGTTTTACTTCATTTATTTCTACACGGTGACCGATGAAGAAGTCTCGTGTTGTCTTTTAGCCGGACAAACAAAGAAGCCATTAAATGTCGGTGAACATCATCGAGCTCATCAAGGACTTTATTTTCATGTTTTGATCAACAAGTGGGGGAACTGATGCGACCAATGCAGGAGATTGCCGCGTGGCGCGTTCCGTTCTTCTTTCCACCGCCCCCTACTGGACTGGAGCAGCATAGATCAACTGACAAGTCATGACTTTCCGATCGAACAAATACTGTATTCCGTATTTGCGGACCTCACCGGATGCGGGGGCGGCGATTGGTCCAAAACGGAAGGGCCGTGTCTCACGTTTTGCTTTCGAGAACCGACATATACAGTGCTTGTTAAACGAAAAAGCTCTCAGTTACACTCCATGACATGGGAGACAGTGATCCATGAAAAGCCAACAAACTAAGTGAGAGAAAACGGAAAGAACGAAGCGAGAAGGACAAAGTGTTCCCTGTGCTCGGCTATGAATGCCAGACAGCTCTGGGACACTCTCCCAGGCCTGGAGGTCAACTGGATACCGGAACCAAGCCAGTGGTCCACTTCACAGCACAGAAATGAAGGATAGTGAAAATCCAGAGGAAGAAATTGCAGAATACTTCGAGACACTTCTCTCCGCTCCTCTGCCAGGAATTTAGAAGCGCAGATGTTATTCCCGAACAGCGACCAATTTCCACGAGTTTATTTCGACACGTGCTTTGATCATAGGGCTGGAAAGTATATTCGAGTATCTTGTCATACAATTTTCATCACGACCGTATTTAAGTGTCTTAAGTGGTTTTCCATTTAAAAAAAAGAATCACCAAAAATCAATAGTGCGTACATCATCCATAGGTATAAGGAACATTTCATTTATTTATTTATTTTAATTGTCACATTGTATAGACATATACCGGCACCTGGGTGGTGTGAACATCATTGTTTTACTTTCATTCCAATACATGTGCAAAGTCTAATGTTACAAATGTAACCATCGCACGGTAACTTTGCACTGCACACGAGAGAACCGCAACGTTCCGTCGTATCATCTGTTGCTATGCTACCGCATTGGGTTTAGCGTCTTCGTTTACTCGACGGCAGATTTATTTCGTGCACCCCCGCTTCACAGAGCGCATCTCCCAAGTTAAAAAAAAAAAGAAAGGAGACATTGTTTGGGGGGGGAAAAAAACCGAATTCGACCGGAGGTCCGGCAGACCAGCGGAACACATTCATCGGCGCTTAGTTTCGTAGGGGAATTTTGTCAACCCACCACCACGGTACTTTCATTCCAATGTTATCTACGATTTGTTCCAATGTTCCAAATGTTCCGACAGTATAATACTCACCAAGAATCACGAAGGCCTCGTGGGCGCCGCCATATCAGTGGAGGTAAACGGTCACAGAATGCATTTCCGAACGCACCCCACGACCTATCCGCGGTGGCCATTTACGAGATGGCAGGATTTTGGATTATACCGCCGCTTCATGGCGCACATCTCCCAAGTGAGGAAAAGGAAAAGTGACTCTCCTGCTTTGGAGAAGAAACCGATCCCCGTCGCTGTCAGAAGGCAACCGTGAAGCGCGGCGCTTCTCTGCGTGTTCTCAGAGGGAACATGTTTGGGATTTTCTCCATGTAATGTGTGCATCAGGGTTGTCCACACATACCGCTTGCATTTCCACATGCTCGAGACTGTTATGACACGACAGGCAGATAAGACCTGCGCTCACGGCCCAAATTCATTCGCACCGCCCCGTGGGAAACGAGCGCGTAGTTTGCGCGACTGCGTTGCGAGTCACATACCAAAACCCGCCGCACCGACGCCAACGTTACAGTGCATCCGAGTGTGCGGGTGAGTCCGACGCCGTGCAATTGTAAAGACTGAATTGCCGCAAACAAAGGATTCATTCAGGGAGGGTTTGGATTTTTCTTAGGCTTTTTGTAAAACCTAACCAAACGGATGGCCGCCGTAACGGATGGCTTCGCAATAGATGTCGTATTGGACAATACTTTTGTGCAGTTTTATGGTGGTGACAGTTTGCCCCAGGAATGAATGATTTCTAGTTTGGCATTGTCTGTGGACTCCACTGTGCACGGTCTTACATCCAACAAAAATAGGCCGATGGCAGACAACACCGTTCACTATGTTTGGAAAAAGACGACAGATAACACAGAGGCTTTCATCACTTTCGTTTTATCTTGAAACAATTGCCAAAAACCTCAGATAATGAACGTCACCTTTTTATTGAAGAGGAAGCTATGGCTTATTTAACTGAACTGACTCTGACGAGTGCAGAAATTGAGTAACGCGAGCCATGTTTTCCCATCGAGTTCGGTCTCTGTCAAACGTTGTACAGGGTCCCAAATGATCGGCCGCTCCCATCCAGCTTTCCATCATCGTTTGGTTTGGGCTAGTAAAGCCTGGCTTCCAACAAGCAAAACAAGTCATCAGGGGACACGTTTTCCAGCAGAAATACTGCCGCTCTGTACGACTTCACTTTTCAACAGGCTGGAGCAGTTAGTAACCTTGGGCGCAAACCTCGGAATGTCTAAATACGGTTGATTCCATCGTTTTTCACGAACCGATACTGTTGCTCTCTCCCCATATCATGTTATTTGTCTTTGCATGATTCAAAAACAGATTGAGAAGAAATTACGAACTCTCCTGAGCCCCAAAGAGTCTGAGAAGTGTTGTAAAACTGCCTCTTCCCTCACCCAGCGCTTGATGTCACGTTATTATTTAGAGACAATAACAAGTGAAAATAGTTAGTTTAGATATATTTGAGTAAGCCTGTTTCCTTCAAAATGGATTGGTTATTGCTTCGGTGCAGAAGGAACCGGTCAGGCCAAAAAGTAAGCGCATGCGGATTCATTTGTGCCTATGAAACTGCTTATGCAGCTCATCGCTTTATTTCTTGCATGGCTGCAGAGTTTTGGAAAATGCTTTAACACAGACGTTTGCCTGAGTCGAGTATTAAAGGTTTTACGTCCGGTCGGCGGGGGGGTGGGGGGGGGGGCGGGGGTCCTGCGTGAGCGCAGACTTTGATGGGGACGGCCGGCTGGCGACATGCTGGTGAGACGCCCAACCTTTTTAATGGTATTAATTTGATGTTGGTGCACAACGGCATAGCATACCAACTTGATGAATGCGGCCTATTTAGTAACCCAAACAGGATGTTTTTTTTATTGATTATTAGTTCCTAAAAATGTGTGATTTTGGAGGTGCAGAGATTGTACCAAAGAGGAACAATGTTGGCGCTCGTATATGGTGGAAGCACACAAGCATCCTCTATGAACCAGGAAGTAGCCCGCAAATGACAAAACAAAAAGGCCGGGCGCTCTACTGAGCGACATTATGCCGTTTCGGGTCGTGATTCAGTCGAGAAATACAAAAATGTACCGCATCCCGAAAAGAATGATTCTCTGTAAAGCAGTGTCTCTGTCGACTCATATGATTTCCCTCAGACGGATTGTGTTTTGCCAGCGGTAGCCGAGGACGCGTCAATGGTGATAAGGAGCGAGACACAACAGTTCGGCTCCTCCGAAACACTTGGGAGCACTTTGAGATTCCGTCTCCTGCGCGCGCACACAAAAGAACGGTGTACAAAGATGCGAGTACGGTAACTATACCTACTATCTGATATCTCTCTGTGATTCTTTCCCTTGATTTTCTTGCTTGCCATCCTCTTTTTCTTTGTCGTGTCCTCGGCGATCCGCTCTTGTTTTCCTTGGCGCTTCTTTCGCCTCTCAGCGCCCTACCCTTGACTCTTGTCTCTCAGTTGTGTCTGCTCCTATTATCATCTGTTTTCTTTTGAAATCAGCCTGTCCTTGCTGCTTCACATTCTGCAGGAATGATGGACACTGAATGCGCGCTGTGGTTATTTGAAGGTGCAAAAGGGGTCCAACCGTATGCGTGTTGCTACCGCTAATGAAAGTCGATGGGGGTTTGCACACGCCCAGCGGTTTAGAGAGGGAAAAAAATAGTCAAGTAAAGACAATGGAGACGGCAGACGGCTTAAACCACGACGGGGTAAGGACCGAAGTACTTCGAAACGAACAAAGAGATGAAACCCTTCATTGAGCGTACTTCTTGGGACTTGGGTTTCTGCTGCCTTGGGTCATGGCAGTGTGAAGAGAAAAATTGTTGATGTCTGCTGTTACTTGGGCATGCGCATTTTGGATGCGTGTGCGTGTTCCGCTTGTTGTACACACCTGCCCCCGAGAGCGTCTTCGCCACCTGTGCCTCGTTCACCCTAATGAGCCCTCGCATTTAACCTGGTGTCTCCTTCTTTCCGGTCGCCAGTTGGTTGCACCTTGTCGTGGCGTCCCAGCATTCCTCGTTTCCACGTCGCCCGCTCGACCCTGTTCCGATGATCGACCTCGCCTTTTTGCCTCACGTTTTTGGATTCTGTCGCCTTTTCGGATCGCCTGCCTTTGTACCGACCTCTGCCCGTGTATTAAACCTCTCTTTTTGAAACTGTCCATTAGTAGGGGAGTGCTGCGTTTTTGGGTCCTACCCTCTGTTCCGTTCATGACCGTGTGGGCATAGGGGTTTTTCAGGTGTACAGTAAATGTCAAATGCAAAAAGAGTGGCATTGGACCTCACTGTGTTCACAGTCGCGATCTCAAAGCGAGAAATCTGAATGATATCAGTGTCTTATCATGAGAATTGAATAAGTCATTCCAGATTCGCCACAGCGCTTAAACGTCTTTTCTGATCGTAAACAATCACAAACTCTTCTCTCCATTTGGTAATATTTCTAAAAACAATCATTGTATGAGCTTATTGGTCCTGTGCGCTGAAAAGCGAGTTTTTGTTGTTGTTCGGTTTTTTGCCTTTGCCGTTAATGCTGTGTTTGAGATTGGAGGCAATAAAAACAAGAGCTCAAAATATAGAAATATGTGCTTTTCAGTGAACAGTAACTTTATGCTGTTTTCTACGCGTTTCAAAATCTTTAGGCCTGCCAAGGAATACAATTGACATTTTATGAGATTATTGTTGGTAAATATACGTAGTTTTTCATCCCAAAAGTAATCATTGTACCAGTTGATTTACTGTACTGTAGGTGTACAAACAGTTTTGACTACATTTTGTTTTTCTTCGCCATTTCAAGACCTAAAGGCAGAAGAATGATCGAGATACTTTGGGATTTGTTCGGTGCGGGGGTTGACGGCAACATGAGAAAGAGTTAAGCAACTTAGGGAGTTCCCCCAGGGGAGAAAGGGATGGCCAGATTTTGACGAAAAAAATGGGAGAATATGGGTGGGAGGAAGGCAAGGAGGCAAAGGTAGGATGAATGCTTAGTGGAGGATCGGGGTGGGGGTGAATGTGCACTAAGGGGATAAGACGGCGAACTAAAGGGGCAACGACGGGTGCCAAGAGGATCAGATGAGAGATTGAAGAGATGGAGAAGAGGCGGAGAGAAAAGGCTCCGCTATTGCGAGCGCTTATTGCCATTGTTCAAGACTGGGAAATCGTGCCAGATACGCCCCAAAACATTGCCAAAAAGCCCCCATAGGAGCCATAGAACCTGTCTGTGCACTAAATAGACGAGTGGGCGTCTCGGCGGAGGGGGGATCAGAAGCGGACAGAGGATGATGGGGAGGAAGGTGAGGATTCCCCCAGGAGGCGAAATACGCTTGTGTGCGCCACTTACAAACATCAGCAACTTTCTTGCCAGTGTCCTAGAAAGGGGCCTTAAAATGCAATAAAAAAATAATAGAAAATAGCATGTTTTTATGTGCAAACCTTCTTTTTTTGTAAAAACCCATTGAGAAACAGAATGGGAAATAACCCACGTTTGGGTGTTTCTTGCCTCCATTTGTAATTCATTTGACATGAATAAATCTTTTTACCAGCGGCTTCGTTAGCTCTTGAGCTAGCTCATTTTCCCAGCGACGCAGGAGCGGAACCGCAGTTCAAACATTTAACTCTGTCGTAAAGCCGACAACAGCGAGAGGGGGAACAGAAGCCGACGGAAGGAAGTACAGGTGCAGGTTTTAACAGCGGGACCCGGGAAATCCCTCAAATGATCACCGGAGTGTTTTCATGCCTCAAGCCGCCATCGCAACTGAGTGTCAATTCCAAAATCTCCTTCAACGCCTTTGACAGTCGTGTGATCTGAGTCAGAATTCGTGGCAAGTATCATCTCGAGTCTTAACTGAAGTTGCAAGCAGATCTGAGATTTGAACATGTCTCTATGTTAAATGCATCCAATTGCGCAATCTGGATCAGATCAGGATTCAACTTGGCTCAACATCACAACTCGTGACATAGATGGAGAATAGCTCGCCACTCCGAAACCGTCGCGTCATCATCGTTAAGGCTGCTCGGCTCGTGTGCCTTCGTGTCTTTGGTGTCCGTTTTTGTCTGCCTCATAAAACCCAAAGATCTCAATCAAGCCATCGAGATCTCAAACGCAGTCGACTTTACCGCCAATTATTTATCGCTTTACATTTTTCTTGTCATGTCATCATCCGTTGAGGTTGAAAAAAGTAACTAGCCTATTTTGACGACGGAAGGAGTATCCGTTCTAAAATGTAGGAAGTGAAAGTAAACAGTTGGCAGGAAAATACTCAAGTACGGAGTAGAGATAGACCGATATGTTTTTTGTTTTTTTTCCCAGGGCCAATACTGACACGGATTATTGGTTGCCAAGGAGGTCGCCAACTGATATTTGGAACCGAGAATCGTTTGCAGAAAAAGGGAAATTATCGGCATCAAAATTCCGTATAATAAAAACGCCAAGATTCAGATTCCTAACATGTTGAAGAAGATTTATTTACATTTTTTAATCTCAGACAATAGACATCTTCGTTTTTAAATTCGAACCGGGCTCAGCAGCATGCCTGATAAAGATGACAATTTAAATAGCTTGCTTTTTTTTTTTTTTTAACAATAAATAAAGAGTTCCCAAAGGTAGCAGCATCTCTTATCAAGTTAACCTTGAATTTTACCCAGTTTGAAATCGATCTCTTACCGGCCGTCGGATTAAAAAAAAAACGCTGATGCCAATATGGATAAAAACGCCGAATAATCGGTCTATACCTAGTACAAATACCTGGAAAATGTACTCAAGTACAGCAACAAAATATACTTTCCACCCCTGCCGACAGGTCATCCGTTCACAATCGAACCAACTGCTCAGGATGAGTCGGCCTTGGCGGAGGTCTGCGCTGGACCGCGCGGAATGCTCGTTATTGCAACGCCCTTTAGACCGCATGTGCCGTAGCAGCGCGAACACGCAGGCCCGTAGATGCGACGCTTCCTTTCGTAAACTCCGTGATGTCATTTTTGATATTCGCATTTCGGGACAAACCGAGGGTCTCGCGTGATGGTTTGGCAAGCGGTGAGATCGCTGTCAGCAACGGCCACTTTTATTCACACTTGTTCTATCTATGCTTCACGATCGTCCTCTCTCACGCACACGCAATCGCCGCGTGGACTGTCTCGAAAAATAAAAGCGCGGGGTGAAAAGGAAGTGGACGAATGTCAACAATGGCCAACAGAACCCGTGTCGTCATGTCGGTGAGCTCATCTTTCCTGCGAACTCCCTTTGCACTGCTGATATCATCTTGCGATAAACAAATGACACCAAGGCGAAGTGACCCTTGAGTGACAAGCGCGCCAAACCAAGGGAGCAGAAGTCCGTCATCCTCGAACGTGTCTCTGAGGTTCATTTGGGATCATCAGTAGGAGCAATGACACAATTGTGTGGAGGTTCATGTCCAGTTTTTTTCATATACCCTTTTTTTTTCCGGAATAGGGGATTCATTCGGAGAGAAATGTGCGTTAACAAAATCATCCCACGAAAGCGTATTCGCTGCCTGTCAAGCGTTCGTTCGCCGATCCAAAACTCAAAAGCGCGCAACGGCAGTAGCCTCGGTTTCAAATTCTGACTCGCGTCATTATCGACGGCGTCTGACTCGCCTTATTATCGAGAGAGCTAAATATCTTCAATTGTGTTGAGCTCAAACACTCGAATGTTTGTCAATGCGCCAAATGAAATCAGTCCATGTCAGGTCTCTGTAGACGTTGCGCTGAAGGTAAGATGAAAATCATTGAAAAATCACACAACACACAATTGTGACATCAAAAAGAGACCCAAAAAAACAGTTTTCAGCATTTTAGTGCAGAAAAGCGTCGCCGTCCGAACTGAAATATTCTGAAAAATCAGTTTTATAGAAAAACAACTGAGGGAAAGTGTGTCTGCAATTGTTTTTAAAAAAAAAAAAAATGTAACGCAAGCATAGCAGCAAAAGACAAAACAGCAAAATCTTTTCAAAATATTCTAAGAACTATCCAGTTATTGATAAAGAAAAGATGCAAGGATATTGTTGAATCCTTATGCTCCAGGAAAGTACTCTACTGTATACGGATGGAGAATAGGCAGCAGAGATAACTCACTTGATTTTGTGAAATAAAACTAAAGCTAAATGTTTATTGGGTAGGTAAGAGAACCTTTTAGTGACCTTCACTTCTCCGGATGATGGTGGCACTCCAGCACCGCCCATTTTGGAAAAACCTGCCACTGAATAAGCTATGTAGGCTACAGGGACTAAAAATGACCCCAAAAAAACCCCCAAACCAAATGTACGCATGCAGAATATGTTGCTTCTCAGTCTGCTCTTCATTTAAGGCTCACTTCGAGTTTCCTGTTCTGCTTCTAATCCCGTGCGTGCACGTCCTCATGCATGTGTCTTATATTAAACCAACGCCGCGGTGCCACGAGAACAATTTCTTTCTAATGTACGATTGCGGCGGTTGAAGAATTTTGAACTGCCGAACGAGAAGCTTGGGTCGGAAAGCCTGCTGCTTAATAAGGCCACCGGTTCGTTAGAAGGTCACACTAATGCAACCTTTTACACTCTCAACACGCTAAATTCTGAGAAGTACAACTCTCGTCGTAATCGGTTCTTTGACACATTTGCCCGCTTCCTTCTGACGTTTAGCACATTTTTGACTTGTCACTTAACACCTTTATTCCTACACATCTTTTAGATGCAATAATGTCTTTTTCCATTCATCGATTATCTTCCAGAGGGGCGATGTAGCGCCAGATGTGGAACAACGCGGGATGGGATAAAAACCTTTGGCAAAAACCCTTCTCGTTGAATTGCGATTCTTTTAGGAATATCCACCCATCCGTTTTCTACCGCGTATCCTGTTCAAAGTCACACGGAAGTCGAAGCCCATCGACAAGATCGGCACCCGATCACGGAGACCGGCGACTATTCGCACGCAGGTTCACGCCTTCGGTCACCGGCCGGGAATTGATCGGACGCCGGCCGCGTGAAAGTTACCGGCGCCCGGTAGAAGTGACCTCGGTTTGCCAATGCTTCCATTCGAATTTGGGACATTCAAACAAAGAGACACAAACCTACTGGACGCATTGTAAAAAGGACAATTTGAAAAAGTCCTTGATTGAATGTAATGTGACGGGTGTTTTCACAAACTTGTGACCTCTAGAGAGTGATCAGCGCGTCAAATTAAGTCCATGAGGATTTGAAAAGGAAACTGAATAAGAAATCATATTTAGTCGCGTGTGTTTTGGGTCGTTGTTTTGCAGCTTCGTGAAGCAAGTTTGGGAGCATCTTTCTCGAAATTGGCAGACTAAATGTGACTTCTTCACGGGCGGAGAAATGCGTTTGAACAAAATCTCCGTCATCCCGTCAAAGCGTATTCCGACTCGTGCATGCCTTATGTTAGATATATTGTAGAAGTTATCATTTATTTGCTTAGCTTGCATTAGTATTATGGACAATGTTTAGAAAGAAAGATGTCTCGCCTTCAAGAAGATGACTCAGCAGGAATCATCTGAGAGAAGGACGTGGCAGGTGCCATGTTTTCACCTTGAAACCCTACCCCTTAGTGTGTTGTGTCTTGTAGCTTAGTACGTTATGTCTTGTAAACTTAGAAACCTCCCTATTTTCAAATAAATGCAGGAGCGACGGGAGAGATTGTTTCGAGCGTGTTGAGAGGCTGTAATCTGAACAATCTCCCATGCGCCCTCCTCATGAGTAAAATGACCAACGTCTTCATTCCTTTTGTGTTTATTCATTATAATGTTTGGTGAGATAAATCCGACATTAAATTATAGTGAGAACTGAAGATGTTCAACTTTGTCGTGTCCGAGAAAGAATGTTTGTTAATGTACCAAATGAAGTCAGCTCACTTTTCACAAGTTGTGCCAGAGGTAATATAATATATCGAATATAAGTAAGCAAACTCAAGCCGTGACATTCCTCCAGCGAACTTCACAGACGAGCTCGTACGTTCGGGCTCATCAGCAAATCCTTTCTTTCTTCAAGCAACTTTGCCAAAGGTTTTTTGGTTTGCCTCATCAGTTCGTAAGTCTAACAAGTCGACTTTTGAGGTTCTTTATAGCTTTCAAATTCTTATAGTCATGTTATTTTCCTTGGCGTACCCGTTGGACGTTCAGTACTTGTTTCTTGTTCAGGACGGGTCCAAATGGTTGTACTGGTTATGGCCAATGTTTCTGACTGAAGGTCCATCTTACGGCAGCTTCACGAGTGCTTGGTTTTGGTCTTTGGCCTTCATGTCGGTGACACCTATAACCAGGACAAATGTAGTCCTCGCAGGCAGGCTAAAACCAAATGAGTGTACAGTGGACATGATGCGCTATTTATTGGGTGAAGAAGCATTATAATAGGCTTTAAGTCAGAGATGCATACATATTTTTGTTCATGTTACAATTCCATTGGTTTAAAAAAAAAAGACTTCAAAGTTGCGGTATAGAGATATGCCATGAAATATTGATTTCTAAACTAAATGATCCCAAATGACACACAGTATGTACACAGTATATAGTATATATATATATATATATATATACCATATAGTATAGCATATAGGAGGTCCGAATCCATGGAGATGTCCAATTTGGTGGATGCTTTAAGTGTCAGAGACAAATGGGCAGCAAAGAAGGAGGCTCTTGTCGAGTACGTGACAGTGTGAGATGACCTTCACTCTCCAGCTAATCCACCGCATTGTTGCACTGTTGCACGCTTTGGCACGCTCTGTTGGTTTTGGGGAATATTTGTCCAACTCAGCCATTTTTCATTCTCACTGAACTTGTCACCAAAGAGCACAGCTGAGCACACCTGACCAGACCAAACCTCCCACCGCTAAACTACATTATGGCAGCGGCAGAAAGAACACCGTTCCGATTTAGGCTTACTGGGTTAAGCCTTCGATCGGCGCGTCGTCATAAGCGAGACGTAAGATAGATTGGGCCAACATTTACTCAATGTATCTACAGATTGTTATGATCCGGTTGACCGAACAGACTGAGTTTTCCCACGGAGCCGGTATTAAAGCTCATTGAATTGGGATTTGCTTTCTGAGGACGCCTGAGCCTCAGCGGCACGGACGGTGGCGCGGCCCGCTTGACGGCGTCGGGACTGCTGGCTACTTAAAACAAAACAAAACGCAAAAGAGGCAATAACTCGCGTCCAGTCAGGCGGCGTGTGAAGAAGCACGATGATTGTCGGTTGTTCTGCACTCGGCTCAACTACTGTAAACGCAATGTGGCTATCGTTCATCTTTAGCGTCACAACTCCATAAACCCATCCGAACGAAAAGTACCTCTTGGGGTTGATGTGACCGTATTGTAAATACGCCAACTTGATTTATGTTCACGACCACGGTTTTCCTGCTTTAACAAGTGGAAAAGTAAAACAAAATAAATACGTCCATCCATAGTGTAAATAGACACGCATCCATCCATTTTCCACAGCACTTATCGCCACTACGGTCGAGGGTGACTTCCTTTCAAGTCTCATCCGTTTATTTGGGCAACCTTTTGGGTCCCAAATGCTGGGGTTAGGGTGGATAAAAAAAAAAAGCCAGCCACTCAAGCACAGATTCAAATGACCCGAAAACGTGGAGCATCCACTTACTCGCGCTACTGTAGCGTCTATGGGAACACGGGCCTCCTCTGTCGCTTCGTTCTCCTCGTTGCTTGCGTATGCTGTTATTTTATTTGCTGCCCTCTTAGTCATATTTCCATCCTGGTTTGTTTTTCTGAATGTGACTCCGCCGATCAGTTTTTATAGGCGACTCGTTAAAACAGCGACAAGCAAAACACAGACGTGACCTCACACATTTGCTTCTTCTGGCCTCCAGCTTGCTTGGAATCCAGTAAGTTCGATTCCAGCGCGAACCCGAATGTCCACTCAGCGAGGTGGTGACCTCTGCCGAGGCACCTCGTTCATTATTCAACAAGAGATGAAGACATCTTTTTGAAAAACTTTCCAAATCCATTGAACTCAAACTTAACTGGGACATTTTACCCCAAGATGCTTCCGATTGGATCAGCATTTTGGGGTTTTGGAAAGATGAGCAGATGAGGTTAAGTGGAACCTGTTCTGAGTGTGATTTTTGGAAAATAGTGAAGGTTGTGGCGATGGCGCATGAAACAAATCCGTATACATGGTGAATACGAGTCTCCTAATCGTAATCCATATGGTGTATTTTCTTCACGTGTATGTGTCACCGACAGCTCGCAGTTGTCTTTCTAAACGGGCATATGAATATTTGGTTGGCTTCTGTGATGCAGAAAAAGAATGTTCGCAATTCTGCTGCTTCCCAAATCCTGTCATTGCAGTTGTTTGTTTTGATGACAATCGATGTACATCTGTGTTGTTTATTAAAAGAGGAATTGGAATTTTTAAAAAAATGCCCATTGAGGTGGTAAGAATGAGTACAGTATTTCTCTCGGTGCGTAGCCTCCCGAAATGGTCGTACCCGGTCCGAGCAGATCATCAGAGACAATCCGTTCCGACAATGAGGCTTTCAATTTCCCATTTAACGTCTCCAACGAACTCTACGTACTGTACGGCAAGTCGCCTGAGCAGATGTGCGCCGTTAAACGCCGCTGTTTTTCCTCTCGATCCTTCGACACTTGCGGGGAATTTCCAGCATTTTGTCTCCCGTTTTCCTTCAACCTCGGACTTCTGACTTCTTCAATGTAAACTTTTTGTCCTGACCGCCGTCTTCAAACATGGGTGCGGTTGGTGAGACAGAAGTATATTTTGCAATGTGTTCCAAGAGGTGCGATGCACATGTATTTATTTTTTCAGTCACGATGGGCGTGCCCTCCCCACCCAAACCTTTTGCGGTGTTCTCGGGTCGATCGATGACGCGATTGGACCCCCTTCGGCCCTTTATTATGATAATGACGGTGGGTGCTGTTTTTTTTTTTTTTTTCTTCCAATTTCCTAACTCCTTGAGTTGGTCCTCCGCATGTATAGTCCTCGCACAAACTCCTTTTTATTCCATCGTTGAATCCTATCTGTCATTCAGGCCGCTTCAATGATGTTCTTGGCTCGCTTAATTCCACATTCAAGGCCACAGCTCTATTTGCAGCACTTTATTACATTTGCAGCACTTTGTTACATTTTATTAAATCGGAATCCGTGTTTGGCCACTCGCGCTTTTAATCTTTTAATTATTTCCATAGCTCCAGGTTCAATGGGGTTGAAAAAGTGAACCGCCCCTTGCTCCCTGCGCAACCTCATGCATGTTTAGTTTTTTTTTTTTTTGGGTGGCTTTTTATTGCTGCTTTGCGATGTTAAGAGAAGAAAAATGTGAGAAGATATGTACGGGAAGTTGTGTGAAGTGAGCGGAGTGGCAAAGAAAAATGTTAAGAAATGAGATGCATCGGATGCATTTGTGTCGTCGAGCGCCTCGGCATTCTGCCAATACGGTCTGGACGTTCTCAATGAACATGAGTTCTCTTGAGAAAGAGAAAATTCATTCAAAATTCAGTCCTCACTCGGTTGATGATTTGGGCTTTCATTGATCGTTGTTTTTTATTGAAGTAGTTTCCAATGCGTGACACTACGTGATCAATCATCATTTCCGATTTCATTTTTGAATTCATCGCGGTTTATTTTTGGAGCGGTGTACTGACGGACGTGAACTTCTTTTGACGCTTGTATTTCATTCGAATAGGAGCTTTTGTGCTTCCCTTTCGTGGCGTGGCGTGGCATGCTCTCAGTTCCAGCCAAAACATCCGCGTGGGCAACGGCAATGACACGGCCTGAGCATTTTTCAGATTGCAAATCCGCTCTTTATGGTCTGTGTGGTCCTCCTATTTGACCCCCCATCTCACACACCTCCCGCCTTCTCTTGTATCACTCTTTGTCTCCCTACTGCGGAGCTTTCACCTCCACGCTCGGCCTTTTTCCGCTATTGGACCGCGCTTTCTGCTCTGCTTCGTTTCCTTCCCAAACAAACAGCAGTGCTTTCGCCCTTCTTTTTGTTGACTTTATGAAAGGAAACTTGTTTTCAGTCACTCTGTGCGATAGACATAGACGGAGCGCAGTGAACCTTAAAAGGCTCACAATGACTCCAATTAGAAAAGGGACCGAGGACACCTGCTGCATTCATTTGGGCCACTCAAAAACAGGGGAGAAAGTAAGAAAACAACCATTGCAGGGTGTGTTCGCATAGTAGCTGTTTATTATTATTATTATTTTACATAAGCCATCTGCACAACGATATAAGTATTCATTTAACAATTGCGGTGGTTCTAGCTTGCCGTGATGTAGAACTGACATTCTGACCTAGCTTTTTGTATCTTTTTTTTTTCGACACGAGGCTCAAACGTCACCGTCATGGACTTGCCCGTCGTGCTAAGCCAAAGAATGCGGTCAGTTAAAGTCGCGCTAACGGGAATTTCTTAGACTACACTCAGCAATGGCACCGTGTCGTGGAAGTAAATGTCGTCATATATCAGAATCAGAAGAATCACAATCATCTTTATTTGCCAAGTATGTCCAAAATGTCCGGTAGTACAACAGACAGTCAATTGACAGAACACTTTGGAGACAGAAAGACATTGACAAAAAACAATTGTGCAAAAAGATGCAGAGTCCTCTAGCACTAATATTGCAATAGTCCGGTGCAATGACCATTGTGCAAAGGTCGCCGAGACTTCAAGGAGTGGATGCGGTTTAAAGTGACGAGTCGTGCGATCATCTGGGACAATGTCGATTGTGCAAATGTTACAGATACTCCTCAATCCCTGTGCAAATGGAGCAGATGCTACTCTGGCACGAGTGGCCGGTATATGCAAATAGTGCAGCGTGGCGAGACCACTACAGCGAGTGCACGAGTCATACATCATTGGCCCCACACAAATGTGACAACGAACTCAAGTCAAAAAATTGCCAGCTTGTTGAAATGGAATTATAGGTTAGGTGTTTAAGAAGTTGATCGCCAGAGGGAAGAAGCTGTCGGAATGTCTACTAGTTCTAGTTTGCGTCGATCGGTAGCGCCTACCCGAGGGAAGGAGGCAGAAGAGCCGGTGACCGGGGTGCGGACGGTCCGAGAGGATTTTGCACGCCCTTGTCTTAGTTCTGGCAGCGTGCAAGTCCTCAATGGTGGGTAGGGGGGTACCGACAATCCTTTCAGCAGTCTTGATTGTCCGTCGCAGTCGGAGTTTGTCCTTTTTTGTAGCAGCGCCGAACCAGACTGTGATGGAAGAACACGGGACCGATTCGATGACCGCTGTGTAGAATTGTCTCAGCGGCTCCGGTGGCAGGCCGTGCTTTCTCAGAAGCCGCAGGAAGTACATCCTCCGCTGGGCCTTTTTGAGGACGTGGTTGATGTCGGTCGCCCACTTCAGGTCCTGAGAGATTGTAATTCCCAGGAACTCGAAGGTCTCGACGGTTGACACAAGGCAGCTGGACAACGTGAATGGCAGCTGTGGCGAAGGATGCCTCCTGAAGTCCACGATCATCTCTACAGTCTTGACCGTGTTCAGCTCCAGGTTGCGTCGGCCGCACCGCAGCTCCGGCCGCTCCGCTTCCTGTCGATATGCAGACTCGTCGCCGTCCTCGATGAGGCCGATGACGGCGGTGTCATCTGCAAACTTCAGGAGCTTGACAGTCGGGTTCGCTGAGGTGCGGTCGTTCGTGTAGAGAGAGAAGAGCAGCGGAGAGAGGACACAACCTTGGGGCGCCCCAGTGCTGATGCTGCGTGTGGATGAAGTGGCCTCCCCCGGCCTGACCTGCTGTGTCCTGCCCGTCAGAAAGCTGTAAATCCACTGGCAGATGGCAGGTGAGACGCTGAGCTGGAGAAGCTTGGTTGAAAGGAGTTCAGGGGATGATGGTGTTGAACGCTGAGCTGAAGTCCACGAACAGGATCCTCGCGTAGGTCCCTGCACTGTCGAGGTGTTCTAGGATGAAGTGCGGTCCCATGTCGACCGCATCATCCGCAGACCTGTTCGCTCGGTAGGCAAACTGCAGGGGGTCCGGCGGGGGACCCGTGACGCTCTTGAGGTGGTCCGGCACGAGACGTTCAAAGGACTTCATGACCACAGATGTCAAGGCGACAGGCCTGTAGTCATTCAGACCAGAGATTGCAGGTTTCTTGGGGACTGGAATGATGGTGGAGCATTTGAAACAGGATGGAACTTGGCACATTTCCAGAGATCTGAAGTGAGGTTTCTTCTTTTTTTGTGTGGTCAACTGACAAACCACAAAAGGACAAAAACTAAAGCGTTTTATAGCAAAGGTGATCGGGGTCGTGCCAAGGCAAAGGGGGGTTTGCTTAGCTTGCCATTAAATGCGTTTTTACAGGCTACAACCATTTAAATTTATGATGGGATAATGTCATAGTGGTTTACACTCGCCTTGAAAATATGCGTGTTCCATATAATTATTGTCATTCGTTTGGATGATTGATTTTTACTGGCTGCAATATAAGCAGGTGGAGAAGGCTGCCCAAAAGGTCTTTTTTCCCCCTCAACATGCTGAACATGAAAAGAAAAATGATGAAGCCCTTCGTCTGAACCTCGCATATTGGATTTACTTGTACATTTCCTGCTTGATAGACTAAATGTTTTTCAGTATTACATTCAGCCATTTTTGCTGAACATTGAGCACCAAGAAAAGACTACAAATTCCTAACTTCCTTCTTCCACTGTTGTGCCAAACCTCACACTCATAAACAGCTCCCAGTAGGATACAGTATGGCGCTAACTGGTTAGCTGCTATACAAATCATCACTTGTTTTATGTACTCTTATGTTTTGCATTCCATGAGCATTTAACTTGCGTGACCATTAAGAACGTGGGAAAAATAAAATGTGTGATGCGACATGGCTTACAGTACACCCTCCTTACTTCTCATGAAACAAATATGATAATATTGTAATTTGAATTGAAATATAGTCTGACCCTGGAACGGATTATTTCTATCGCCATTGTTTCCCTTTTTTCTTTGCTTACGAATCCGAAATGTGCTCACGGAGCCTGAAGTTTACCAGTTGTTGTTATTTTAATGACACAACAATAAGTACGTTGAACCCATGGTAAGAATAATAATGCGCAATTCCATTGGGGGGGGAAACGTATCAATCAGAGGGAAGGTGGAATTTACAAGAAACTGACTGCATAGCAGCGTTATGTTTGTTGAAGCACCTTTTGCTTCGTTGAAGTCATGAAAGAGAGGATGAGTTTGGAGTCTGGCCATTTTAATAGCCACTTGAATATAGATCTCTTCTAATTCTATTATCCCAAACAATTATGAGTTGCTGGAGTGAAATGAAATGCCTCCTTATGGGTTTAAATGGAGGTCGTGATTTGCAGCAGCGTCAGCGTACCTCCGCGTGTAAGGAGGAAGGCCATGTGCCCCAAAGAGGAAGCATACATGAAGATGGTGGCAACGCTTGGCCTTTTTCATTGACGTAGGCCGCATGTGAATCCACGATCCACAAACAAGATCCATTGGGAAGCCTCCTCCTTTCCACTGATGAATTCGGGCAGACGGCGACCGCAGAAATGGGAAAGATTCAAGCAGTAGTCTTCAGATTTCCAAGGCGTCCGTAATTGGGGGGGCTCCTGCTTTGGGAAACCTCATAGCTTAACGGTGTTTATGCACTTGTAGAGAAACAGCAGCATCCCTGAGGATACACTTACCTCGTTATGACTTACTATTTGCAAAATCATCATGACGCATCATTCAAGTACGTTTGGCAGGCGCGTGTGCGCAAAGCCAACGCACTTTTCAACTGTGTGTGTTGGCAACGACTCGCCAGAAGTTGCGCATTTGACATTACGCATTAACGGTTCTAATAACAGCGGAACCGCAAAAGATGAATGACCCCCAGGATGCACATTCGGGACTTCCACCAAGATTTTGGACTCGAAAGTTGCACCCGTGACATAATGCGAGATGTCTGTGAGCTCCAAAGGATTTCGTCGGCTCATTTTTTGCTTTTCTGATTTTTGCTTATTCCGACAGACGCTGTGGCCTCAACAAGCATCCTTGGGTCCCTTGGTAGAAGGTTTGAATGTTTTTACACTTGAGGAACTGAAGTGTGTGTGGGGCGGTAAAGGCTGACTGTTTTAGTGTTTGTAACACTTGGTATGTTCAAAAGGATGTTACTTTTGATACGTTGCCCATACAGTTTATGAATAGGAATGTTTGACCCAGGAACATATTTTTTCCATTTTCATTATTTCCAACCGTAATAAGAGTTGAGTAGGACATTGTCAATATTATAAACGTCTGTTGCCATACAATGTGTTCATCTACTATACGTTCATACTTGTTTTATTTGGTTTTTTTCCCATTGGGTATATTCAGTTATACTCAAAATAGTCCATAGCCCTTGTGGAAATAAAGGATAATGGACAAGTGGAACATGGTAGAGGAGGGGGGAAAAGGGCTCATCTTGTCCCGGACGGCGTGGTCCAAACTTATTTCATGTGGTTCAAGAGGAAACTTGTGTGGGCGGTTGGTTGCTTGCTTGGTTCGGTTGGGATCGGGGCGTTCGAGATTCATGGACAACAACAACAACAACAAAAAGACTGGACCCTGCTTCTGGACCCCATTCGTTGAAGAACTTTCAAATGAACTAATCAAGTAAAGTAATTCAAATAAATAATGAAAGTCGTATTTGAATCGTTGAAATCAAATTGAGCAAAAACCCAAATCCCAGAGGACCTCAATGCGAATGCTGGTCTCTGAGCCAACACACAATTCAATGTAAAGGTTCTTGGGAAGGGGTTTATTTGCCCAGTTATAGGAATGCCAGAAATATGTTGTCATGTTTTTAACTCCCCCAGGTTGATCTGTTGTTTGGATGTCAGTTTATATACGTATATTTATGTATGGTGAGAGGCCGAATGTCAACGCTTAGGGGTCAGAGGCCATAGATAGATGAGCCAGAGAGGAAGATATAACTATATAGGCCTCTATCTCCCCCCAGGGCCCGACATGACGCTGGAATTTGACTGGCCATTCTTCCCTCGACTCCTGCAGTCTCGCGTCGTCTTTCTTTCCCTTCAAACGACAGCGGGAGGTAGGACGTATAGCTCGGAAAAAAAGAGCGACTGGATGCAGAAGCAAACACAAAGGGACAATGTTCAAACGGCTCAGCGACGGTAGCAGAAGAACTCAAATATTCACAGACAGTTTCCATTATGAACAATGGCGACCCCTGATAAGATCAACAGCAGCTCCAATTGCACTTTTGGACTGGAGATTTATTTATGTTACAAACGGACTTATGAATCAAATCATTTGGCCAGATCAAACTGATCCAAAATCAAAAGTTAGCTTGAGCGTGCGCTTTTACAAAAATAAAGTTGTAAACACACAGAAAGAAATCTCTTGTAAAAGGAAGTAAAGAACAAATGGTTGTGTGTGCCTCTCCATCAGCTCTTTAGCAGAACCCTGACTTTTTACTTTCGAAGAATTCAATGGTAATACTCTGGTGAAAAATGTATTCAATTTTAAACTCAAATTTAAAACAAAAAGGTTTGCCAATGATTTGATATTAAGAGAAAACGTTATATTAGGAGACCGTGTTCCGATTGTACACGAATAAAGATGTCATTTTAAACAAACATTCGGAATCAGAATCATCACACAGAGGAATTTGTCTCCGCTGGTCGGAGCTGCTCGAGTACGACAACAGACAGCCACTGTGATAAAAAAAATAAATAAATAAATAAATAAATAAAAAGAAGAAGAAGAATTTGAGGCATAAAATCGCTGAGCAATGAAAGGTTTCCGGTAATGTGGTAATACTGATACAATGGCAATTGTGCAAATGGTGCAGAATCCTCAAGCAATTGAGAGCAGTTCGAAGTGACTAATAGTGCGATAATCTGAAACAGTGAAAATTGTGCAAATGGTGCAGATAGTACATGAGTGGCCAGTATTGGTCAATAAAAGATATGCAAATAGCGCAGAGTGAAGATACACTCTGAAATTTCAGAGAAATAAAATCATAAAATGACAATCAAGTTGTACGTAAAACATATTGCTAACAACAACTGCCAAATCAACTTCTAAATTGATTTGAATTTTGACTCAAACGTTTGGTCAGCGGAAAGACCTATCCAAAATCCAAAGTAGGCTTGAGAGTGCATATAAAACATTTGAAAGCATCCAAAATAAAGTTTCTACGTGTAACTTGAACCACGAGTACTTTGTCAGCTACAAAAAGAGTCCGTCGGTCTTACAGTTAAGAACCACTCAACGGCTCCTTTACAAATTGTGCTTGTATGCTAGCATTTGGGCTCCATCTATCTCCTGAATGAATCAGCTTTTCATTTGAACCCGACTAAATTGCCGCTCAAAAGAAAGGCTGTCGTATAAGCCAAAAGTAATCACGTGTCACCATCAAAACTGTTGCAAATGAAAATCGCTTGAAAGAATTTCTGTCCTGTATATGACTCGAACACGGAATGGTGTCAAGTGAATGGAGTGAGGATCCACAGGCAGCTAAGGTTAGCACGCCAATATGAACGCATGCCTTCAACTTCAGGAGCCTTTGTTTTCATCTCGACTGCTTTCACGTGTTGACCTATTTCACATTTCTCTGCAAGAATCACAAGAGTACACCACTGATTCCCAACCGGGGCGTTGGAGCAGACGAGGGTGCTGTGAGAGATCCCCAAGGATGCCGTGGGAAATTCTCCAATGGCACTTCGTTTGTCTGGAAAAATACACAGAATATCGATAATAATATATAATTCATTCGATGGCGGAAAGTCCAATGAACCTGTGTATCAACCCGTTGCCGTTCATACAACCGAATATCAATCACGGCTGTCTACGAGTATATCAGCCCTGTCCAATTGGGAGCGAATTGAGAGGAGATGATCGTGATTTCAGTATAGTGTACATATACTTTTTGTTTGGTGCTGTGCTGTGAGGTTTTTCTAATGAATGAGGTACCTTGGCTCAATAAGGGTTCCAAAACACCGGACGAAACAATTTCAGTATACTTGACTGGTGTATGCGTATGGGAAGGTGCATGGTGCTTTGAGATTTTTGTAGGCACAACTTTCATTGTTATTCTTAATGCCCCATTTAATTATAGGTCATTCTATGCCACATAGGGGATAAAAACATTAAAAATGAAGAAGAATAAATGTCTATAATCTCATCTTTTTTCCCCTTTTTCTTGACATCCTTGTCCTTCTCTGTCCTTCATATTTCGGGCTCCTTCTCCTTTGCCTTGCAGAGAAATGAGTCATTAGCCATGGTGCAAAGGAGAAGGATTATTTGTGGGTTAATAATCCTTCACGTTTTAACTAATCCTAATTGTTGAAACATCTACTAAACCCTCGTAATGAATAAGGACTGCACATATTTAGGAAAATGTACTTACTGTCGATCCGAGCCCTAATGTAGCCCCCTTGGTGGTTTCATACCTTGCGTGCTCAAATTGACCAATGGCACGCGGGGTCACGGTCCAACCCGAGAGTGGGCTGATCCAATCAGAGGCGACGGAGAAGTGGAACTTGTTCCCAATTCAAAAAAAAAAAAACAATAATAATCTTTAACTGCAAATTCCTGCGATGGAGCCTCATCAGATTCTTAAGCGCTTAGCGAGAATTAGCTGGGAAATTATGATTTCTTTGTTTTGGGGATGCCATTATCTCTGAGCTGCATGAAGGCGATTATTCCTTTTATAATACCGGGAAACTGTTCCATGCCATTTCGACTTGCTGTGGTTTGGCACAAAACCTACTCTGTGGGAAAACAGAGCGCATTGCTTGGCTACAATGGGACGGCGGCCTTATCATTACAGAAACCACAAGGCACTGTTAATACGACAGCAATTATGAAACATGAAATAATGAGTGTTAATGTGGCTGCCCTGCTACAAAAAGCCCCACAATCACAGTTTAGGCTTGTGCTAAATGAGTCCTGCTTCCAATTGTACAGCTGCACCGGCAAAACATTCGGCCACTCCACAAAGCAACTGATTTATCCACGCCCCAGACTTGATGAAGGCATGCAACACTGGTGTAGGTAAATGCTTCTGTATGGTCATTGGGCTCAAGCATTTTCATTCAAGTGAAAACTGTTATTCTCAATTAGAACAAATGTTTTGCTCTCTTCTCCTGCCTTGCCACTACTTTTTGTAGAAAGTAAGTCGGAAAATGCGGGAGGTGTTGATTGCTTGTAAATGTTCACTATTCTATTATGCTAGCCTTAGACAACATCTACAATGACCAAGGTTCAGGCATTCGGTTTCGCTATCTCCTGAATTAATGAATCCGACCCTCAATAATTATGCTATGTCTGAATTTCCACCACATCTATTTTTGGATTTAACTTACCTGTTGAAATGTAAACGGTCTTCCTTCCAAGCAGTTTACCTCAATAACAGCTACCTAACCCTAACAGTACTATTAACACATTCGCTGCCATTGACGGCTTTAGAAGTCAAATATCCATGTTAACTGGGAAGGCTGGCAGTGAATGAGTTAAACAGACTGCAATTTTCCAAAAGCAAAGTTATGATTTCTCCAGACCACATAGTGGGAAAAAAAAATGAATGCGAGGGAAGGAATGAAAAGGGGTTTGGAGAGGTGTCTAAGTGCTTTATCTCAATGTTTCCGGAGTCCAAGGGCAAGGTTGGGCCGGTCACGGTTTGTCAGCTAAAGCCTCGTTCATCCTCGAATGACTTTAGATGCGACATCCATCTCCAGCCACTTAAAGAGGAACACACACGCACGCACACTTTACACGCAGAGTGAATGACTTCCTGACAGGTGTTTCTCAGCCTGAATGTGTTGAGGCGAGCGAGGGCACAACAAGCACAGGCAACGACGCACTTCAACAGCTATTCGCCTTATCTATCCACATTCCGTCAGGACACTTTTTCGTTTCGCCGCTCTCCACTTGCCGCGGTGTTGCCCAATATGTTTTGCTCCCATTCTGGGTGGATTCCTACGAGTGGAGATACAGCCGAAAGCAGTTGGGTCAAACTGTGGTTCACCCCGTCTGCATCGTGATTACCGACAGAGGGATGGTGATAAACATAAAACGATAACATGCAGTAAAATCTGTCAAATCAATCTTTTTTTCCTATTCATATGTACTGTAATTGTATCCTGTCAATGAAACGCAGGCACAAATGACGTTGAGCGTTTGTGTGTCTTAACAGTAAACAATGACAATAAAAGGCGATTCTTCTTCTTCTTCTTCGTCTTGTGGTAGGGATCCCCCAGTACCAGTATCGGTATTTGTGCCGATACTGTGCAGAAGCAGAACTTGTAAAAATGCACTGATACTACACACCGATAGTGCATTGATTACCAATTACAATTGGAAACCCGAACAACAATTGTCCGTCCGAGTGTATTGTGCTTAAAATGAAATTATAGCGTTCACACACTTGGGCTGCGAAAGGGAGAAAGAGAAATCAAAGCGACGGAAGTGCAGTCACAAGCTCACTTCGAGGTCCACAGTAATCCAAGTGAGAAGGATATGAAGAAGCGTGAACGGAGCGACTGCCTCGTAAATCTCAAAAGGCTGAGGGGCAAATGGAAATCTCGACTCCGAGGTTCATCGCGTCCCTCGTGGAAAAATAGCGGCCCCTCCGTCGTTCGGTCCCATCACGGCTCCGGGGGTCTCGCCGCTTCCCGTCGAATCGCGCCGCCGTTTCCTACGACCGCGTGTGGTCACGATGCGCCGCGTGCCAGGAGGCAGGTCCGGACAGGCCTTCCCACGGTCTTCTTGTCTCCACAGCATTCAGTTCGTCGGCGCGCATCCGCAGTGTTTTGTCAACCGTGTCGTATTGCATCGTTCTAATATTTTTGCGTGTGACTTGAAGCGGTGCCGCTATAATGGCTCACAGTACTTTGCTGCCATGTAAATAATATCGAAGGACGGAACGACTCGGGTTGTTGGCCCGTTTTCTGTGCATATTCCCAACACGGGCTAATTCATGTCAAGAATTCAAAATGTGAAGCGGGTGGGTTCCATCTGACCTTCAGGCTGTGCTCCCTTTATGTTCAATTATTCCATTGTTTATTTTCTTGAAACAAGGAAATGAATGTTTCCTCGTTAAAAGATTATATTAGGGGACTTTTTTCTGGGATTCAAGCACAATGACGCAACGGATTTGGAGGTCTTCCCTCCCGCCCGTGGCCTCATTTAACAGAAACGCCGATCGGCTTTTTCGGCCACAAGAACGATTGGCGGCGGCTGCCGGCCTTCAAAGCGGCAGCTTTGTCAAAAACGGGGAGTCTGTATCGTCGACACGAGTCAAAAGTCATTTTCACTTTTGACTTTTGTACTTCAGTACATTTTTACTTTGATTTCAGTAAAGGAGTTGAATGCATATTTCGACTTTTGCCAGTCTTTTTTTTTTTTACCTTACAAATCGGAGTACTTTTGTGACCTCTGGTTCTAACGTAATTGGTGATGACATGCGAGTCACATGCAGATCCGTTTGAAAATGTAACTGATGAATGCAAAATCATTTTGATTTGTTAAAACCTTTGAAATGAAAATGACATGCTCTGTGTTTATGTCCAACATGTTTCTCGGAGACCTTTAGGACAACTTCTTTACTTCTTTTAAACAAAAGCAGAGAGTTGGCCTGAGGGCGTTTGGTCTCTTTTGAGCTCCTTTCGACGTGTACATAGACAGACGCGTCATTTCAAAAGCAATAAACACGTTGGAAAGCCGATCTTTCTTTGCAGTAGAGCAAATTGTTGCTGCGGGCCCGATGTTTGCTCCGAAACGCGGGCCGGTGCCCCAGAAGAAAAAACGTCCATCCATTTTCTGTAGCCGCTCGTCCTCAGTTGTGGTCGCGGTTGAGCCGGAGCCTATCCCAGCTGACTGTGGGTGAGTGGCGGGCTACGCCCCGGATTGGTCGCCAGCCAACGGCGAGGCCCATTTACGCAACGGTAACACATACGCTGTACATCATACATTGACTCCGCGAGGATTATGGTATCGTGTGTTTTGGACAGTTTCAAGGCCTCTGGAAGCCGTCGTTTATGACTACCGCACCATTGCAAACGCATCAATACAATGTTGACATCGATGCTACGGCTTTTTACAGCGTTTGAGGATGTTCGCACCAACGGTGTGCGTTTTAACTGCTGACTCAGCGGTACGTCTGATCCTCACCGATGAACGCCGCAGCAAAGTTTCAGCTCGGCGTGAATAAACATGAGGGCGGCCCGTCGCCGGCAACGCGCACGCTGAGGTGCTTTGCGCCCAATAAAACCGCATCGCCGCTGCATGCGTGACATCAGCTGAATGTTAACACAGAGTCATTAACACACGCACGCACACGCATATGCCGCACGCGCGCGATCGAGCTGTATTCAAAATTCTGCCTTTACAAAGACAACAATGGGAGAAGAAATCATTTAGCAATATCTGTATTATTATCCTTGTGCAGTTTACATTTGCCTGAAATAACCCTGCATCAAACGGAGAGCTATTTTTAATGATTTCGCTACAGGAGAGGGTCTGTCTCTCATGTACATATAGTTATATATATATCTATATATATATATATATATATATATATAGTTACATATATAGTACATATAGTACATACATATAGGCATGTACATATAGTTTGTGCAAAAGGTTTTCATTCATTAAAAATGAATCTATTTTATGCTGATCCTTTGTTTGTTTTCCCTGCTGTTTGCATGTTCGCGGTTTTTAGCAAAATACATATTTGCGTTCTTTTATTTCCTTTAGTCACCTTTTTTTTCAACAAGTTGAAACCGTTGTCACACGAAACAAAGGTTCAGCATCAAAGGATTCACGCTGCATGTGTTTTTTGTTTTGGTTGAGTCGGCATCCTCCCCTTTCTTCCCGTTTATCACGGGAGATACGTAGGTGAGTTTCTCCCACACGCTTTAAACACGTTGAAACTTATTAAAAGACACTTTGTAACTCCCAAAGAAGGAGCAGCCCCGACAACAGGAGATAAGAGAAGAAGAAGAACGGGAGAAAAGAATGTCATCTGCACCTTTTGCTTTTTTACGTTAAAGACTAAAGACTTTGTTAATCTTTTGCGACTTAATATTAACTGTGGTTAACTTTTTTTTTTTTCACATTTGCATGAATGTTCAAATGTTACTTTTAAGTGGGTTTACGGTGGCTGCGACCTTGGAACAGATTTCCCATGGGAAAAATTGTCTCTGAATCCAAACAAATCAGAGGTTGACGGCTTCTGTTCGACCTTCGAGGTTCCGAAGCAGAACTTTTTTCCACTGGGTGTCCTCCTAAACTGCTGCGAGAACACGATGCACTCAGCTGTGTACAAAGTGTCCCAGCGGGGAAAAGGGTTCCAACAAATGAACTGTTCCTTTATGAAAGAAAAACAAATAGTCGGCAATCCACCCTGGATGGGCAACAAATAAAAGCCACAATGAATCCAGCCCCTCCCCCTCCCACTCACACACACACACGCACACACACACTCCACTCGCTCCACGACCCACCCTAGATGGGAGCACAAGTCTTTTCCGTGCGTATGAAGTGTTCTGGAAGCAAAACAGTGACAAAATTCCGAACACGGAGCAGGGCGAGCAACTGCCGCCAGTCGTTGAGGTGTTGGGCTACTTTTGCACTTTCGATTAAGGCCGACAGGCCGAGACGGCGGACGGTTCTCACCCGCTGTCGACTTCGGACCTGCATTTCCATGTTGTTGCAAAGTCAGAACCGACTTTTCTACAACTTAAGAACGATAAAGAAAAGACATTGTTTAAAGACAGCTTCTGAAAACTGAAATTACATTTCAATACGCACGCATCCACGTTCAAAGTTCCTTCGGGGGCAGCTGCTTAAGACGGACGAACGTGACAACCGCGTGTACAAAAACGAACATGAACCTCCGCAGTAGCCAGGAATCAGACGGGAATCTCTCCGGCGACCGCCGGTTGCCATTTTACATTCTGCCGGTCATTATGAAGTCCAAACAAAATGTAAAATATTGACATACTCGTATTTTCTTTGGATGGGTTTGTGTGTGGGAGGTACAAGCGAGCAACAGCAGCAGCTGGTTTCTTCGGTTTTGCCGACCAAGCGGCTTTTGTGACGCCTCTAACGACTATTTTTCCAAAAGGCGACTCGTGACAACGCTGACAATGCAATGCGCCTCAACATTCTCATCTACTGCACGGTGGAGGAAATAGGAGGATGGACCCCGATAGTGTTATATTGTGGACTAAATAGTGATGTAAGGGTTATGTCATTGGAATCAATGATGACAATTCCGTTTCATTTTCTTTGTATTTCCGAATTATAGCAATAAATACCAAGCAGCGGCGGATTGAAACGACACACCTGCCGGGCGGATGCGATGCATTATCTGGCCAAAGGAGAAGCGAGCCCACGAACGCAGACGTATGCTACGTTCGCACTGCAGCGCATGAGGCCCGATTTGGACATTTTGCGAAAGAAACAAATGCGGGACATCGCGCTGCCGTCAAGTTGCCGTGGTGACACGCTTGTGGCCATTTCAAGGATTTTGTGCAACCGGCGCCAACATTTTCTTAGATTTAGCAGTTCTAAAGCATCTTCGTTTGCCCACTGACTGTTTTCTGCTCTTTCTTTTGTATTATTACATCATAAACTGATGTAATAATACATTACACGCATTGCCAAATACAGTGCTGCATTGATTATTAATACAAAACTCAATTGCATTCATGCAGTCATACATGCATGCTGAAAATGACCCCCCAAAAAAGTTCATCCAAACTGCGAGGAACAGAGATAAACAGTTGATTTATTTATTTGCAGTTTGTTGATTGTTGCTTATGTGCAGCACAAGATAGATTGATGTGTCGTGTCGTGTCGCGTCGCGTCGCGTCGCGTCGTGTTGTGTCACACAACGGAGCGACGGCAAAGATTTGTGTTCCTCCACCGAAGTTCGGTCCAGGCACGCTTTACGATGCATATTTGGCTGGAGGACGATGGCGAAGCCGTCGCTCGTTGACAAGCGCTCGATGAGTTACGAGCCCGACGCGCACGTAACGCTGAAAGATTTGTGTGACGATCGGAGAGATCGAAGCGAGCAATTTTACGGCGGCGGTTTTACCGTCTTGAATGTTTACAGAGAGGCGGGAAATTAACATATTTCACCACAGTGGTTTTTTTTTATTGCTCATAAATTCCTCCTGCCCGAAGAGTTTGGAAAAATTGTGTAACTTGTTTGTACTTTCTGTCTGATATGACTTTTTATATGACACATTTCTTTGACGAATGCACGCAGGCATAAACACCTCTCGCAAGCTTACTTAACAGAGATGAAGGTTATTTCACGGCTTTTCCACATGATCAGTGATGTCACTGATAACAGTGACTTTTTTAAAAACCTGTTATTTGCCCCTTTTTGGTGTGAAATGCCGTCGACTTTTAAGCCACTGTAGTTAGCACACATGGATAGTACTGCTGAAACTGTAAAAAGAGAGGATCAGAATTAAAGAAGGTGCGTCAGTCATGAACGGGCTAACTGAACACGTCATATCTTGACATCATAATTTTGGTTGCGTTGCCACAACCGCTGCACACTGAACTCTCCGAAGTTAGCACCAATGCTAGCACGAACACACGACAGCTGTCCTGGCTGATCCGCTAATGTAATCAAACACCAAAATCTAAATTGTGTCTATTTGGGGATCGTTCTAAAAAAGGCTTAAGCGACACAAACTACGCCAACCGGGCAGATACGCACGTCCCAAACTCATCAATTTCAACCTCACTGCATATCGACGGGAACCGCGGTGCGGCCGACGCGACCCGGACCCGAACGCGCTCGAGACTGTAGAGATGATCGTGGACTTCAGGAGGCGTCCTTCGCCACGGCTGCCCCTCACGCTGTCCAGCTGCCGTTCTGTCAACCGTCGAGACCTTCATGTTCCTGGGAATGACCGTCTCTCAGGACCTGAAGTGGGCGACCGACATCAACTCCGTCCTCAAAAAGGCCCAGCGGAGGATGTACTTCCTGCGGCTTCTGAGGAAGCACGGCCTGCCACGGGAGCCGCTGAGACGGTTCTACACAGCGGTCATCGAATCGGTCCCGTGTTCTTCCATCACGGTCTGGTTTGGTGCCTGCTACAAGAAAGGACAAATTCCGACTGCGACGGACAATCAAAACTGCTGAAAAGATTGTCGGTACCCCCCTACCCGCCCTCGAGGACTTGCACGCTGCCAGAACTAAGACAAGAGCGTCGAAAATCCTCTCTGACCCTCGGCATCCCGGTCACCTTCCCTCGGGTGGGCGCTACCGATCAATGCAAACTAGAACGAGCAGACATTCCGACAGCTTCTTCCCTCTTGCAATCAACTTCTTAAACAGCTAACCTACAATTCCATTGCAACATGCTGGCAATGTTTTGACTTGAGTTCGTTGTCACATAGTCTCGCCACGCTGCACTATTTGCATATCTGTAGTTGACCAATACTGGCCACTCATGCCAGAGTAGCATCAGCTCCATTTGCACAATCAACATTGTCCCAGATGATCGCACGACTCGTCACTTTAAACTGCATACAGCAACTGTGCCCTTTGCACAATGGTCATTGCACCGGACTATTGCGCGATTCAAACTGCTCTAATTGCTAGAGGACTCTGCATCTTTTTGCACAATTGTCCAAAAAATAATAATACCGGCATTACCAGATAACTAGCAACCCTTTATTGCTCAGTGACTGTTTTTCTCAATGTCTCCAAAGTGTACCTTTACTCCTATGGTTGTCACGAGGGTCGCGGGCGTGCCGGAGCCCGTCCCAGCTGTCGTCGGGCAGGAGGCGGGGTACGCCCCGAACCGGTTGCCAGCCGATCGCAGGGCACATACAAACAGACAACCAGTCGCACACACATTCACACCTACGGGCAATTTAGAGTCTCCAATGAATGCATGTTTTTGGGACGTGGGAGGAAACCGGAGCGCCCGGAGAAAAGCCACGCGGGCACGGGGAGAACATGCAAACTCCACACAGGCGGGGCCGGGGATTGAACCCGGGTCCTCAGAACCGCGAGGCTGACGCTCTAACCAGTCGGCTACCGTGCCGCCTATTATTAACTGTATTTATGAAATTATGTGCTTGTTTTTATTGCGTCCCTTCACTGCAGTTCATTTCACACAGTTTCTTGGATAGTTTTTTTTTGTTTGTTGTTGTTGTTTTCTTGTATTATACAGTTTGGCTCTTTAACTCTTAACTTTACTGAAGAACTGGGATGGAAGCCAAAACTGATTTTGCTTCACACCGAGGACTTCTATCAGCACAACTTTGGCACGTTGCAGCTCTACTGTGTTCCGGCTGGACCGCTCGCTCCCACCTAAGACAACAGTATGTCCTGTACATGTTGAGGATTGTGGGATTTGGGGAAGGGTGGGAGCCGCCACAGTTCACACGCTAATACCCTCCAATTGGCTCGCCTCCATCTGGCCTTTGTCATGTTCATGCACATGATGCACTTATTCCCATGATGCATCTGGGGCTGAGATTGTAACGTACCCGTGCACATGAACAGATAGGAGGGCGCGTGTTTCTGGGATTCCACTTACACTTTAAGCTCTGAGCATGAAATCGCTATCAAAGATCAACCCCTAAAAAAATGGCAGCGATAAAAGAGCAAAGTTCCCGCGACCCTTGTGAGGATAAGGAGCTCAGAAAATGGAGGGATGGATGGAAAAGAGCAAAGTTCTTCAGCCTGTTTGTTTCGGCGTTTCCAAACGCAAATGGAAACCGTGTGCTAATTTGCACGCGGGCTTACGGTACGTGTACAAATGCTCTTGTTGCATCATCCATTTCAGTACCAGCTTCAACTCCCTGACTGATGCCAGGAGATTCCGGTCAGGAAGTTTTTTGACACGTCTGAGAACGCATTTCTCCTTAGACAACATGGACTCGACTCGGTCCAGAAGCAGGAGAGCAGCCCCAGACGTTCACGTTTCCAACATGCTGCACCGCTCGGAAGAGGTTGAGAACACACATGAAATCGAGAGATCCCAGCTGGAGGCGGGCAGGAGGCGGGGTCCACCCTGAACCAGTCGCCAGCCAATCGCAGACCAGATACAAACAAACAACCATTCGCACTCACATGCACACCTACGGGCCATTTAGAGTCGTCAATGAACCTACCACGCATGTTTTTGGGACGTGGGAGGAAAGCGGAGTGCCCGGAGAAAAGCCACGCAGGCACGGGGACAACATGCAAACTCCACACCGGCGGGGGGGCGGGGATTGAAACTCCTCAGAACTGTGAGGCCAGTCGACCACCGTGCCGCCTTGAGCCAAATTTCACGGCTAAGTACCAAACAAATATGTCACAAGAAGTATATATATATATTGAAATAATGATGATCTCGTCTGAAGGTAGTCACCAATTTACCGACTCAGTCCGCGCTTGCCAGTGTGCCACGATTTATTCTGTCGTATGAACGGCAACACAGTTCAATTCTACTTTATGCCATCGAGCGGAAGAGCATTGAATTGTTCTGCCGGTCACTACGCATTGCTGGCGTACACAAACGAAGATAAATTATTCGTGATGATCTCTCATGGCACAACTTCACTAACCACTGACACAATAATAACACTCTCTTTTCCGAACTAGCAGCAAAGAGTAAATCCAAGAACAGATTAACTGTCCCTGTCCCTGTCCCGTCCTGAGCGGAGATCACACTGTCTAAACTTCCTCCAAAAGTCCCAAAATCAAAAGGGAGATGATACGTTAGCGCAAACCCCGCAAGCCCGCAATCGCCGCGGGCTGCGCGGAGGCCCAACAATGCTCTGTATACACACCAAACACAGCTTAGCGGCAAAATGAAACAATGCTCGAGGGCAGGAAGAAGGTCTACAGAGGATCATGGGGAAATGTGGTTTCAGTAAAGCTAGACATTCATTTCACTACATTCTGATATACCGCGCTTCCTCTTGCCCCAAATCCTAATCAAACATTGTTTCTTTCCGAAACGCTCCAATGTGAATGTGTAAAAGTGCTTCGCAGGCGGAAGGAATTGTTGGAGACTTGCAGATGTTGGAACTTTGTGGATGGCGATCGCCATGTGACTATTGCTATGCTATGTGGGAAATTTAAAGGGTCCTGCGACAAAGTAACGCGCATGGGGCAGCAACGTCACGTTGCAAGTCTTGCATACGCTGTGATGTCATCTCAAGAATTTTCCCTTTACAAAGATACTTCTGCTCAATTATAATTGACCAAAGAGGTATTTATTTAACAGTGTTTAGCAATGTGGTCATACTGAAATCTTCTTTTCCTTTGGGCTCGTCGTCCCGTTAGGGGTCGCCACAGCGAGTCATCCTTTTCCACGTAAGCCCATCTCCTGCCTCCTCCTCTCGAACACCAACTGCCCTCATGTCTTCCCTCACGACGTCCATCAACCTTCTCTTTGGTCTTCCTCTCGCTCTCTTGCCTGGCAGCTCCATCCTCATCATCCTTCTACCAATATACTCACTAGTTCTCCTCTGGACGTGTCCAAACCATCGACGTCTGCTCTCTCTAGCTTTCTCTCCAAAACATCGAACCTCGGCCGTCCCTCTGATGAGCTCATTTCTAATTTCATCCAACCCGATCACTCCGAGAGCGAACCGCAACATCTTCATTTCCGCCACCTCCGGCTCTGCTTCCTGTCGTCTCTTCAGATCCGTCCATCATGGCCGGCCTCACCACTGTCTTCTAAACTTTGCCCTTCATCCGAGCAGAGACTCTTCTGTCACATAACACACCCGACACCTTCCTCCACCCGTTCCGACCCGCTTGGACCCGTTTCCTCACTTCCTGACCACACTCGCCATTGCTGTGGACGGTTGACCCCGAGTATTTCAAGTCCTCCACCCTCGCTATCTCTCCTCCCTGTAGCCTCACTCTTCCCCCACCACCCCTCTCATTCATGCACATATATTCTGTCTTACTTCGGTTAATCTTCATTCCTCATTTTTCCAGTGCATGCCTCCACCTTTCTAACGAACCTCATCTGTCAGCCTATCCACCACCACTGCAAACAGGAAGGGGCTCAGGGCTGATACCGGGATGCAGTCCCACCTCCACCTTGAATTCGTCTGTCACACCAAAAGCACACTTCACCGCTGTTGTGCTGCCCTCGTACATTTGTATTTATTATTCTAACATACTTCTCTGCCACTCCAGACTTCCGCATGCAGTACCACAGTTCCTCTCTGGGTACTCTGTCATTGGCTTTCTCTAGATCTACAAAGACACAATGTAGCTCCTTCTGACCTTCTCTGTACTTTTCCATCCACATCCTCAAGGCAAATAATGCATCTGTGGGACTCTTTCTAGGCATGAAACCATACTGTTGCTCGCAAATACTCACTTCTGTCCTGAGTCTAGCCTCCATTACTCTTTCCCATAACTTCATTGTGCGGCTCATCAACTTTATTCCTCTATAGCTCCCACAGCCCTGCACATCACCCTTGTTCTTAAAAATGGGCACCAGCACACAAAATTCTATTGAACAAGCTGGTCAAAAGCTCCACAGCCACCTCTCCTAGATGCTTCCATACCTCCACAGGAATGTCATCAGGACCAACTGCCTTTCGATTTTTCATCCTCTTTACTGCCTTCCTAATTTCCCCCTTACTAATCATCTCCACTTCCTAGTCCACCACACTTGGCTCTTCTACTCTCCCTCCCCTCTCATTTTCCTCATTCATCAACTCCTCGAAGTATTCTTTCCATCTAGCTAGCACACTGCTGGCACCAATCAACATATTTCCATCTCTATCTTTAATCACCCTAACCTGCTGCACATCCTTCCCATCTCTATCCCTCTGTCTGGCCAGCCTGTATAGATCCTTTTCTCCTTCTTTAGTGTCCAACCTGCCATACATGTCATCATATGCCTCTTGTTTTGCCTTTGCCACCTCTACCTTTGCCCTCTGTCGCATCTCAAATGTATTCCTTTTGCCTCTCCTGGTCCTCTCAGTGTATCCGCTTCTTCTTAGCTAACCTTTTTCCTTGTATGATTTCCTGTACTGTGAGGTTCCACCACCAAGTCTCCTTCTCTCCTTTCCTGCCAGAAGATACACCAAGTACTCTCCT
This sequence comes from Phycodurus eques, assembly GCF_024500275.1. Classification (NCBI taxonomy): domain Eukaryota; kingdom Metazoa; phylum Chordata; class Actinopteri; order Syngnathiformes; family Syngnathidae; genus Phycodurus; species Phycodurus eques. The sequence continues at coordinate 554,840 of NC_084525.1, read as the reverse complement.
GCCTGCCTCTCTGATCACCTTGGCCGCAGCGGTCCAGTCTTCTGGAAGCTCCTCCTTTCCACTGAGAGCCTGTCTCACCTCTTCCCGAAAAGCTGCACAACACTCGTCCTGTCTCAGCCTCCACCACATGGTTCTCTGCTCTGCCGTTGTCTTCCTAAGCTTCCTCCTCACCACCAGAGTCATCTTACACACCACCGCCCTATGCTGTCTAGCCAGTCTCCCCTACCACTACCTTACAGTCGGTAACCTCCTTCAGATGACATCGTCTGCACAAGATGTAATCCACCTGCGTGCTTCTACCTCCGCTCTTGTAGGTCACCCTATGTTCCTGCCTCTTCTGGAAAAAACTGTTCACTACAGCCATTTGCATCCTTTTTGTAAAGTCTACCACCATCTGTCCCTCCAAGTTCCTTTCCTGGAGGCCGTACTTACCCATCACTTCTTCATCACCCCTATTTCCTTCACCAACATGTCCATTACAATCTGCACCAATCACGCCTCTCTCTCTGTCTGGGATGCTCAGAACTACATCATCTAGCTCCTTCCAGAATTTCTCTTTCACCTCTAGGTCGCATCCAACTTGTGGGGCATAGCCACTTATCACATTATACATAACACTCTCAATTTCAAGTTTCAGCCTCATCGCTCGATCCGATACTCTAATATTTGTTTGGCAAAGTTTGAAGCCGGACGCCCTTCCTGACGCAACCCTCCGCATTTATCCGGGCTCGGGACCGGCCTACGCTTTGCACTGGCTTGTGCCCCCCTTAGGGCTGCATTTGTGGTCATATTGAAATGCAATGCACTACGTTATACCGACAGACATTATTTTGTAATATTTTGACCCCACCTTCCTTATTTTATGATAGGACACCCAAATGGCAGAATTCCTAAGGTCTCGGTTCTACAGGAAAATATTAGAAAATTATGATGGAATACATCTCAAAACAGCAAACACATCAAATAAAAAAAAGACACATTTGTTCTTTTATTTATTGTTATTTTATCCCCCCCCCCAAAAAAAATATTCATTGTGTGATTTTGTGGAAAAGGAGGAGACATTTTTCACAATTTAAAACACTTCCCACTTGTCTTAATAACATGTCTGTGACACTCTTCTGCCAAAATATACGACGGACAAAGAAAAAAACATCCGCTTGTCACACTTGGCTTGTTTTTCCATTTTCCATTTTCCCAGGGCCGATTTAGGGCATGCGACTCAGTGCTGCAAATTTAGCTGCACGGTGGCTACATTTAGCGACTTTTCCAATCCCTCTAGCCATTCATTCATTCATTCGTTCATTCATCTTCCGTTCCGCTCATCCTCACTCGGGTCGCGGGCGTGCCGGAGCCTGTCCCGGCCAGTCTCGTCCATTTTCCCCCAAAAAAGTGCCCCAAATTTCATAGGAGTCCTTCCAGAGTGAAAAATGTTCACTCCTTCAATTCTTTATCACCAAGCTACCCAATTGCACTTGTTAATTAGTTTAGCCCTCCACCCCGACGTCCACAACTTAGCCAAACATTAACGGAACATTATTCGTCAGAAGCTAGCACTGCTAACACTGTGAGCATTTATTGCTACTTCGCGCTTACCATTTAGTGTTTCCATGTAGCTGCCAAACAGTCTCGCCAACAACAACAAAGGAATTTCGCTAAGACCTGAAGCTAATGTTGTTAGCCAGCGCTAATCTTCGCGTCCAACAAAACCAAAGGTTTTGTTTGGACGCTTTGACCGTCTTTCAGACCGCGTTGAAATAAGCCCCACTGTTACATAACAGTGGGGCTCAATGTCATGTTTTCAGAAATCAGCGGAAAATATTTAATTTGTTGTTTAATTTCACACTTGGAGGCAGGCACTCCAGAGACTCAATTATTTGTATCCAAGCAATTTAAAAAAAAAACATATTTTCCGTAGCGGCACAGTGGACGACTGGTTAGAGCCTCTGCCTCACAGTTCTGAGGAGCGGGGTTCAATCCCCGGCCCCGCCTGTGCGGTGTTCGCATGTTGTCCCCGTGCCTGCGTGGCTTTTCTCCGAGCACTCCGCTTTCCTCCCACATCCCAAAAACATGCGTGGTAGGTTCATTGAAGACTCTAAACTGCCCGTCGGTGGGAATGTGAGTGTGTTTGTACGTGCCCTGCGATCGGCTGGCGACCGGTTCAGGGCGTACCCCGCCTCCTGCCCGATGATAGCTGGGATAGGCTCCGGCGGGCCGCGGCCCTCGTGAAGAGAAGCGGCTCAGGAAATGGACGGATGGGTAGATATTTTCCGTATATGTTCCCTGTAGTAGCCACCCCCCCCCCCAAAAAAAAACATCTTTATTGGAAGAGCGTGCTAACCTGTCACAAAAGTTAATTATTTTGATTTATCTATTTTCTGAATCGCTTCAGAAACAGCTACAGTATGGTTAGCAGTCAATCTTACAGCGATGTCGGTGAGATTCATCAGCCAAACATTTGCCATTAAATTAGCGGCCGGATGCAAAAAAAAAAGAAATAAAATGGTTTTCAAAATATATATATATATATATATATATATATATATATATACGATAAACAGTTGTCTGTCAATATATGTTCCCAGTCCATCATTTACCCTGAGTCAACTGGAAGAGGCCTCCATCCTAAAATGGATACCTACAGAAAATGGATGCATCCACATTTGCAAAATAGGTTTTGTCGAGTTGGCAATCGGGGCTGGTTGCGGACCGTAAGAAGACAGCAGGAAAACAACGGACAGGGAGTGGCACCAAGAACATCAAGTCTGGGAACTCCAACAAACAAGGACTAAAAGACCCATTTTATTTCCTCTCAAACTACATTTAGAAATGAAAGAACGCTGCCATCTGCTGTATCTGGTGGGTCACCGCTTCACTTGCCCAGACTGTAAAATGGCAACTGAGGCCCGGTCAAATGTCAAATTTCTTGAAGGTTCCCATTGAACTCAAAAGTTTGGACTCAAGCTTTTATTAGAACAACAGAAACCTTGCCAGCTGCCTGCTCTATTCTATGAACTATTCATTGTTTTCTACTTTTCTTCCTCTGCAGCCACTTGTGGACAGGAAGCCAGACAACAATCCAACACCAAGGGGTCCTTTTGTCCTCTTATGTACAAAATCCCACGCGCGGTCTTTCCTGCCTCTGTCTGCCTCGTCCACGCGGCGAGCGCGAGCACCGGCGCGCGGCTCGGAACAACGCTTCGTCTCAGCGCCTCGAAACCGCGCCGAGCGTCTCCATTTGTCCGTCATCCTTGAGTCGCTTCTCCTTCTCTTCGGTTTCCTCGTCAGCGCCGTCTCCATCCCTCCCGTCTCCCGAAGCGGTGACCGCGTGACGATGACCTCGTCACGCGGAGGTCACGCAACGGAGGTCACGTAACGCGGCGGCGCGGCCGCCGTGTCCGAGACGGACCGTCTGGAAGATAATTCCGTGGCGTGCCGTTGACCACGTCGCTTGTTTCCAGTAAAGGAACGTCCGAGAATGCAGAAATGAAGTCAAAAGTTATTTTTGGTCACGAAATATTTCTCTCAAAAGTGGTATCTATTTTTTGTTTTTTTATCTTGATTTAATCTCATTGAATAATCATTTTAATAAGTGGGTTTTTCTCCAAGGACCCCTGTAATGTATTACTACATGCGCACGACCCACCCATAACAGGGCAACGACCCCCTTTTGGGCCCCGGCCCACCAGTTGAAAAACATTCCGACTCCGAAGCGTCCGTCGTCACACCGGGAAACGGCAAACATCAAACGTCTGTTTTGTCACGTTCGCTTTCTCGCATATATAACCCATTTCCTTGCCTTCAAAGATTCCAGCCGCTGGTTTGCTTGCAGGAGCAAAGGTTGCAATTGCTCAAGTCGCAAAACTAGCGAGACAACGAGATGCTGTCCTCTGCTGGACGTGGTAGAAACTACACATTCTAGAAATCAGTGAGTGAATAACTGCGGGACGGCAGACCTTTTGTGCTCACATGTGGGTGAGAAGAAAAAAAGTGGTTAAGGCGTGTTTGGAAACTGTTATTTGGATAGTTACATATTTCATTGCATTTTTTAACTGTTTTATTGATAACGCCAAAATAATTTGAATCATTTTCTCAACAAAATGTTAAATGAGTAAAGTGGTTTATTTTATTTGTAAGTTATTTAGAGAGCTCGATGAATAAATACATTTTAAGTCAGCAATTTTAGCGTGAAAAACAGCTAAATCAATGCAACACATTTCACAGGATTCTTGATCATGTAACTGCTCAGTGGGTCGGTTTAAGGAACAGAGTGGGCCACATGTGGCCCGCGGGCCACAGTTTGAAATACAATCATATTACAGGCTTTCATTTGTTGGGCAAATTCATTTTTAAAAAATGAGTTACCATACCCAAAAAGTAACTGGATTACTCCTTCATAAATAGAATTACAAACAAGGGGAAGCGATTCTTTTTGGACAAAGTATGCTGTCGATGAATTCCGATTTTTGAGCAGCTTTCATGGCGTTGCATCGAGTAGAATGCCGCAGACGCACACTTAATTGAACTTTCCTACCACAACTGGCAGACATACCACAGACCCCGATTCAAGTATTTTCTTCTCGACTCATCCATCCATTTTCCGTACCACTTCTCCCAGCTACCTTCGGGCGAGAGGCGGGCCCGGTACACCCTGAACCGGTCGCCAGCCGATCGCAGGGCCCATACAAACGACCGACCGTTCGCACTCGCATTCACACCTACGGGCAATTTCGAGTCTTCAGTCAACCTACCGCGCATGTTTTTGGGATGCGGGAGGAAAGCGGAGTGCCCGGAGAAAAGCCACGCAGGCACGGGGAGAACGTGCGAACTCCACACAGGCGAGGCCGGGGATTTGAACCTGCAACTTCACAACTCTTGAGACAGATGCGGTAACCAGTCATCCATCCACTGTGCCGCATACAAATATATATATATATATATATACACAAATATAGACGATTTTAATATGGCTGTAGGATGAAATGAATCCAGCCACCCATCAAATATGATGTACTATTGTAGATATAATTGTTTACAAAGTGGATGAATAAAAATAAGACAGTTGATGTTTTGGAATTTTTGATATTGATTGCACCTTATTGAGCATCTCAATGCAGGTAGAGTATTTTGAAAAGATCTGTTTACGTAGCATGCGACCCGTATTTTAGCGACTCATGCTCTGAAAAGTGGTCAATGGCAGCGCGTCCCGCTCATCCTACCTGGCTGCCAGTTTGCTCAACTCGGTCTGAGATCAAACGTGCAGCGCCGAAAAATCAAGCTTCGTTTGTTTTGATCGCGTGACACCGTCTCCTTCGGCGTTAATGGCTCCATTTTGCTGAGAAGAATGTGCCATAAAAAGATGCATCATTAGGTTAGAATTGGTCAACACCAACCTGGACAATCCGAATGTACACATTCTTCCCTTTTGTTTACAGGATAAACCAAATAATAAAACCGGATAAACCAGGTTGCCTTGGCTGTATATTTACCCGGGCTTGCCATTCCTGTTATTTATCATTTCCTCAACCCTCACAACTGAATAATGAAGTTTGACTCGACATCAGCTATTCATCAGCACTTCTGCAGTTCTCCTCTCTTAATCTCTCACAAAGAAGAACAATTCAAACCTCCTGGTTTGGAGATTTCGCTGGTCTGAAGAAAACAAAAAGCAATGCGGGTAGTAAAGCTATTTATTTCAAACGCCGTGACTCCCGTGACTGGGCACGAAAATGACAACGATTGCGTATTTGTTGTACGCGTGTGTTAGAGGTGCTGCTGTAGCCACAGCGCTACGTTGAGAAAGCACTGGGCCTGCGTGTCCACTCTGGACAGAGAGTGTCCGTCCTCTGCAAACCACAATAACCTGCGAAGACAAGCCCACCAATGATTGCCACTGAACACCAAAGTGTGAAGGAGTACTACAGACAAACATGGGGAAAAAAACACCATGAAAGGTGGAATATTACAAGCAACAGCATAAAAGTAGCATTATACCTTCTCTTATAATCTTACAATCATGTTTATATGATTACAACTTTATTTTTGCAAAATTATGACTTAACGTACAGTGTATCGTGAAATTTAGTTTCCTTTAGCCTTAACTCATTCACTGCCAGGCCATCCAAGTCAACACGACGATCTGACTTCTACATCCGTCAATGGCACCGAATGTTAAAAGATTGACAAATTCTGAGTCTGCGCGACACGGTTGACTGCTTGCACGTGTGAGGCATTCATCATTGTACCTGACAGGCGCTGCCCGACTCTTGAGCGCTTTATAGAGTTCCAGACCTTGATAAGGAGACACCCGTCTGTCCCTTCCTCCCAGCATCAAAAGCACCGGAGCCTTGATCTACATAAAATCACACACCTTAACACACTTGTTGTCGGTTCATGACAAACATCTTGAGAACTAATGCATGTACTTGGTGAGCAGCTGTAGTAACAGTTGGCTTTATTTATCAAAACAGTAGAATCTAGAAAGACGAGACAAATTATTGAAAGGGTGGCCGGATGTTGAACAAGGAACAAGGAACCATTTCATTGAGGTGGCTTTCTACTTGAGGTGGCTTTTAAAACGAAAAGACACTCTTTTACACTCTGCTGTGATTTCGCTAATTCTTTATGCATTTTCAATGGTAATGTGCTTCGTTATAAAATTCATTTTATATTTGAATTGCCGCTAATGCTAATCTGTATTTGTGAGCAGATCTGACCTGCGCAGCGTGTATGATAGGCGACTTCTCCAACATGGCAGCCAAGGCTTCTGCAGTGGGCGTCTGGTTGTACGAGTACTGTAAGCCCACACAGGTGTAACGCCTGGGGTGACCGAAGAGGGGCGAACTATTAGACATTTCGAGCGATGGCGAAGCCGGCGCTGTCGCCGCTCTCACCAGTCCACGATGTCACTGGTGCCCAGCAAGGTGGCAGCGTTGATGACGGGGTTCCTGGCTGCACACGCCTTGTAGAAGTCCGGGTACCGAGCCACCAGGTGACAGGACAGGAACCCGCCGTGGGACCCGCCGATCGCAGCCACGCGCCCGGGGTCAAGAGTCGTGTCGCTGTCCAGCGCGGCAAGCACGGCCCTCTGCGCAAACCACACTAAGTATGTCGATAGGTTCGTAGGTGGGCTAGTTGGTGCAGGGAGATTATCTTGGGGTTTTTTTTGCGTCACTCAATGATTTAAACAGGGGAGCGTAGACTTTTTATATCCACTCTTGGTTGAGGTAGACACGTGGGTAAGGCCGAGTTGGTTGCGGGAGGGACGGACGGAAGGAGGGAGCTTAGCAAAATTATAGATGGGTAGCTACCTGCACATCTTTAACATCTTGGCTTCCAATGTGACCGATGAGGGATAGAATGCCGTCCTGGCCAAAGCCCGTGGAGCCGCGGTAGTTCACTTTGAATAAAGAAGCACAATTTGTCATGAAAGAGTCTCTCTTTCGAACAAGAGCACCGAGAAAGCACAAGACTGCGGCAAAGCTTCGACACTGAGTGAACGACCAAAAAACACAAAATACAATTTCTACTGAGGACACCGGAGACTCATGGAAGGCTCTGATGATTGGATACTCTCATGTTCAATTTTAATTGCTGCCAAATTAAAAAAAAAAATCTGCATGTTATGATAAATCATTACAATTTATGACCCCCGCATATACATACCACATTTTGTCCAACTTGGATGAGATTTGACATGATTCCCCCCCCCCCAAAAAAAAAATCAAAATTTTTATTTAAAAAAATAATAATAAAGTTTGATGATTTTAACAAAACTTTATGGGAACACTTTCAGAGGAATCCATAACCGTCTTGAAAAAAAACCAGGTTCATCATAAATAATTAAGAGATGCAGTACAAATCAACAAAGGGGTAAACGCAAGGTAAAACGTAAGGCAATAAGTTACTGTACGAGCGTCCTACCCATGAGTACAGCGAAGCCGAGAGAGACCAGAGCAGCAGTGGTGCTGTTCCACTCGGCAGCAAACTGAGAGTGCGGCCCACCTGTGGGACACATCGTGCCTTCAACCACCAGAAAGCTAGCCTGCCAGTCAACATCAATGAAAAAGAATAAGTAGGAGCGGACCGAATCATTATTAATTAGACTTCCCATGAATGAAGACCACGAGTGGTGTCGGAGCTCCGCGGTGAGGACTGCGCGGTTTAACCGAGATCGCTCCAAACGTTAACCCGGCTAAAAACACAAGCGCACAACTTTTAGCAACCCCCGAGCAAAAACCCTCTTTGTGCGTTTCCATCTCACGGTAGTTTGCGTTGTCCTCTTCTGGCGGAGGCTCGACATCTAGAACAGTCCACAGGAAGTCAAAGGTCATCATGGGCTCCTGAAGGGGCAGCCAGGTCACAGCTTCACTTGCTGAAGGGAGGAAAGCCACCAGCTGCGCACGCACAAACACGCATCCAATCCGAAATGAAAGCGACAATAGCGAACAGCGATACACAAATTGTTATCCTCTGTTTGAATACCGCTGACAGCGTCAATCAACGCAGAACATTGTTCGCTTCGAAAAAGGTCACACAGATTTGACGCAGCTTTTTTATTGGAGCTCATTAGATTGTACATTGCGTATGTGCGTGCGTGGCGTAACCATTGTTGGCGGTGTGTTGGGACTGGAGCAACACACGATCATCAGGTCCTTCTGGATGGTGAGAAGCTTCCAGCTGCCATAAATCTTGGTGGCATCAACCAGGCCTAAAAGGGAGAATTGTGAGCAAAGACGCCGCTTCAACCGCATCGTGGTAAATTCAGCCTTGGACAGAGGAAGGACTCTTACCACAAGAGAGGGGGGACACTTTCTTTGACCCCCTGTCCACCATGAAGAGATCCTGAAAGATGGATTGATCGACGATGTCAAAATGCAGACAATCAGCAAACTAAACTAAAGCTGAAGGCTAAACTCAGGCAGCGTTGTGTGTTCACAAATGCAACTACGGCATGAGTCGGCCTTTTCCAAATCAAGGCGGCACTTCGAGGTCACGTTTGGACAAATATGTCATGTTTGTTAACTACGGCCAGAATGGCACATGACCGGAGATAGCCAATCGCAAGCGTCGGATTTAGAGGGAGGAAGTGGCAGCTTTCGCAGCAAATTTTTAAATGTGCCTGAAATTGTAATCATGGAAAGTTCCAAAAGCAACTGTGATTTAATTGCACATTTTCTCCTAGTAATGTCATAGATGAGAATGACATATATTTTGTAAAGAAATTACATCGAACGAGTTACTCCCCGACACCGCACACGCACGTGCAACGTTTTACCTTGCGGTTCCGACAGGCACTGCTGAACACAACTCTCCGACCGTCTGCAGACCAGCAGCTGGACGCCAGGGCTTCATAAACGCCAGCAAAGCCGTCTGGAGCGGAAGCACATTTCCAATTATGGACGGACCGACGTATTCGACGCGCGCCTGCGTTCGTATCGGACAGCGATTCCAATTTCATTTGCGCAGGTATGTGAATGCTGAGCAATGCCAAAGAAAGAAATGAATCGAGGACTATAATGTACGATGATACATCGCGACATATCATAAGCAATCACCAGAATACTTGGGGAAAAAAAGAAAATGCCACTTACCACTCTGTGGTCTACGGACAACATCCAACAGTGTGGACGTCTTCCTACTGTTCACGTCCAACTATGGAAGATCAACAGTCACTGGTAACGACTGGAATATACATACAGTGTACACCCGTCCAACACACACACACAAGTACTGCAATGTACATGGCACAGGCACCTGCTGCAGACTGAGGCACTGATTGTGAGGCCCAAAAACCTGGCCCTGCAAGTAGACCAGCGTAGACCCGTCTGGACTCAGCCTGGGACAGGAAACTGACAGGTTGTCCCCCGTCAAGCGCTCTGTTTTAGACGATGCATATTTCGGAGAAGGTTATATATACACCTTAGTGCAGGGGCGTCCAACTCATTTTTGTCTCGGGCCGCATTGTAGTTAGCTAAGATTTCCCTCAGAGGGCCGTTAGAACAGTGAAACCAAATCAATGTTTCATCACCGAATCATATTATTATTACCATTACACAACAAATTGAGGGATAACTAGTTTTGAAATCAGAAGACAAGGATAATAGTTTGTTTAAGTATTGTTTAAGTTACTGTAGAAGAAGGGTTTGGTCACAGAAAAATGCAATATCTCAACATTATTGTTTATTATTATGACAATTTGGAATTTGGGTACAGATTTGAGCAAAAATCACAGAAGTTGACGAGCACGATTTGCTTTTGCGGGCCGCATAAAATGATGCGGCGGGCCGCATCTGGCCCCCCGGCCTCGTGTCTGACACCGATGCCTTAGTGGATACGGTGATGAGCAAGAACAGACTTCGCAGAGGATCCCACTGAGCCCACTCAAATTTTCCTGCTCAAAATGCTACAACGCCTTAGAGCCTGCTGACATTGAAAGATTTGTAAACAAATAGAAAATATGCAACGGAACAATTTTGGACGTAGGAGGTTTCGGCCCGACAGTGACGCTATCTTCATTAAATAGTGACTGTAATGACTCACCACAATGTCCATCCATGGAGAGCTGGAACAAAGCTGACCTGCAAGAGTTGAGACAATGCAACGCCATATGCGGGCGGTGCAAATGCACAGCGTTTGGAGGTTACCAAGATCTACTATGGGAAATAATGCTAAAAGGCAGAGTTGGCAGTTCAATGAAAAAAATGTCATAGAATAAAAAAACATTTTGTCACATGTGTTAAAACTGTGTAACCTGACAGTAGAATATTATTAAAATGATCTTTTGACAATTCATCCCTCTCTGGCGCCATCTTACGCCTCTAATTTAATTTTAATAATTATTGTGCAACTGGGCGCGGCGCGACAAGAAGAGCGAATCAGAGACCGTTGGGGTGAAGTGTACACACACACACACACACGCACACACACACACACACACACACACACACACGCCAGAGCCTCGCAGTTACGTTGCAGGCTCGTCCAGACTTGTTTTACAGTATTTACCTCCGGTTAGCAACAAAAGTGAAAAAGAAGGAATTGGATAGTTCTGGAGAATAAACAAGGGTAAGGGGTAAACAAGCGAGCGAGCACCTCTTCAAAAAGAGCCGGCATTGGGGGAGAGAGAATCACCGCAAACTCGCAAAGCACTTTGGGACCGATGTGGAAAATTAGTAACGTTTGTGCTCGACAGCTAAGTTAGTTTATGTTGATTGTAAAATGATGTTTCATGTGGGCCATACTTTGCCCACACCTGCCCTCGATCCCGGGCACTGCTTTCAGCCTGGGTAACGTTGAGACAATCTTTTCTGTCATGTCAGCGTCAACACGAGTTGGAACGCGAAACATCTTTCTAACCTGCGATTGGAGCAGAACTTGAGTCCCAATCTGAAGGGTTCGTGGTACCAACCGATGAAAAACACAGATTGGCCGCCCGGAGCCCACAGAGCCTGAAGGAGACAACACAACACACACACACACACACACACACACACACACAGTAAACACAACTGGCACAGCAGGCCATGATGGTCGGACTGGGATATTTGGAGAGCGGACCGCGTGCTCACCTGTCCAGGTGAGACGTCGGCGGGGACACCCGGCAACACGTCCGCCGACCCGCTGTGCAGACCGACCACGCAAACGGCCGGTGTGCTCCTGTTGGTCAGAGCCTCGCCCCAGTCGTCGCAGTACACGCTCCTGTCCTGCTTGTACACATGCAAGATGGCATTAGAGCGTCCGTGCGCGCGCGTGCGCGTGTCATATACCTTCCCCCGCGCTGACTCATTTGTGTTCTTGAGCTTCTCCGCTACGTAAAGAAGTTTGCTCTCACACTCTGACCATGACAGACCACCAAAGTGAGCTGAGAGCAGAAAAAAAAAAAAAAAAGACACATTTATTGACACTGCAGTCAAAGAAGATATCCATATACAGTCGAAGATACCTCAAAGTATGAGCACAATTCCTTCCATGACAGTGGTCCCACTTCAATTTGGTCATCTTTCAAAACAAAACTTCCCTTCAAGTTGAATTATATTTGGAATCATGTATTCCAAAATCTGTCCCCGCCTAAAGCTTTAATTTAAGAAACATCCATCTTCTATAGCGCGCGCTTGTCCTCATAAGGATTGCAGGTGGAGCCGAGCCCAGCTGACTTTCAAATTAGAGTAAAACAGTATAACTTGTCTATTGACACGTTTGTTCTCCATACTTACCAATAACACGTACGGGCCGTAATTGTGAGGAGACATCAAAACTACCGTGACGTTTCAAACGGCTTCGCTTGGCCTAAATGTCGCGCTAATTGAACTCGAATGGCTCTAAAAGATAGCTAGACGGCAAACTAGCGACAGTAAAGTAGGTTGCGTCCGTCTCACCGTCGTCGTACACGCCGCCATGTTTGTTGAGGGCGGTCAGGTTGAGGCATTTCCTGAGGCCACGATGGTCCCAAATCTGGATCATTGCAAACAGTCTTTAACGCACTCCCAGGTCGAAGGGCACACAATTCTGCACGGACGACCGCGAGAGCTGCTCACCTCCAGCAGCTGGTGACCACCCGAGTCGAGGACCACGGCCCTTAGACCGCCAACGGGCGAGAGTCCGCTTAGTAATCTGGTGGGGGAGAAATCAACATTCTTCGTCGAAGTGGAAGGATTGCTGAAGGTGAGGCAACTTTTTCATATTCTTAACTGTCAAACAAGTGTGATATAAAAGTTAACCATTGTGTAGCAAGGTGAGCTACTCCATAAGGACTGTTGACTTCGTATGGTAAATTCTGTTCTGTTTGTAACTTATTGGCACTTTAGTCATATTGTACTGAGCAGCCAGGACAAAGTCGTGTGTCGCCCTTTCCTGTCTCCCATTACAGTGAAACCTGGTTTGTCGCAGGGGATGCGTTCCACACCCACCCATGAAAATCTGCGCTATAGGAGGACCATTTAAAGGAACTATTTGTACACTTTCCCCCTTCCACGCACTTTAAACACATTGAAACACCGTTGCAACACACTTTTTAAAGTATTCCTGAGCACTTGTTTGCGCTCTTTTCCTGTGAAGGAAACAAAGACGGCTCTCGAAAAGAGAGGCCACGTGTGCATGCTTCAACTGTTTGTCAGTGATGAATTTTACTGTAAAAGTGACATAAAACAGAATTAAAAACTACATTGAAACACCAAAATGTTCAACCAAACCATATATTTGTCAGCAAAACTCGGCTAGTAGTGTATAGTAACATATGTTACTTGACGATACAGACGGGCTAACAGAAACTTGCATCGGTGTTACGGTAATTACAAACCTTAACCGACTGACACGAACAGAGCAGCAAAATATACAAACATAGAAAACACCATCGACTCAAAGGCATTTATTTTCTCTGCTTTGTGGAAACATTGACGATTCCTCAAGTTTTTTTAAGGACTACGTCTTCTATTACAGCCTGCGCGCTGCCCGACGTTGCGGCACAACATGGTACTCTACTGAATGCACGCAACTCTAAATTCGGAGAAATAAAGCGCTTAAAAATCTGTGCTGTAGCGGAGGCATGAAAGGTCAACCGCGATGTAGTGGGCTTCACTTCCTGTTGTGTGGTTATCATCACATTTGTTCTCTTTGCCATCAACGGTGACATGACACACAAAATTGAACTTCAAAAAATCCAAATTAAAAAGTGAAAGGCTCTTGTGGACTTATTCCTCAGAGAGCGGAAGTCGATCCCGGCCGACTTTGGCAAAGAGGCGGGGGCACAACCTCGACTGGCCGCCACGCGAACACAGGGAACGCGTTCATAATATCGACGGATCGATTTATATTCCTATGATCCAACTGGATTAAATCTGTGCTCTGCAGGTTAGCCTTCCGGACGTAAATGTGTAGATTTAAATTGTTTGAAAAGGTAATCAATTAATTGTATCGGTGGTAGGAAATAACGTACCATGTGCAGGTAGGTATGTGCTGTATTTCCCCCCCCAAAAAATATTCAACCTCTCAATGTACAAGCCCAATTCCAATGAAGTTGGGATGTTGTGTTAAATATAAAGAAAAACAGAATACCAAGATTTGCAAATCATGTTCGACCTATATTGAATCGAACACACTCCAAAGACAAGATATTTCATGTTGAAACTGATCAACTTGATTGTTTTTAGCAAATAATCATTGGCTGCAACACGTTCCCAAAAAGCTGGGACGGGGTCGTGTTTACCACTCTGTTACATCACCTTTTCTTTGAACAACATTCAATAAACCTTTGGGAACTGAGGACGCTAATTGTTGAATCTTTCCCATTCTTGCTCGATGTACAGCTTCAGCTGTTCAACAGTCCGGGGTCTCCGTTGTCGTATTTTACGCTTCATAATGCGCCACACATTTTCAATGGGAGACAAGTCTGGACTGCAGGCAGGCCAGTCTACTACCCCCACTCTTTTACTAAAGACGTTGCTTGGATGGCAGCATATGTTTCTCCAAAACCTTTATGTACCTTTCAGCATTAATGGTGCATTCACAGATGTGTAAGTGACCCATGCCATTGGCACTAACACAGCCCCATACCATCACAGATGCTGGCTTTTGAAATTTGCGTCCATAACAGTCCGGATGGTTCTTTTCCTCTTTGCCCCGGAGGACACGACGTCCACAATTTCCAAAAACAATTTGAAATGTGGACTCGTCGGCCCACAGAACACTTTTCCACTTTGCGTCGGTCCATCTTAGATGAGCTCGGGCACAGAGAAGCCGGCGGCGTTTCTGGTTGTTGTTGATAAATGGCTTTTGCTTTGCATAGTAGAGTTTCAAGTCCCACTTACAGATGTAGCTGTAGAACTGTATTTACTGACATTGGTTTTCTGAAGTGTTCCTGAGCCCATGTGGCGATATCCTTTACACATCAATGTCGGTTTTTGATGCAGCGCCGCCTGAGGGATCGAAGGTCACGGGCGTTCAATGTTGGTTTTCGGCCTCGCCGCTTCCATGCGGTGATTTCTCCAGATTCTCTGAAGCTTTTGATGAGATTATGGACCGTAGATGATGAAATCCCTCAATTCCTTGCAACTGTACGTTGAGGAACATTGTCGTTAAACTGTTGGGACTATTTTCTCCTGCACTTGTTCCCAAAGAGGTGAACCTCGCCCCATCTTTGCTTGTGGCTTATGAATGACTGAGCAATTCAGGGAAGCTCTTTTTCTACCCAATCGTGGCACCCGCCTGTTCCCGATGAGCCTGTTCACCTGCGGGATGTTCCAAACACGTGTTAGATGAGCATTCCTCAACTTTCTTCGTCTTTTTTGCCACCTGTCCAAGCTTTTTTAGAACGTGTTGCAGCCATCAAATTCTAAGTTCATGATTATTTGCTAAAAACAATCAAGTTTATCAGTTTGAACATTAAATATCTTGTCTTTGTGGTGTATTCAATGAAATATAGGTTGAACATGATTTGCAAATCATTGCATTCTGTTTTTATTTATGTTTAACACAACTTCCCAACTTCTTTGGAATTGCGGTTGTATTATTAACACTATTCCTAAAACAATTTTACTCATGAAAATCTCACAGCTGCTTTGTTTCTAGCAATTAGTATTTAACGGTTTGCAGGGATTCTTATACTTTGGGTCCAGATAGTGACACTTTATAGTGGAGCTATTTTACCAAGGTGATGTCCCCAAAGTGTTCTGTAAATTGACTGTCTGTTGTACTCGAGCGGCTCCAACTACCGGAGACAAATTCCTTGTGTGTTTTGGACATACTTGGCAAATAAAGATGATTCTGATTCTGAAGGACCACCACGCAGTCTAACACCAGTTAATCATCTCTTTTCTCGGAAAAAAAAAATGGCCCAACAATAAAATCATAGCTGAAATAATATAAATAACAATAAGTTGCTGTTTCCCCTTTGTTTTATTGCAAGGCAATCCAATCCAATCAATCAACTTTTATTAAGCAGACTCATATTCCATTAGAAAACATACAGGACAGCATAAAATAAGACACAAAAGGAAAGTACATCAGGAAAGTGTTTATATTTCATGACCATAAATAGTTTTGACCTGATTCCCTTACAAGAAACAACATGAATCTAAGAAATGTCCCCTGCACTGTCCAGGATGTAGGTACAGTGTTCCCTCGCCACTTCGCGCTTCACGTTTTGCGGCTTCAGTGCTTCGCGGGTTTTTCCAAAATATTCATCAAAAAATACAAATGAAAAAAATACAGCCATATCGGCAGCCATATTGCGGAAAGACGCGTTGTTTCGTGTTGATGCGCGAGAGAGAAGGTTTCCCTGCATGCCAAACAAAGAGATGAGTTGACTCAGAGGCTTTGTACACGCCTGTATCGTACTCTACTGTACTGTACTGTACATGCCACGGGCACTCATACAAGGCACGACATCGACCATGGAGAGCATTTATCCCGTGAGCTGATTGGCTGCGCATCATCGCGGCCTCACCCAGCATCTTCCCTTGTTGTGGCTCGTGCACGCTGTTGACTGTCTCGCATACAGTAGCTCAGTGTTGTGTTCGTGATAACTGTTTTTGTTTAAGCGATAACTTTTTGGGATGAGTTAAGCCCGTACAATGCCGCCTAAGCGCTGTGCCCCTGCGAAAGCTTCCAAGAGGAAGAAGATGATGATGACCATCAGCGAAAAAGTGAAACTTTTAGATATGATCAAAGGGGGCAGAAGTTATGCATCTGCGGCACGCCACCACGGCGTGAATGAATCTACGGTGCGGTACATCAAGAAAGACATCCGCAAAACCGCTTCAATAAGGAAGCCAAACGTGGTAACTCCGTCTAATAAGAGACGGGGTTATGTCCTTGTACAGGGGAATTTTGAAGCAAACGAAAAAAACAAAGACAACAACTACCCATCACCATGTTTTTCTCCAAGGTAAAACCCCAGCGACACCATCAGCGCCTCCACCCAACGCAAGCCTCTTTCACGGGGGGGTTCTGGTCCCCATTAACTGCGAAAAACGAGGGATCACTGTATTTATGTCACTGTCACACTGGAGGAATTTTTGGCTAAAAAGTTACTGAATCATTTCAGATTCAGTAATATCCTATGAAATCTAATGTTTACATACAGTAGTAGCGTAGCATGTGCGTGTGTGTGTGTGTGCGTGCACTGACTCTGCAGGCAGAGGTACACACGGTCCTGGTGGGAGGACTGTCCTGACGGCCCGCTGGTCTCCGGAGGCTGAAATCAGAGTCCACTGCTGTGAGTAGCAAAGTCTGGAGGCTCTCACCGCATCTGTTTGACTCCACCCTGAAAAGGAGTTTCGGGCTAGGAGTACACCCGACTAGGAGCGCAGAGTGAACAAAATGTTGCGGCGAAATAACATGAATGTGAACGCAAGTCGGAAGGTGGTCTTCAAATAAAGTCGCTGATTTTTTTCACAGAAATCCTGTTTCGGATTCACGGTCAATTGCTGTTAGATAAAGATCATAAAGATAAGTGCTGTGTGTGCATAGTCATGTGGACGTTTTAATTTGCTTATTCAGTGTCACTTGTAATTTAAGCCTGAGATGCTTCAAATTATTTTTCAGTCTGTCTTTTTTTTTTTTTTTTTTTTTCTCTCAGTTGTAGGCATCAAAATACAATTTGTACTTAAACGTCGGCCTGATATTTGTGCCACTTAATATTAAGTATATTTAAGTTATTTGTATTAAGGTGAAACTTTTAAGGGTTTAAATGCGTTTACAAATCTCTCGAGATTTTTGCGTTTTTGGGATGACATTTACTCGTGTGTGTGTGTGTGTGTGTGTTTGTACTGTTCATGAGTAGGATCAAAACAGTAGTTTCATTTAAGGTACTGGCAGATATTAGTTTATTCATGGCAAAAAACGTATTTGCAAAATCACAAATAAACGTTGTGAAAAGTAAAAGGAAATGTGCCGTTCTGATATTGTTTGATGGGTCAGCTACGCATTTTGAGGTCCTGACCTTTGCCCCGAGTAATCACTCGCAATGGGACCCCTCCAACTTCTAATTGGCTTATAGAAACTGCAAATGACTTTGACATCAAGTTTCCAGTTTTCGCTTTATTTCTCGCAATACCAAACAAGCATTGAAGCGCTTGTCGTTGTTGTTTTTTTCCTCCTTTAGCGATAATGGGAAAATATTTATGATATTGAGCAAGTGTAAAATGAAGGTTGTACCTGCAGTCACTGTGAACACACGAATGTCTTCTTCTTGTTGTTGTTGTTGTTGTTCGCGTACGTCGGCACAAACCGGCGTCGGGAGAGAGCTGACTTCTCCGTACACGCTTGTAACTTGTCTGGCCTCCATGCACGCCAATGTGTGAGACTACAAACAACCCAAAAAGTCTGGAAAGTTACATGTTTTTATCCACTGGCGTTCCTTTCAACACGTTTCTAGCGCCGCCATGTTTTCTCGTTTCCGAGACGTGCGGACGATACCACTGTGCTCCATACGGAGGGGTGGAAGCGCAAAGAAATGCACCAATTGGGCTCAGAGGGGGCAACTCAGGAGAAGGGGTCGTCCTTGGAAATGGTAACAAATAAGTACCATTTTTAAATAAAGCTAACATTTGCTGTTCACTTCCTTGTTAGAAAACAACAAGCAAAAAGTACTGAATCACTGAACAGTTGATCCTGTGCATTCAAAAGTTTAGAGGAGGTCAAATTAAGTTCACCCTGCAAAGGTTCTAGTGCATTTTAGGTGCATCGTAAAATTATATTTTTGTTAGGAGGCGCAGTTTCTGGTTTGAGCTCACAAAAGGCAACAAATGACGATCGCTGTGCTTTACTCACATTAAATGCCGATGATTGATGAATTCACATAACAAAATTGCACCTGCGTGCTGTTTTGAGAAAGGAAAAGGGCGGAGTGAACGTTCAACACATTCCTTTAATGGTTCAAGTAATGCCAACCTGCAATAAAATAGACAAAGCGGCCGGCCACATATTCATCGGCCGGAACCTTCCCGTAGCTGTAAACACGATCATAACATTATTGAAAGTCTCCTCACGGTGCATCGCACCGTTTCCCTTTCTAATTAAATACCATTTTAAATACAATTAGCAACAAGATGGTTAAAAGGTTTTTTTCTCCCCTTTAAAAAAATAAATCATCGTACAAAAGGTGACAATCATTCGGTTGAAATTTCGGTAGGCATATACAGTGTTGATGGAAACTCAAAGCGTACAAATACCACACGCACACTTTTTAAAGAGTTGCAATGTTTAGCAATAATATATCCGAAAATGTTTCTTCGCTTGTTTTTCGTCACAGGTTAGCATTGTCATTAGCACCAATCAGGTCATAAAAAGCACAAAACAGAATTGCTCCGATGGAAAATGCCTCAGAAACGTCCTTCCGCGAAACATACAGCGCATCTGCTAAGTATTCACTGTGCTTCCTTTTTCCCCAAGTTGTTACATCACAATCTTATTTGAAAATGGATTTTTTTTTGTGTGTTTGTAATTCCCCCGTCAACATTCTACACACAACACCCTATGATGACAATGTGAAAAACTTTTTTTTTTTTTTTTTTAATAAAATGGAGGACCACTCTGCGGATGGCCTTGAGTGGACCAGCGATCGATTTCTAGCCGGATCTGAAAATGACGCTCGCCATCCAACTTGGAGTTTGAAATGTTCTGCAGGAGGACTGGACGTAACTCCCCGAAGATCGGGTGTGCCGAGCTCGCGGCATCGTATTCGAAACGAGTTGAGGCGCTCATTTTTGCCAAAGATGCATCAAGTATCGAGGAAAAGCTGTGAATATTTCAATGGAATTGTGATCCTTTCTTAAAAAAAAAATAATCAGAACATTTGGGGGGGGGGAATTGTCATTATTCGAGGTTGTGTGCAGAATTTAAGAACAAAAGAATTTGTTCCATTTTGGAATAAGGCTGTAACATAAAATATGGAAAAAGTCAAGCATTGCGAACACTTTCGAGATGCCCCGGAAATGCTTTTTTTAATTAACAGAATGAAGAAAGCCTCTTCTTCTATTGCTGTTCTGAGGCACATCGCATTTTACATTCCAGTTAAACTCTGTGATTTGACAAGTATTAACAGTTCAACATGAATATTAAATAATCATTAAAAATGATTCCTCTGTATCATAAGTAGGCAAAATATTTTTTTCCTATAAGGGCAATCAGAGCTTGAGCGTCAGCCATCTCGAATCTGGAAGATGTGTTCGCAGGGAAAACGTTTGGAATCCATACACGGTCATTAATTCACCGAGCGTATGCGAGCTCTGCTCGAAGGCGGTCGATCGGTGTCGCATTTTTTTCTGCCCTCACATGACGTCGGCCCGTTTGTCCCGGACTTTGTTCCTCTGCTTCGTCCTGGCCTTGAAGGCAGCCGAGTTGAAAAGATGCTGGTGAAGGAAAACGGGAGTCATCGCTCAGCTTGGCAAGCATCAATGGAAAGAAGGATATACGGTACAATACTAGTGGCCTCGAAGACGACAGCGAGAAAAAGACACGCGACGCTTGATGCTCGGCCTTCGTGCGACAGACGTGAAGCGTGAGGCCGAAAGAAAGGAATTTATACCTTCTCAAATCGTGAGATCTTGTTGGCTTTGACGGCGGCGTCGAGGACGACGGGGGGGCCGAGGCCAATGATGTCTCTCAGAAGCGGGTTCGACTGCAGCCGCACAAAAGAAAACTTGGATGGACTCAGCTGAGTTTGTCGCCCAACTTCACACGTCGACATTCCTGCCGCGAGCTCACAGGTGTCAAACTCAAGGCATGGGGGCCAGATCCGGCCCGCTACCTCATTTTATGTGGCCCGCAAAAAGCAAATAAAGTGCATCCAACTTCCATGATTCATGCTAAAAAAAAATGTTACATGTAATAAATATTTTTTTTGTTTTGTTTACACTCCGGTTTCCTCCCACATCCCAAAAACATGCATTACTTGGAGACTCTAAATTGCCCGTAGGCATGACTGTGAGTGCGAATGGTTGTCTGTTTGTATGTGCCCTGCGATTGGCTGGCAACCAGTTCAGGGTGTACCCCGCCTCCTGCCCGATGACAGCTGGGATAGGCTCCGGCGCGCCCGCGACTCTAGTGAGGATAGGCGGCTCAGAAAATGGATGGATAACTGAACAACCTGTTATCATTGACTTCATGGAACGCGTAGCAAATCACTGCGTAGCAAATAGACTGCATTCAAATCCATCCATCCATCCATCCATTTTCTACCGCTTGTCCGAGGTCGGGTCGCGGGGGAAGTAGCTATAGCGGGGACGCCCAGACTTCCCTCTCCCCAGCCACTTCATCCAGCTCTTCCGGGGGGGATCCCGAGGCGTTCCCGGGCCGGCCGAAGGACATAGTTTCTCCAGCGTGTCCCGGGTCGTCCCCGGGGTCTCCTCCCGGTGGGACATGCCCGGAACACCTCACCGGGGAGGCGTCCGGGAGGCATCCGAATCAGATGCCCCGGCCACCTCATCTGGCTCCTCTCGATGTGGAGGAGCAGCGGCTCTACTCTGAGATCCTCCCGGATGACCGAGCTTCTCACCCTATCTCTAAGGGAGAGCCCGGACACCCTGCGGAGGAAACTCATTTCGGCCGCTCGTATCCGGGATCTCGTTCTTTCGGTCACGAGCTGCAGGTCGTGACCGTAGGTGAGGGTAGGAACGAAGATCGACCGGTAAATCGAGAGCTTCGGCTTAGCTCCTTCTTTACCACAACGGACCGATACAAAGTCAGCATCACTGCAGACGCTGCACCGATCCGCCTGTCGATCTCCCGTTCCATTCTTCCCTCACTCGTGAACAAGACCCCAAGATACTTGAACTACTCCACTTGGGGCAGGATCTCATCCCCGACCCGGAGAGCGTACGCCACCTTTTTCCGACTGAGGACCATGGTCTCAAATTTGGAGGTGCTGATTCTCATCCCAGCCGCTGCAAACTGCTCCAGCGAGAGTTGGAGGTCACGGCTTGATGACGCCAACAGAACCACATTATCGGCAAAAAGCAGAGATGCTATACTGAGGCCACCAAACCGGACCCCCTCTACGCCTCGGCTGCGCCTAGAAATTCTTGTACATAAAAGTTATGAACAGAATCGGTGACAAAGGGCAGCCTTGGCAGAGTCCAACCCTCACCGGAAAGGAGCCCGACTTACTGCCAGATATGCGGACCAAACTCTGACTCCGGTCGTACAGGGACCGAACAGCCCGTATCAGGGGGTTCGGTACCCCATACTCCCGAAGCACCCCCCCCCCCCACAGGACCCCCGAGGGACAGGGTCGAACGCCTTCTCCAAGTCCACAAAACACTGATTTAGACTGATTGGGCGAACTCCCATGCACCCTCGAGAACCCTGCCGAGGGTGTAGAGCTGGTCCACTGTTCCACGGCCAGGACGAAAACCACACTGCTCTTCCTGAATCTCAGATTCGACTTCCCGACGGACCCTCCTCTCCAGCACCCCTGAATAGACCTTACCAGGTAGGCTGAGGAGAGTGATCCCCCTGTAGTTGGAACACACCCTCCGGTCCCCCTTCTTAAAAAGGGGGACCACCACCCCAGTCTGCCAATCCAGAGGCACTGCCCCCGATGTCCATGTGATGTTGCAGAGGCGTGTTAACCAGGACAGCCCCACAACATCCAGAGCCTTTAGGAACTCCGGGCGAAGCTCATCCACCCCCGGGGTCTTGCCACCGAGGAGCTTTTTAACCACCTCGGTGACCTCAACCACAGAGATAGGAGAGCCCGCCTCAGAAAACCCAGACACTGCTCCCTCATGGGAAGGCGTGTCGGTGGAATTGAGGAGGTCTTCGAAGTATTCTCCCCACCGGCTCACAATGTCCCGAGTCGAGGTCAGCGGCGCCCCATCCCCACTATACACAGCGTTGATGGTGCACTGCTTCCCCCTCCTGAGACGCCGGATGGTGGACCAGAATTTCCTCGAAGCCGCACGGAAGTCTTTCTCCATGGCCTCACCGAACTCCTCCCATACCAGAGTTTTTGCTTCAGCGACCACCAGAGCTGCATTCCGCTTGGCCTGCCTCAGGAGTCCCACAGGCCAAAAAGGTCTGATAGGACTCCTTCTTCAGCTTGACGGCATCACTCACCATTGGTGTCCACCAACAGGTTCGGGGATTGCCGCCACGACAGGCACCGACCACCTTACGGCCACAGCTCCGGTCGGCCACCTCAGCAATGGAGGCGCGGAACACGGTCCGCTCGGACTCGATGTCCACCGCCTCCCCCGGAACATGAGCAAAGCTCTGTCGGAGGTGGGAGTTGAAACTCCTTCTGACGGGGGATTGCGCCAGACGTTCCCAGCAGACCCTCACAATACGTTTGGGCCCGCCACGTCGGACCGGCATCTTCCCCCACCATCGGAGCCAACTCACCACCAGGTGGTGATCGGTTGACAGCTCCGCCCCTCTCTTCACCCGAGTGTCACCGCTCGGGTTCTGATCAGGGGGGCCGTTCCTTCCAATCACTCACTGTCATTGCCCACGTGAGCATTGAAGTCCCCCAGCAGAACGATAGAGTCCCCAGCGGGAGTGCTCTCCAGCACCCCCTCCAAGGACTCCAAAAAGGGTGGGTACTCTGAAGTGCTGATTGGTGCATAGGCACAAAGAACAGTCAGGACCCGTCCCCCCACCCCGAAGGCGGAGGGAGGCTACCCTCTCGTCCACCGGGGTGAACCTCAACGTACGGGCGCCGAGCCGGGGAGCAATAAGTATACCCACACCTGCTCGGTACCTCTCACCGGGGGCATGAGCCCATGGGTAACGTGGGTCCCCCTTCCCATGGGCATTAAAAGCCACAATCAGACAAAACTTTATTCACCACGTAAGTACTGCGTGTTGCAATCAAGGGAGTCAGAAATCTTTAAGCTTAAGCGATTTTACTATAATTATTCGTGTAATTTCCAATGCAGCACTGCCAACCTCGGAAATTCACTTCCAGAACAATATGTAAAATGAATTTGAATGGTACTGGAAAAATAAATGTTTAAAAAGTACTTGCTGACCTGCAGATGGTGGCTGACCCCGGACTCGAGGACCTCTTTAAAGGAGTCGTAAATTCTTCGCCTCGTCCAGCTGTCGATGTACACGCTCTCCACTCCGAACCTGATCTTCTCTTCTGTGAAGTCCTCGTTCTAAAGAAGACATAACAGGACATTCTCAAGTACCACGAACACACCGGCCGAGACGTGTAAAGGCCAATTGAGTGCATTTCAAAATTTAACTACAGATGGGGGAGATGCCTATTGGTACTAATGGGATGCCTTTTATTTTGGGAAAAAAAATCATAAAAAGGACACAAAAATCAAAATAGCAGGATATGATTCAGACTGGGCAGAACAAATAAGTCACATGGCTCCCCAGAACAAAAACATCGTGGAACGAGGCCACGGGACTCGAGTGGAACGCTACTCCCCGGAAAGCAGGCCATGCCCGCACATCTTACGATGATTGACGGCGCCACCTAAGGCCCACCTCAATGTAGTGTAGAACCTCTCTGAAGATGGAGCGCTGTTTCCTCCTGTCGTTCTTGGCGCGATGTTTGTGGCTGTCTGTCGCTAAACTCTTCAGACTTTCACACAAACCTTCGCCGTCCTCCAACTCAAAGTCCTGCACGCAAAAACACAACAACAAAAAGTCAAGGCTTACACAATTTTTCCAGAACACTTAATTCCATATTTTTAAATAAACACACTCAGTAGTATTATGTATTGTATGTAATTGATCATATCAAGAGATTGTAATAAAATACAACACTTTTTTCATATAGTCGCTACAGCTCCTTATTTTCTGAGCCACCACAATGAACGATTATCCTTCCGCTTCTTTTCACGCGGCTTCCGCAGTTCAAAGCGTGTCGTCGCATTCCTCGTCAACAGGACCGACGTGTGCGTGTACGTACCTCATCGATCTCGCGTCCCAGCTCAACCAGCAGGGCGATGGTTTCTCCCGCAGTGATCCGGTAGTTGACGTCACTACTTTGCAGACAAGCTTGTAGCTTGGGGAGGTGGCTGCGACACAGTACTGTATCGTTAGCATGCCATCATGTTAATTGGAGTACAAAGAAAAAAAAAAACATTCATTCAATTCTGCAGATGTAAAAATGTATATGGACTCACATGTGCAGCAGGACAGAGAGTTTGGATGCGGGGCAGAGGGTGACCAGTAGGGACCAGGCCTGCATGGCGGCGCTGTGGAGCCCCGGGCTGCCGGGTTTGGGGGTGGGCAGCGTTCCCTCTCTGTTGGGGTAGGAAGACATGAACACGCTCTCCAGCAGGGACAAGGACTTGATCAAGTCCTGACAGGATTCAAAAAGAAAAGAGACAAAACAAATTGCTGTTTGATGTGTGCAAAACAAAACACACACATTCCCGGTCCGTTTCCCTAAATACAAAATATACCGTAGTACTGGAAGCATATTTTATTGTATGTATGGATATCTTTTTTACAACCTAGTACAACGGGTCCTTGGTTTGCAATGTTCCTGTGGCGGCAGCAAAGTCCAAAATGGCCGTGGTCTTGTCACTAACTATGATAATGCGGTTGTAAAGTCAGAATTCCTGCAAATATTTCTATGAAAAACAATTCTAGGCCATAAATACAGATACAATACAGAAATACAAATAAAAACCATTTAAAAAAACACCAAGTATGTCAGTAATTGAGAGTTTGTGCCACACGTCGACGCCGAAAGTGATGTCGTAGCGTCGTCGCCATTGTAAACCAAGGATCCCCTGTAACTGTACAGTTCTTCACAGACCCGCTAGGTCAAGTGCAGTCTAAGCTCTTTTAGAAGACGCAGTTCTCACCTCTCCGTCTTCAGCAGCAGACACATAGCAACACATCCCCAGAGCTCTGGCACACTGACAGGGACACAAGTTTGTTTTTTTCTGTTAGAACTTTACTCAGTCCTTTTACATATTACACATTTTACAAGCATCACGTGTATAGAAAATACTTTCTATATTGCGGTGTCTGTGCTAGGTACGCGCATGTGCCTTCGAGAGGCGGGGCGGCCTGTGTCATTAACGAGTCTACGTGTGAGTGTCTAGGCGAGAGCTGTGGCCGCAGCAGCCTCTGCGTGATTCTTTTACTTGACCAAAAGCTTGAATGTAGCCAAATTAGAACCTTGTGAATACTGCCAGGATAAACATTTAGCTTGAAATATTACTCCTATAATTGCACTTAATTCAAATTGGCACCAAGCATCCATCCATCCATTTTCTGAGCCGCTTCTCCTCACAAGGGTGGCGGGCGTGCCGGAGCCTATCCCAGCTATCATCGGGCAGGAGGCGGGGCACACCCTGAACTGGTCGCCAGCCAATCGCAGGGCCCATAAAAACAAACAACCATTCGCACACACATTCACACCTACGGGCAATTTAGAGTCTTCAACCAACCTAGCACGCATGTCTTTGGGATGTGGGAGGAAACCGGAGTGCCCGGAGAAAACCCACGCAGGCACGGGAGAACATGCAAACTCCACACAGGCCGGGGATTGAGCCCCGGACCTCAGAACTGTGAGACAGACGCTCTAACCAGTCGACCTGATGGAAAAAAAACTTTTTTGATTGACGTGTGTTGTTTATGTTCTACCAAAATCGAATTGAATTACACATTTTCATTTGATTGAAAGGAAAATGATTAACAAAGTCTATAATTAATGAGTTTGTTTCAATGTAGTCCCGTAACTTTGAAAAACATCACTTGTCATCTTAATCAATTGAAGTGCATTTCTTGGGATTTTGCATACATGAAATTAACTTTGGAGGTTGCTTTTGAAAAATTTCAAATGTCAAAAAGTACATAGGGTTTCAGATTTTCTAGTTTTCGTATTCAAAATGTAAGCGAGCGTGTATCTATTATTTGTTGTTTCTTTTAGTAATATGAAGATAGTACCGATAATTGTGACATTTTTGTCCAGCTAATTGTCAAATTAAATGTTCATATGGTTCCAGGTCTAATAAGGAACCAAATAAAGCAGTGACCAGGTTTCATATGATAACTCACACTTTGACGCGCAATCATGCCGGCAGTGTTGTCGATCAGGATGGTGGTCAGGATGGGGCGCAGTATGTTGAAGCCCTCCGCCGCCTCGTCTCCTCCCCCCAGCTGAATGCAGAGCAGTGCGAAGACGGTGGCGGCCGCAGCCTGCTCCTCTCCGCCGCCTGGACGCGTGGCGGCAACACGGCGGCGACTGTTAGTCTGGCTTAACTAAGTATTTGTTTAGCGATAAGTGCGAGGGATGCAACGATCGTAGGCAAAATATGCAGGTACGGAACCTATGTCGACCTTTTTTCAAGCTTCTCTCCAAGCAGTCGCTGACCGTGAAGCGTCTCTCTGTGAGGAAGTCGTACAACAACTTGGATGAGAAGGCCAATCGCAAGGACTCAAGGGCCGCGAGTCGAGTCTTTGCACTGAGCGAGAGACGAGCGCAGGAGAGGAAAGAGTTTTTAGTGACATCCCGACATTGTGGATTTTCATGTTGTCAAAATGGGGCTTCACCTCTTGTCCGTGAGGTTGTCAATGCACTGCTTGAGTTTATCTTCCGTTTCTTCTTGGGCAGTCTGCTCGTCCACCTGCTCCCCTCCTGCGTTTGGTCGTTTAGAAGGAACAAAGGAAGTGAGTTGGTGATGAACATTAGTCTTGAAATAAAGATATGTGGAAAACTGAAAGAGGTCTCTCACAACGCCTTCCGCCTTCCATCCAAGCTTTCTCCCGTGCATCAATCCGATAAATTGATCAGAGCATAAATTCAACGTGAGCGAGAAATTTACCCTCCCTTGCAATTTGAGCGGGCTTTGATACCAACTGCCACATCTTTCATTTTTCCCCCCTTTTTTATTATTCATCCCCTGTATTTATTGTGTGCAGGACATAAATCGCAGCCTCTCTTACCGAGTAACAAAACTTGGCGTTGTTAGCCGCTTTCCAAATTTGTACCCGTTTGACTCAAAACTATATTTTTTATTCAAATCGACATCGGTAAATTAAGTAGTTCCCTCGAAAGTTATTTGCTCGTAAGACCGAAGTAGGCATTCTACAGCTCATTCCTCTAATTAAAATCACACAAATAATGGCCAATTTACATTACATATCCACGATGTTTGTTTTACTGATGTGTCGGTCTATATATGTGGTGTAGGTATGTCCTTTTTTAAATAAAATAAAACGTACTGCTAATTAATTGAAAATAATTTTGCAGATCCCCAGGTTACAGCTCACGGATCCCCGGTATTCAATGCCATCGCCAGTTAAACAAAACATTTAAAAAGTTAATTTTGCCCATAGTACATCAAGCAAATGAATTGAAATGGCGAGTAATAATAACC
Organism: Phycodurus eques; assembly: GCF_024500275.1. Classification (NCBI taxonomy): domain Eukaryota; kingdom Metazoa; phylum Chordata; class Actinopteri; order Syngnathiformes; family Syngnathidae; genus Phycodurus; species Phycodurus eques. The sequence continues at coordinate 526,548 of NC_084525.1, read as the reverse complement.
CTGTCGTGCGCGTTTGTAGCAAACCTGTGCCCTCCTCTAGGACGGAGGTGCCTTCACTGGCACTGCTGTAGTGGCTGAGAACGTCCGACGTCAGCTCGTCGTCGCTGGCTCCCGACTCCGCCTTCGCTCCATTTTTCACACCTGACAGGCAAGACATGGAGATTTGCAGCAATTGAATAACTTCATGGGGTGAAAATTACGAATGTTGGCAAATGAGAAAAGAGACTCGAATTGTAAAAACAGACTGACAGTAAAAAAACAAAAACAAAAACAAAAAAACACAGAGGTTAGTCAACTCTGCTCAGCTCTCCGTTTTCGTCACTAAGCCATAAACGTGCCCGTGCGGGCAAACTAAGCTCGCCCTCAGTTACTGCTGGATCAGGACTTTCTACTGTTAGATTAGAGGTGACCAGCATTCCATGTGCACAATCCTCAATGGCACATGGTATGTGATGTGTGCGCGTGTGTTCATGTTGCCAGGTCATCAAGGTACTCCAGAGGTCAATATTTAGTCTAGCGTGGAGTGCAGTGTAACTTTTGTGGGTGCAGTGGTGTTGGATTCTCACTGCGACATAGGGCAGGGCGATTAATGGATTCATTCGAATTTATTGCCCAGGAAGTTTTTCTTTTTGCTACTTCCGTAGGTCAAAGTGTGTCCTCGATGCCAACAGAGAGAAACTTGTTTTAGTTTGAGACTTTTTCTACAGACTACGGAAATGCAATCTAGCGGACGAGACGAAGAAAGAAAAGAAAAAATCGTCACGGGGGCGACGTGATTGGGACGAGGGTCAAAAGGAGTTACCTTTAGCCGTCAACTGCAGCTGGAGAAACTCCTGACGAAGAGATACTGAAGATGATGTATGGACCAAGGAATGAATTAAGTCAATATAGGATGTGTGGGTAAGTGATGGAGGTTATGAAATGGAATATGTAAGAAAATGGTGTAAAAGAATGACCGTGAAGAGAAGATTAAATGTGAGCTTTTTCCAAAGTGAGCTTTTCCAACATGTACAAGCGATACACAATTATACTGCACATATCGCCCACTCATAATGGGCGCACAAAAAAAAAGACAAAAAACTTCCAAGTTCAAACCAATAGCATTTTGTGCCATCGTGCTTTTCTGGGGTAACAAGGCAACAGATCAGCGGGAGGATGCTGGCCTCCGGCTCAGCCCCTACCCTAATGAGGATTAGCGCGACAGAAAATTGATGGATTAGGCACTGGTGTCAATACTAGAAGCCATTCTGCTGTCTTGTGGGAGAAAATGCAACGTGTGTGAGCGTGTGTGTGTCTCCGAGAGCCACGTCAGTACACAAAACGTGAGGATGCACACGACATGTGGCAACCACAGCGCACGCTCAAAACACGTGTGACCATGTCAGACCCGCACGGGGAACTTTATTTACACGCAGCTGTCATTGGAAACATTGAAATAAAACCACGGTTTTTTTTCGTAGCCGCGCACAACTGTAAATAGAAAACTATTTACAGTAGTGGGAAGTCACCAAGTACAAATAACTTGTGACTCAACAAGATTTTGCAGATATTTTTACTTTACTCCCATTTGAAAAAAAAATCCAAGTTCGTACGACTTACTTTGTCAAAACCACGCAACGTAAACTAAACATTTACGAATAATTTGATAACTAATTTTAACTTGATAAAGTCAACTGCACATGAGATCTTGACTGACTGAGCTGTCGGGGTCTTATAAGGCATTAAAACAAAACATACCACAGCGACATAAAGGAATGTGAACCAGGGTGCATTAACGACGATGACGCAACAGATTTAGAGAAGCAAGGTATTCCCCGTTCATGGCTTTATTGAAGAGAATTGTTGTCGTCGGGCCCAAGAGCAATTCGTGGCAAGTTGTCTTGCGCCAGCCTGACAACCGCCAGCTTCTGCCGTTCCAAAACGCTCTCATACGACACAAACATACCGTAAAGGTAATGTGTATTTCTTCAGTTGTTATTCGCTCATTTAGCATTCTGTGTCAGTTAACAACATTAGCGAAGCAATGGGAACATATTCGGATGTGATTTTCCCTTCTATGCAACGTGATAATTGGGGGGAACTGATCAAAATGGGTATTGTATGTAATTGAAATAAGAAATCATTTTGTATTTTTGTACTGAATTCAGAAGTGTGTACTTTGTTACTTTCACTCAAGGAGTTGAATCAGGACTTAGAGCAGTCTTTTTCTTTGTTTCCCCCCCGAGTAGTAGTAGTAGTAGTAGTACCTGTAACTCTACATAAGTACAGAGTATGACTATTCCCACCTCTGACTCCGAATGAATATGACATTGACGTAGAAACACGTAACTTCGCGTACATAGTTGCCTTCCTGGAACACTGACTACAATGCACGTGATAGAACAGGAAAGATTTCCGCGTCAACCAATAACTTGCCATGTGGCAAAGTCCCACCATAAAGTCAGCCTGTTGGTATTGTCACTCGGTCAGCGCCCGGTCTTGAGGTGCGTCAATTATACGCATTCTGTGTCGTGCGCACACTTACCCGCTTTAGTGGAGCCGCGTTTCCCTTTTTTACTTCGCGGCATGGCGAGCAGCTTCCAGCGGCCACCTGGCTTAAGCTAGGCGAGGCGAAGCTAACGTTAGCCTACTTTATATATTAAAAAAGAAGAAAAAAGAACAAAAAAAAAGCCCCTCTCAGCTCTCCAGTCGGCCTGGAGACATCTGGCTGCGTTTCCACCAAGACTATTTCAAATTAAAACCCTGACGTGTTGGCCGATGTTTTGAGTGGCGGCCAGCAACAAACAACCGCCCCAACTCAACGCTCACTTCCACCCGGTAATGTAATCCTTGTCCACGGGCGAGCTTCACGGTTGTTATCGGTGTATTATCTATGTTTGTCGCCGGGTATTCTATACGTCATCCCGGGTTGGCACAATGAGCATTTGTCAAAGAGTTTGGGGTGAAGTTTGAAGCACGCTGCGGTCGTGACGTCCACCATCTTGCTTGCTTGCTTCCTTCCTCCCTCCCTCACTCCCTTCCTTCCTTCCTTCCTTCCGCTCGCTGGCGGCAGCACGCCGGCCGCCGGCCGGCCGGTTGCCGGCTTGCCAGGTGGGCTCGCACCACGGTTGCCAGCTCCTTTTCACAACGATGGCCCTTTCCGCCACGCAAAACAAAAGCAATTGTATGTTCGAAATCGTTCACTCATTCCCTACTCCCTAGTCTCTTTCAAAGCGACTATTTAGTCACTAGTGAAATGTAAAATAGTTTTGCAACGCGATGAGAGCGTGGCGTGGCATACGTCACTGATGCGTCAACGTCAGCTGCCGGAACTTCCTGAATGAATTATCGGACGAAATCAATCCATCCATCGTACATTATTTTGTCATTTTTCATTACATAATTGGTTGAATTAGTTGTAATTAAATTAATTATGATTAATACATTTAAAAAATATATTTCATTATTTTTATCAGAATCAGAATCATCTTTATTCGCCAAGTATGTCCAAAAAACACACAAGGAATTTTGTCTCCGGTCGTTGGAGGTAAAACTACATATTTGGCATACGGATTTATGTTTTTACATAATTTATTTACAAATGACACGGCCCATTTGTCGATTTCATTTTTTTTTTTAAAGGTGGCCCATAATTGAACAAAAAAGTTTGGCGACCCCTGATCTAATTTGCCCATGTCGCAACTCATCCATCCATCCATCCATTTTGTGAGCCGCTTCTCCTCACGAGGGTCGCGGGCGTGCTGGAGCCTATCCCAGCTGTCATCGGGCAGGAGGCGGGGTCCACCCTCAACTGGTTGCCAGCCAATCGCAGGGCACATACAAACAAACAACCACTCGCACACACATTCAGTCTGCCTCACAGTTCTGAGGACCGGGGTTCAAATCCCGGCTCCGCCTGTGTGGAGTTTGCATGTTCTCCCCGTGCCTGCGTGGCTTTTCTCCGGGCACTCCGCTTTCCTCCCACGTCCCAAAAACATGCATGGTAGGTTGATTGACAACTCTAAATTGCCCGTAGGTGTGAATGTGAGTGGTTGTTTGTTAGTTTGTATGTGCCCTGCGATTGCCTGGCAACCAGTTCAGGGTGTACCCAGCCTCCTGCCCAATGATAGCTGGGATAGGCTCCGGCACCCCCGTGACCCTAGTGAGGAGAAGCGGCTCAGGAAATGGATGGATGGATGGATGGATGGTGGCAAAAAAGACTAAGAAAGTTGAGGAATGCTCATCAAACCCCTGTTTGGAACATCCCACAGGTGAACAGGCTAATTGGGAACAGGGGGGGTGCCATGATTGGGCTTTCCCGAATTGCTCAGTCATTCACAAGCAAAGATGGGGCGAGGTTCACCTCTTTGTGAACAAGTGCGGGAGAAAATAGTCCAACAGTTTCGGGACAATGTTCCTCAACGTACAATTGCAAGGAATTGAGGGATTTCATCATCTACGGTCCATAATATCATCCAAAGGTTCAGAGAATCCGGAGAAATCACTTGCATCTAAGCGGCAAGGCCGAAAACCAACATTGACTGCCCGTGACCTTCGATCCCTCAGGCGGCACTGCATCAAAAACCGACATCAATGTGTAAAGGATATCACCGCATGGGCTCAGGAACACTTAGAAAAACCAATGTCAGTAAATACAGCTCTACAGCTATATCCGTCAGTGCAACTTGAAACTCGACTATGCAAAGCAAAAGCCATTTATCGACAACACCCAGAAACGCCGCCGGCTTCGCTGGTCCCGAGCTCATCTAAGATGGACTGAAGAGGAAAAGAGGAAAAGAACCATCCGGACTGTTATGGACGCAAAGTTCAAAAGCCAGCATCTGTGTTGGTATGGGACTGTGTTGGTGCCAATGGCATGGGTCACTTACGCATCTGTGAAAGCACCATTCATGCTGAAAGGTACATACAGGTTTTGGAGAAACATATGCTGCCATCCAAGCAACGTCTTTTTCCCCTGCTTATTTCAGCAAGACAATGCCAAACCACATTCTGCACGTGTTACAAGAGCGTGGCTTCGTAGCAGAAGAGTGCGGGTACTAGACTGGCCTGCCTGCAGTCCAGACCCGTCTCCCGTTGAAAATGCGCGGCGCATTACGATGCGTAAAATACGACAACGCAGACCCCGGACTGTTGAACAGCCGAAGCTGTACATCGAGCAAGAATGGGAAAGAATTCCACCTACAAAGCTTCAACAATTCGTGTCCTCAGTTCCCGAACGTTTATTGAATGTTGTTCAAAGAAAAGGTGACGTAACACAGTGGTAAACACGACCCTGTCCCAGCTTTTTGGGAACGTGTTGCAGCCAATTATTTGCTAAAAACAATCAAGTTTATCAGTTTCAACATTAAATATCTTGTCATTGTAGTGTATTCAATGAAATATAGGTCGAACATGATTTGCAAATCATTGTATTCTGTTTTTCTTTATCTTTAACACAACGTCCCAACTTCATTGGAATTGGGGTTGTAGATGCGTCTACTAACGGGCTAGCCTTTATGTTTTGGGAGCGGGCTACTTCTAGCCATAATTTGGATATAACTTGTCATGTGCACAAGTTGCTAATTTGAAGCCACTGAATACTAATTTGTGGCCACAAAATACTCAATCGTGACCACGAATTAGGCATAACGTGCACAAAATACTAATTTGTGGCTGTAAAGAAGATATATTGTCCACACAAATAACAAATATTAATAATATACTCCAATTCCAGGACATTTGGGTAGGCATATGGAGTGCACCTTCTCGAGAAACCGTATGCGAAAAGATATAGTAGTCTAGGACAGCGCATACTGTATAGTTTGTATTTGCTGACTGAGACTTCCGTGCTGTTCCTGGGAATGATATTCAACCCACAGACTATAATTTTGTGCCCGCTTTATATATATTTTGTGGCGATCAATCAGCAGTCTGTGTACATATTGTGGCCACAATTTAAAAAAATAAATAAATAAAATAAAAAATGCCATGTCATGTCCGGGGTTCTGTAAATTCTGGACTAACCTTAAACATGCTGACTGACTTCAATGATATGAAAAACAGAATTTGAAACACAAGCATTTTGGTGATTAAAAAGTAAGATCGCCTTCAATAAAGAGAAATATGAAATACAGTTTAAAATGTTACAGATTACGTCTTCAAGTAATGATTCACATACACAGGGCAAGACAGTTGACAAAAAGTTAAACAATTTTGAATCAGTAGTTTGCCGTTTTAAAAAAAATACAATTAAAGGACTCAAGTTTCTAAAGTTAGTCAATCACTCCTCACTTACAGTATATGTCATGTTCATATTCAAAACTTGAGTAGACATTTGGTCCGAAAAAAAAAAAAAAAATGTATCGATGGAACATCGCTAGGCTTTTTCTTTCAACCGTTACTAAATAATGTGCGCTACATTTTCATTTCAAAGCTATTTAGAAAATTAAATACAAAATGACAGTGATTTGAGCCCAAAAGAAACATTTGTCAGGACACTTTTTGATAGAACAGTGGCAGTTTTCATCAATCGGCAGTGTTTTTGGCTGTCGTCGTAGTCGTCGCACAAAACATCACATTACTCACAGTTCAATTCACCACTTGTAAAATTGTCACAACTCAGCTGTTCGGTTTTACCAAAAGAGGACAGAAAATGTTGGAAAAAGATAGATATAGTACTTAGAAATTAAAATGAGAACGAGCTACCACTTTCATTACCTCAAACGATGCCGATCGGGCCATTGATTATTCAAGTTTGACAAATTGCAATTAGACCGCACCTCGTCACGGCATCTTTTTTTGTTATTCGGCAGGATTATACAAGAATGACCCAATTCCATATACTGTAAATGGAGGGAATGGCGTAGGGCAGGAGAGTCAAACTCATTTTTGTCACGAACATTATACCAAAATTTGGAACCGATTTGAGCAAGAACCATGGAAGTTGACACACATGATTTGCTTTCGCGGGCCACATAAAATGATGTGGCGGGCCGGATCTGGCCCCCGGGCCTCGAGTTTGACACCTGTGGCGTCGGGCATGGGCCGAGGAAGATCCCATTAATGGCTGGTACCGATCCAGAATTTCAGCCCCCACATAAATTCCTCAGTTTTAAACAAACGGTGAAATACAGCACGTTTACGCCAGCGAGGATTTCCGCGACACCTTGTGAAGGAGTGGGGCGTGGGTCAATTTCTTCATTTTGGTGGCAATTCCTTTCCAAATTCAAGATGGGACATTTGTCCGTGAATAATGCTCTACTGTACATCTTAATAAGCATGTAGACATGTGAGGAGGGGACAGAGAAAAGATGAAGGTCACTTCTTCTTCTATTGCCCCCCTTCTGAATGTGTACAATTTGGTGTTAATCCAAATTGTTCTGCCGATGTTCATTCAGACAAACAGTTAGACGAGCATTAACGACATTGGTGTTGCAAATAGGCTCCGTCGATCAATACGAGAGGTATTACGGTCTGTAGCCAATGAAAAATGGGGCACATTTTCTGTGATTTCAATACAACATCAAACTAAAGAACTTTTCGTTGCGTTTGAGAGAAAAACTCCGAGATGCTTGCTTTCCATTGGCCAGCGGATATGGAAAACTAGAGGAATGGCCACGGGTTCCCGTGTAAGAGGAACGTCGCTCCTAGCCAGAGTAGTAGTTGGCAGGGACGAAGGGCATCTTGGACACGGTGGCGGCCACCGCTTTTTTCCTGACCTCCACCTGAATTGCCGTCCCGTTCTTTGAGAAGGCGGCGTCCACGTAACCCATGGCAACATTTTTTTTCAGACAAGGGGAAGGGCAGCCGCTGGTCACCTCGCCTAAGAACGGAATCAAAGGCTGGATTTATACGGTGTGATTCAAGTGACACAAGTCATTGTTAATTGTCTAACTTCTTTTACACTAGCGTGACAATGAATTATCCTCAAATACAGTATTAATTCAAACATAACCTGTGCAGTACAGTATTTAAGAAGGGTGACTTTTTCTATTTCTATTATTTCATAAGAAAAAGGAGAATTGGAAATCCAAACAAACCGAAGGTCAAACAGCCTCCTGGGTTGGATGGGATTTTCATGTCTGAGCGTTTGTTTACTGACCTATGAGCTTTCCGTCAGGACCGAGTATGGGTGTGTGCTGTCTGACGGGGGGGCCGTTAGACACCAGGCCGACTCGCTTCCTGGCGGTCTTCGCCTTGATCTGAGGGACGATGACGTCCGCGCCGGGGAAGTCCCGGGCCCGACGCCGTCGCTTTCCTGCACATCACATGAACTTCGTGTCGGCGACATCCTTCGGGATTACCCTCCAGACGCGACCGAAACGCTCTCACATATACACACGCTAAGCGTCCTCTGGTCTTTCTCTTTACGGGGGTTAGCAAATAGCCAAAATCTGCGTATACTTTGTCACCCATTAGAATTGGACTAAAAAAAACAAAAAACAACAAGTTCTTGAATAAGTGTGGATAGATTTGGGGGATTGGTTCCTCCCCTTCCCAAAAAGTAGAAGAAAAAAAAAATTAAATCCGCAAAGAGGTGAATCCACCGGTGTTGCACCGCCGGTATGCGGGGGTCCACGGTATACAGAAAAACAACGCAGCAGGACATACACAAGTGATAGAATGTAGCACCCGTTTGACAAAAGCTTTCACCTATTGTCCAGACAAGAGCGGCCTCCACGGGCGTGGTGCTCTCGTCTATGTCGTTGCCATAGAGACAAAGGCCCGCCTCCAGTCGCAGGCTGTCCCTGGCGCCCAGGCCGGCCAGCTTGACTTCGCTGTGCGCCAGCAGCTTCTCAGTCAGTTCCACCACTCTGGACTGGGGAACGGAGATCTGGTACACACAACGCAAGAGATCTTCCTTTAACTTTTGGAATTTCATGCGATGTTTATGTTTCACAATTTTTCTTTTTCTTCCTAATACGACTTTTTGTGCATCCTTTTATGCTCGAAACGTCCACCCAATTCCATGTGGATTGGGGAAACAGTTGTCAGAGGCAATTCTTTTTCTAACTTTCCAGCGGGCACGACTCCATGACTTTTGGGGGGGGGGTCATGTTGGGGACCCCCCAGTATACAAAAGGTTTCACCATGAAACACACACTTGCAAAAATTGGGGAGTTTTCAGGCATGTCGAGGCCCCCGAAGTCCTTTTTGAACATGGAATACGACTGTTAAGTGTTTCATTGTCTACTGTGGATTGTTCATTTCTTTCATTTTCAAAATAAACATTAAGCGTCAACGGGCGGCGCAATTACCTCCACCCCGTCCTCTCCAGTGTATCCGCATCGGGTGACCCTGCACCCAGGAACACCAAAGACAGTGGCCAGGGCAGAGGTCATGAAGGTCAGCTTGCTGAGGTCCTCCTTCAAGCCCTCCTGCAGCACCTGAGACATGGACGGTCCTGACCGTACACGACGGACGGACAGGAATCAGGAACCGCGGGAAAGAAGAGCGCCGTGTGGCGCGACTAGTGTCCAATAATCATCTGACCTTGCAGCGCAATCAGCGCTTCGTCAAGGAACTCCAGATCCACGTCCGAGCCTGCCGCCTTGAACTCTGCGAGTCTGGCCTGAAAGTAACACACGGGCAGCAAAAAAACATGCATAATCAAATTTCCCTGATGAATATCTGGAATTCAATCAACGAGGATATGCTGCGTAGTCACGCCGGTTAATTCAGACCCGACGAGTCTGCGGCTGTGGTCAATCACTCTGGGCTCTGCTCCTCCGAGAAAAAGCCGCTCGAGTCGCAAGGCTCAGGCTGCGCCCCCCGTTGTCATTGGTAACAAAAGCCCGACTTAACGTTAGCCTAGTTTACGCGGTGCGGTACACGGTCGCTAACTTGAATGACACAGGGCTAAAAATGGGCTCATTTCAGCAAGACATTAGATAGGATGGCTATAATCAGGCACGTGCACAGACACTTTTGGGGGCAGGTGCTCAAGCCCAAAAATGGGTACCCGTCACCAAAATTATTCATACAGTTAAGAAAAAACCCGGTAGGATTATGTAGTATGCATTTATTTCCGTCAACACGGTCAATAATACAGCTACTAACAAAGGAGGTGAAAGGAAACGACAGCGGATATAGTAAGTCTACACAGCTCTACATCCAGGGCAAAAGGGCAGGTGCTTGAGCACCACTCGGGGTCCATGTGTGCACATGCCTAGCAGTAATTCTTAATTCTTGGAGTATTTTAATGAAAGCATGTCACAGACCTTTTATTAAGACACCTGGGAAATGTTTCTCGCTTTCGTTTTCTTTTGTTTCCAGGAAGTTATTGTTTAACTGTAAATGTTTAGCTGTAAAAGCTTGCTGCTAGCATTTTCTGGCAACAGTAACATCATTTATCCAATAATTGATTTTGTCAAATCTCTCAATCACTCGCCACTCACCTTCATGTGAGCAGAGTCTTTGTCTGCGCAGCCAGCGTTGGAGACCACGTACAGATAACCCTGATTTGTCTTCGTTACGATGAGGTCATCAATGATGCCACCCTTATCATTGGTAAAGAGGGACAGCGTACCCTGGAAGTGCAAGACGACGTCCGAGTGGCATGTGAGAAAATTGGGTTTTTTCCAGTTCAGGACATTTCGCTACGTTTAGGCTGGCGAACTTCGCTGTTCATCACACTTTTGTTATATTCAATTTAATATCAGAGCAATCTGTATTTTGACTTTGGTTTTTAGTCAGGGGCGTAGCACCAGATGATGGATCCCCTTACAGAAACGTCACAGAGGGCCCCCTTTGATAATGTTTTGTCAATGTTGGGAGAGAAGCGGGTCGGGGGTGTGGGGTCGCGCCCTCGCCTTATCCTATCCCAGCTATCTTCGGGCGGGAGGCGGGGTACACCCTCAACCGGTCGCCAGCCGATCGCAGGGCACATACAAACAAACGACCATTCGCACTCACAGTCACACCTACGGGCAATTTAGAGGCTTCAATCAACCTAGCACGCATGTTTTTGGGATGTGGGAGGTAGGTAGCGGGAGTCCCTGGAAAAAAAGCCCAGACACGCGGCGAACACGCAAACTCCACACAGGTGAGGCCGGATTTGAACCCGGGTCCTCAGAACTGTGAGGCAGATGCGCTAACCAGTCGCCCGCCGTGCCGCTTTGATTAATATAAAGAGACTTTTTCAATTTCGATACCGTATTGAGCAAACCCGCCCCACACTCGAGAGGCTCTGGGTTTCTAAGTGAAGAACTTCCCATTGGTGCGAGTGTGAATGCTCGTCTATGCAGTTGCCTGGCAACCGGTCACGCGTGTACCCAGCTTCTTGCAAAAAGTAAGCTGGGATAGGCACCAGCTCAGAAAATGGATGGATGATCTATTTTTACACTATATCGCAAAATTCTCTATCACGGATTGTAAAAAAAAAAAAAAAAAAAAAGAAAAAAGAGATTTCACTGGGTTATTTTAACAGCAGAACTTTTAACAATTTAAGAAATGCACGTTGAAATGTTGAACTCACCTGGTTGTCTTTCAGTTCTGAAATATCTGCCACCACGAGAGACTCCATGAACCTGATCCTGTCTTTGCCATGGACTTTGGTCTCATGAAAACAATGCAAAAGGGATGCCATTACTTGCAGATAAGATAAAAAAAAAACAATACAAATAAAATAATCAAAACGGAGCCCCGGCTCGCCCGGGGGTCGACCACGTCGGCGTCTCACCTGCGGCATGTGACTGACGTCAAAGATGGCGCAGTGCTCTCTGGTGTGCATGTGAGAGCTGACGTGACTGTCTTTGTACTGCACGGGCATACGCCAGCCTGCAAACTCCACCATCTTTCCACCGTGCGCCCTGTGGAAGTCAAACAGAGGCGTCTTCTTCGAGGCGGCCTGCGGCGGAGGAAAGGGGCAGGCGGGCAAACGGATGCCCAGGTTACATCGAACCGACAAGAAGGGAATAATGCAAAACTAAAACAGATGTGCTTCAAAGCACATCCCTGTTCGATGAACACACCATACGGTATTTCTGAGGGTTACATTTGGGGCGTCGCGTCGGATTTAGTCCGGACTGGCGTTCCCAGTGGACCACGTAGTCGTTAAATAATAGTGCATCAAGTCAAAGGTGAATTTTCAAACGCAACAGCCAAATGGCAGAAACACGTAACGTTTGACCTTTGGAACGGCAGCGGAACACGGGGCTTATCAGCGTAGGAGCGGCGGTGCATCCTGGGATGCGGAGTTTGCACTTTGTGGAAGATTCAAAAGCTTTTCTTTTTTTTTTTCTCTCTCCCAAAACAAAAGTCCAAGGTCAGCCGGTCTTGGAGCACAGCGGTTAGACGGGCTGTAACGTTGCATAGAGTGAGATAAACACCACAACTCATGCTTGACGATGAGCACCGACATGTCGAATGAACGACAACGACGCGTTGACGACCTCGAGACGCGTTGGAGTGCGTTTGTTTTGCTTTGAAAAGAATTGATATGGAAGGACGGCGACTACCGGGCAGAAATCTGCATGCGCCCGGTCACCCGCCAACGAAGACCAAAACAAATGACATTTAACAGACAATCAGATATTTATTCACTAGATATTGAGGCAAACAACCATGAACGTTTACAACTAGGGACAATTGAGTCTTTGACGCCTTTTTCTGGGTGGCATATGGAGAAAGTTGTGCCAACGACGACGCCGCCCTCATTTGATTTACTTGATTTTGTATAAGCTGCTGTGCAAAACGGTGATGAAAACAACGTTTAATACGTTTAGCACGGTATTCGTCGTCTTGTCACGGGGTACATGGTGAAAAGGGGAAAATTCCTCTCACGTGTTGCATCCGAACACGTGACAGGAGTTGCCAAGCGCACGCAATTATCAGCAGCTGCGGGGAAAGGACGACATCGCTGCAAAGGTTTCACTCACGTTGCTTTTAGAACGCTACAATGCTGGGATACTTTGATGAGAATTTGAAAACAATTATAATAAAATACTATTGGATCAGGACTGTGTCGAAAGATACACAAAAATCAAGTGCACCAAAAATGTCAACGTTTTTAAACATGTGAGCGGGACATCCCTCCTGTAGCCAGAGAAGTCAAAGAGGCTCAATTAAAAAAAAGGGTTTTTTTGCCCCACCGCTGTAAATGGAGTAACAAACACATTCGCGTAACAAACCCACCGAATCAGAACTTGTGGTCTGAAGTCGTCCGTCGCACGACACGAATGTTGCGGAAGACTCGACTCGACTCACCTCCGCACTTGACGAAGCGTCGCGTCGCCGCGGCTCTCCGGCCGCCGCCCGCAGCCGAGCTTCGCCCCAAGCCCGCCGCCCGACCACCGAAGGCCCGACCCCGGTCCACGAGCGAGCCCACATGCCGACAGCCAAAGTCCCGCCGGAGGGTGCGGTGTCCCACGCTCGCTCGCCGCTCCTTGGACGAGGAACGACGTGCCGCCGCTTCCTGCTTTCCTGGTCGAACCACGCGCAATGCCTTGTGGGAATTGTAGTTGGGAAAACGACAGCATGCGGTCGGGATTTTATGGATGGACAGCGGGATAGATGGCTACTGGCCCCCAAAGCAATCCAGATTTATTTTTTTACTTTTTTGCTTAATCAGCTAGCTGTTTTTTGTTTGTTTGTTTTTCCAAATATATAACATATAAAAACAGTACAGTATATAATTGCGTCACATGTCTTTCGCAACACTGATGGATTGGTTTTAGTGTGTTAATTCAAAACTGAAGAATGTCAAAGTGGCCTTTGCATCCTTCAATTTTTCTGTAGCTTGGACAAACCTGATGGCCACTTTGGAAAACAACAATTCAGCAACAAGGCTAGTGGTGGCGACTTCAATTATTTCAAGTTAGCACAATAATTATGAGTCTTCATTAGCGTGAGCGTGTGTGTGTGTGTGTGTGTGTGTGTGTGTGTGTACAACACCAGTACCCTTCAGCCACTTGCCTGCCTACCTAATAATATCACCATGTATCTCCTTCTATTTTAGGCCAAGGGGTTTGGGACAGGTGTCTCTCTCTCTCTCTCTCTCTCTCTCTCTCTCTCTCTCTCTCTCTCTCTCTCTCTCTCTCTCTCTCTCTCTCTCTCTCTCTCTCTCTGTCTGTCTGTCTGTCAGTCAGTCAGTCAAGTGTTTAGCTCTGTCGGCCTTCGTCACCAGGCGGCGGCGGCGGCGGCGGGCCCGACCCCCCCCCCCCCCCCCCCCCCCCCCCCCCCCGAAGGAAGTTTGCCGGGACATCGGATAGTCGGCCGAGCAGCCGGCGGTCTCTTTCTTAACAACTCGGATCGGTCGGGGTTTGCCGTGTCGAAGCTGCGGACCGGGGCGCGAGGTCATTGAACGTTTTGTCCGCCATGACACACGGTACGCGGTGACACGACGAGCACGTACGGGCGGGACGGGACCGCGAGGCTTTTGTTCGTGCTGGAAAACGGTAAGTGACAAGAGACGATATTTGGAGGCCTTTTTACCAGGATATTGTATGGTTCTGTGTGTGGAAAGGACGAACCCTCATGGTGACGTTATTCATTTTCGTACAGTTCCAAAAAGGAGAGTTTTTGACCAGCAAGATTGCGGGCAAAGGAAAGGAAAGAATGAAAATAATATCTTTCATACTGTCACCATTGTAAAACATTATTAACTGTACAGGCAAGGAGATGAACAACAAAGTAAATCTTTCTTAGCAGGCTGTTACTGAAACGGTGCTTGTAAACCAGCCGTTCTAAATTGCGATGTCACAATTTAGAAAATGTACATATTAATATCGCCCAGCACCGAGTTTCTCCACACAGGTAAGCAGAGCTGCGGTGTTAGCATTAGCAGTGTAAACGCGAAAGTTGTTGATTGGGGGCGGAAGGTATTTGTGTTTGGTGATCAAAATTTGAAATTGAAAATGTTGCTATAATTCTTGATCCTTGGGTAGTTTTGGGGAAAAAAAAAAAAAAAAGCATGTTGTAGGTTTAAATTGTGGAGAGAGAGAAAAATGCTTATTGTCTCTTTTAACATTGCTAACGGTAACCTTAGTTTAAAACTAAGATATTTTCGTAATTTCCCAAAGACTTGGTGCCTGAGAATGACTTTGGTCAGTTTTGTGCGGCATATCTGTATGAGTACATTTTGGTGAAATTCCCAACTGTGCAACTTAAGGGGCCTTGGAATTTGGAGGAAGCAACATCATTTTCTAGCTTCACAATTTGTTGTCCCTTGTGTTCGTCCATTATTTGTTCCCATTGTAAGCAAGTTGACTCAGGGGGGCTAAGTTGCACTAAACACTGAATGATTAGGCAGCATTGCGAAGGAGCTAAATGCTTGAGAAGAGCTGCTGTCGAGCGTCTGTTTATTTTGAATTTTAGGCGACAGTTTGGGTAGGCGAAATGTCGAGACCTCCTTCCCAAACCACTCCGCAGATCTGCAGGGTCAGCGACAAAGACCTCACTGAGATTGAACTCCATTCTGTGGACTCAATCAATGACCTGCACCGGACGCACCCCGAACACAACCACAAAGGTACACACAAACACACAAACAAACAAACAAACTGTGGGAACATTTTCATGCAGTTCAACACTGTGAGCACTGTCAAAAGGGAACTCAGCCACAAGGGTATAACAAAAATGATAGAAAAATATGCTTTCATCTTTTCAAGGGAGGAATTGAAGTTAAACAACTGAAATAATGTGGTTGCACAAGTGTGCACACCCTCTTATAGCCAGGTACGTGTCTGTGTTCAGAAATAACCAATCACATTCAAACTCAGGTTAAATGGGACTCAGCACACACTTGCCACCATTTGAAGCACCTCTGATTATCTCCAAATCAAGTTCAGTTTTTGTCCCAAAACTGACTGCTATTTGGAACTGTTCAGAATTTCGTGCACCATGACCATGACCCAGTACAAGCTGAAGAAAGACAAAAAGCATTTCACTTTGGGTCTATTGTTGTTTTGGTGATGAGGACGAACGACTGCACCTCAACGCACCCGGCTGTCAAACTCCTGAAGTTTGCAGATGACACCGCCGTCATCGGCCTCATCGAGGACGGCGACGAGTCCGCATATCGACGGGAAGCGGAGCGGCCGGAGCCGCGGCGCGGCCGACGCGACCCGGAGCCGAACGCGCTCGAGACTGTAGAGATGATCGTGGACTTCGGGAGGCGTCCTTCGCCACGGCTGCCCCTCACGCTGTCCAGCTGCCGTTCTGTCAACCGTCGAGACCTTCGAGTTCCTGGGAATTCCGGTATCTCGGGACCTGAAGTGGGCGACCGACATCGACTCCGTCCTCAAAAAGGCCCGGCAGAGGATGTACTTCCTGTGGCTTCTGAGAAAGTCATCGAATCGGTCCTGTGTTCTTCCATCACAGTCTGAGTTGGTGCTGCTACAAAAAAGGACAAACTCCGACTGCGACGGACAATCAAAACTGCTGAAAGGATTGTCGGTACCCCCCTACCCACGCTGCCAGAACTAAGACAAGAGCGTGCAAAATCCTCTCGTACCCTCCGCACCCCGGTCACCGGCTCTTCAGGCTCCTTGCCTCAGGTAGGCGCTACCGATCAATGCAAACTAGAACGAGCAGAAATTCCGACAGCTTCTTCCCTCTTGCGATCAACTTCTTAAACAGCTAACCTACAATTCCATTGCGACATGTAATGTTGACACGGGGGCAGGGGCTGACCAGCCCTGACAAACCGGAACCCATTCTTCCTTCCTCGTGCTTCGTTGGAGCAGCCACTTGGCAAATCGAACTGGTGGTTAAGGAGGCCCCAAAAACTCACCCGGATCCCGAGACTGGGCCTCCAAACCGCCTGTTCATACCAGATTCTGCACGCTCTGACGTTCTTCAGTGGGCTCGTACCTCCAAACTCACCTGTCATCCTGGCATCACCCGCGCCATTCAGTTCATCCGGCAGCATTTCTGGTGGCCCAGCCTTGTTCGAGACACCCGGGAGTTCGTCCAAGCCTGCTCCGTCTTTGCCCGAGGGAAGTCTTCACACCTGCCCCCGGCTGGGCTGCTGCGTCCATTGCCTATCCCTAGCCACCCTTGGTCCCATTTTGCTCTGGACTTCGTTACCGGTCTACCTCCTTATGAAGGTAACTCTGTCATTCTCACCATTGTTGATTGTTTTTCCAAATCTGTCCATTACATACCTCTCCCCAAGCTACCATCCGCCTTCGAAACTACTGACCTCCTTGTCCAGCATGTCTTTACTGACAGAGGTCCTCGGTTCTCATCCCTGGTGTGGAAGGAATTCTGTAAAGCGGTGGGCGCAGCAGCCAGCTTGTCATCGGGATACCTTCCGCAGACCAGCCCGCTACGGCCAGACGTAGCGGGCAAACCCATCCCTGGAATCAGCCCTCCGTTGTGTTGCCGCACGCAACCCCTCCTCCTGGAGCTCATTGAATACGCCCGCAACTCCCTCACCAGTTCCGCTACCAGTATGTCCCCGTTCATGGCTTGCTATCGTTACCGACCGCCATTGTTCAAGGAGCAGGAGCGGGCAGTGGCAGTCCCCGCAGTCAGGGATCATCTCCAGCGGATCCAGGCTGTATGGAATGACGTCCGTCCGCCGCACGCAACAAACAGCTCGCGGACCGTCATCGCTCCCCGACGCCCGAATACAAGGTGGGCCAATCTGTCCGGCTTTCTTCTCACGACCTTCCACTTCAGACCGAATCCCGGAAGCTCACTCCCCGTTTCATTGGTCCTTTCCCGATTACCAAAATCATCAATCCCACTTCCGTCCGGTCGAAGCTTCCACTGTCCTTGAAAATTCACCCAAGCTTCCACGTCTCGTTGCTTAAGCCTGTCTCCACCCCCCCGGATTATTGACGACCATCCTGCATCCTCGACGTGAGGCCTAGGGGGAGGGGGTTCCGGTACCTAGTCGACTGTAAATTGACTGTCTGTTGTACTCGAGCGGCTCCAACTACCGGAGCCAAATTCCTTGTGTGTTTTGGACATACTTGGCAAATCAAGATGATTCTGATTCTGATTCTGATTCTGACTGGGAAGGGTATGGGCCGGAGGAGCGGTCGCGGATTTCCCAGAAACTAATACTCGATCGTCCCCTTTTGGGCGACTTCTACGCGGCTCACCCGGGGAAGCCTGGCAGGACGGCTGGAGGCGTCCGTTGAGAGGGGGTACTGTCATATACTGCCTGCAGTTCCATTCTTGTAGCCGGGAGGGCGCTTTGCGTTCTCTCTGTCCCCCCCCCCCTCCCTTCTCTGTTTTCACCACCGGTATATAAACCTGCCCGTTCCAGGAAATCCTTGCCGAAGTATTGCAGTTACTTTCACTTTTACCTCCCGTAAATCACCCTATTCCTCGTTCCCTTTTTGACTCCTGTGTCTCCTTGTTCCGGCGTGTCCACGTAATTCCTGCCGCCTGCCAAGCCACCAAGGACCACCGCTATTACCTTTCATCAATAAACTATTCATCCTTTCACATCTGCCTCCGACTGCTCTTGGATCCGGCCACTCTCTATTCGTGTCAAAAAGGTCAGCGAAAGCCTACTAGAAGATCTGAACTTTATTTGAGATTAATCAGAGGCAGGTGTGTGCTGACTCCCATTCAACGTTTTAGTGTGATTGGTTAATTCTGAACAAAGCTTTATTTATTGATTTCTTTTCCCTGGATTTGTACAGGTTAAAAGTCACATTCAAGTTTTTGTTGAGAGACTTATCTCGGTCTCATTTATATCACAAACATCTGGCATTTTAACAGTGTAACGGTGTGTAGACCTTTTAGATCGACTGTATAACGGTAATGCAGTCCAAAGACAGCGGTACGGGCTCATATTAAGAGAGCTGATTACAGGAACGAGGCCCCCCCGCCCCGCTTACCCTCCTTCCGTGAACGGAACGCTGCACGCGCGCCACACGAGCAGCGTCGGCGGCGGAGCCAAACGGCAGAGTCGTCTGCGGGACACGTCGGCTCCGAGCTCGTCACGGGCCTACGCTACGGCCTGCGCTGTCATCACGCTGCTCCTGCTCACGCTCGTGCTCATTTTCTACTTCCTGGGTGAGAAAGCATCTTTGATTGTGTGCATGTTGTTTCTTTTGACATAAATGATTTTTTTTTCTGCCCCCGTCAGTACAACAAGGCGGCGCACTGCGGAGGCTGACCGAGGCCTCGAGGGAGAAAGAAGCTGCGGCCGCACAACTGTCCGCACTGATCCAACAGCTACAAACGCTCACATTCAACCTGACGGCCACGAGAGGGCGCACATGAACGAAGAGGTGCAGACACAATGTTACTACCCCCAAAATCATTTGGGATTGACAACGTTTATGTGAGTGAGGGTGAAAGCATTAAAAAAAAAAAACGACACCCTCTGAATAATTTCACATTTTTCTTTTCATAGAATATTTGTTTAATCAAAAGCTTCTTTTTCAATAAAAATAAACATCAAATATATTTATTTTTTAAAAATCAGTCAGGTCCACTTTGCTCCCTTAGCAGGAATGTCATTTTGTTAATAGCACATATAATAACAGGCTCAAATTGTGATAAAAATATTGAAAATCTTAGCACACAGAGGGTCAATATACTGATATATATTTTCATGATTCATGATAATCATACCCCAAAAAAAAATCCTTCCCACTGGTCATCCTTTTGTTTTGATAGCTTAAGACATGAAGAGCGCACAGGCTAGCGTTGCCATCCGGGCGTCTCCACGTGATACAGTACATGGACATTTCGCAACAAGTCACGCGGAACAATGGGAACGGGAGTCGAACAAACATTACGGCGGCAATGTCGACTCCGCTCCGGCTCGGGCGGCTAAATTGGGTCAAACGCCCTCACGAGCAGCTACTGTACTTCTGCACTTGGTCCCGGATGACGTCCCGCACCAAAGTGGCGTTTTCCTTCAGCTCGTCCAATTCCGTCCGTTGCTGCTGCATCCGCTGCTCGTTGCTCTTGAACTTCTTCTCCAGCTCTGCAAAGCCGACGCAGCGTTAGAATGTGAACGCTGGAAACGGTGCTAAACTACACTCATTACTTTGAAAGAAAACAACTCTGTGGAAAAAGTGCGGAATTGCGAATCTGTCTTTTCCACATGGTAATATGACTTACAGTTGCTATCCGGCAGAAACTTACCATGTCCAAATTTGGACATATTTCATATTTTGTCACAAATTGATACCATTAGTCAGTCCAAACGCTGGTCTGTTTTTTTGTTGTTGTTGTTGTTTGTTTTTTTTTACAAATTATTAACCACTCAAAGCGTTGAAAATATTGTGAGAACTTTAAAAAGAATATGCCTATTGTTTTTCAAGTTTGTGAAATTTTTTATTATTATTATTTTTTAAGATGGGTGGATTCCATCCAGCAGTTACAATATCATATTTGTCCATAAATTGATGTACTGAACTGCAGACAGACGTTAATCAGAGGTTCCATTCCCATTTATTTTCTATATTATTCTATATCCTGCCTATGAGAGGTGAGGCCTTTATTTTTTACAATGATATAACTACCACAACATACATATTCCAATAAATGTTCTACATATTCAAATACTGTATTTTGGGCAACCAATCCTCAGCTATTCACATCTTTCTGTAAGCTGCCACAAGATGGCGTCAACGAAGTGTTGTAGCATCTTGACCGATCTGAGAGAATACGATTTTTGTCGGGGAAGAGCTCAATTTAGCCTGGCTCGTTAGTGGAAGTTACAGAGTGTCTTCAACGCGTGCACAAGTGCACTTCCAAAGTATTGTTTTCTAAATCCAATGATATCGAAGCCACTGATCTTCAATGAAATGTTTCATTGCCGTGTGCACGACAGGCAGCGGCGTAATATTCGTAGAGAGGCGGTCGTGACGTCAGTGAGGAAGAAAGAGCAAAGTTGCGGCGTCTGCGCGCGGAGTGACTGGACGCGAGTTGTAGCTGACAGCGGCTCTTGCACGAATCCGCATTCTCTTACCACTGGTGGTAGTTAAGCGACTGAGAGGCATCAGCGACGGTGTTTTCCTTCACCACATCCGAGGGCGATGCAATCATTTTTCGCAAATCAATGCAGTGATAGATAAGTTGGTTATTATAACTATTACAACAGATCAATAAAACATATGTCTGTGTATGTTTAGGACATGTTGTGTAAGTTGAACCCATAAACCACGATTTAAAACCTTGACACCTACAGTATACTGAAAAAAAGACATCTTCAGATGTCTCGGTGAAAGGCACTGCAGCAACATCTGCTCCTGCTGACGAGCGGGCGGCATGTGTTGGACTCACTCTTGAGCTGCTCCATGCCTTTGTTAGCTTTCTTGAGAAGCTCCTCTGCCTCCGTCTTGATTTCCCGGGCCTTCCGGTTGACGGCGTCCAGGCCTCCGGAGCCGCTGCCGAGAGAGTCCACCTTCTCCCGCAGTTCGCGGTAGCGCTTCTCTGTGTCGTTGAGGCTCTGCAACCAAATATTATTTGGACTCGCGCGGCACGCAAAAATGGAGATGATTGTTGGCAGGTAACTGATCTGATTGGCATGTCTGTCGTTTCATGTATACATAATGACGTCTACATTTTCTACATAAAGATGTCAAAGTGCCAATGAAATGCAACACGATCATCTATCTTTACAACGGTATTCAGACCCTTTTCAAAAGGCTCCTTAGCCTCCTCTCATGATCTGACTTTTCAGAAAACAGAAAGAAGTATCTTGAACGAGCGCTGCATCCCTCTGGTTTTGCCTTTTCGGAGACGCCCGGTGTAAAATATGCGAGTATTTTTCCAGGCAACGAGGAGAGTCACGAGTGCAGATCATTACAGTTACTGAAAAAAATGTTACTGACGAGATGCAGTCATTTAGTAAGCCCGGTGAAAGCGAGGATTCAGGACAGGCTGCCTTAACGTTTTCTATGCAGGAAATCCCCGAAATAGTGCAGAAACCAGAGCTGTGGCACAATAGCATGCTAAGCTAATGATAACATGCAGTTTATTTTTGTCATTGTGCAAAATCCTCTTCAATGAAAAGCATACTGAACAAAAGGATTCCCGACGGCCACGCCTACCTGCCCCAGCGACAGCGCTTGGATTGTGGCGTTGTCGGCCGAAGCTTTGGCGTCCTTCGCCATCTCCCCGGTTAGTTCCGTTTTGTTTCTCAGTGCCTCAATTTCTGCGGAGAGGTTGCGTAGACGCACCGTGACCTCCATTTGCTTGTTCTCCAGCCGTGTTAACCTCTCATCCACCTGGAGAGAAATGCAGTACAAATATTTTCTTGATATGAGCCTGCGCATGCCGATGATGCAAAACGCGCTATACTTCAGAAGCGGCGTTCCTGGCGCCGTTCAAATTGTCCGAAGCCTCTTTCACGGCGATTCTTGCTTTTTCGACGGCCTTCTCGGACAGATCCAAGGCCGCCTTCGTACCGTCGGCCGCATCCTTCACTCTCTCAGCTCGACTTCTACACAACGGAGACGAGATTTTGCTGTAACAGCGTGTGCGCGTGTCATTTTTGTTTCAGTTACGAGAAAGCAAAAGAAGACACGCAGCGCACAGGGACACGGGGGCCGCAGGGCACCTACGGCCCAGCAAGCATTTCCATTACTATCTTGTACTTGTTGCGTTCATTTACTGATTCTTTCAGAAAATATTCATTTCGTCTCATTCGTGAATTGATTACAAATAGGAAAATACAATATTTGTCAAATACATCCATTATAAATAATGCAATACAAAGGACATTTTTGGATTCAATTGCATGATTAAAATAAAGTCACACATATTTCACACATCCAGCACTTTCTGACAATTTATTTTAATCGATCGTGGCCCTTGAGCACAAAGGTTAGCCCGTCCCCGATCTTGCACAACCTCAAAAGATTCCAATTTCTTGAGAGTTTGCCGTCTTCCACGTACGATCAGACGTGTAACAGAGGGAGATAGCATAGCGGAGGGCTGCGATCAGTTCTAATACTGAAATACAGTCAATATTAGCTCGACCGTTACACCTCTAATACGATAAGGCTTCGCAGAGTGAAAGGGTCTGCAGTGGACCGGGGACAAATCCTCCATATTTCTTTCGATTGTAGCATGCCAGAAAATTGGCTGCCAATCTATGAGCTGCTTCCATACAAGTGGAGTAGCGCGCTTACTTGGCGTCGTTAGCTTTTTCCAGAAGCTGCTTGGCTTCGCCGATGCGCTGTGAGGCATTGTCGATGATCCCCTCGATATCGGTGAGGTTGGAAAGGCTGCCCTTTATTTGCAAGATCATCGTGTCCACTGTTGTCTTGTTGACCGGCAGCGTAATGGACAGGACCTGCAGGGCCACCTTCTCGATGCTCTCCGGATCTGCTCCCTCCTCTATATAGCGCGAGCAGAGGAACAGGCAGGAAACAGCAAACATGCGCTTCCTTCAACAAACCGGTTGCCAACTATTCCGCTGCCATTGATGCCGCTGCAAGCCCCCCCGCCCCCCCCCAGATGCACCAAAGCTTGCTGGTGGCAAACCGCGAGCGTATGAAGGCAGATGCTGCCGTGGAGAATTCAATGTTTATCTTTGGGTGTTTTCACAACAATAGTTGACTAAATCGGTTGATGGGTTTATAAACTCTGTCCATTTCCAGAACAAAATTAGCCTTACTTGAATCGCGATAGGGACAATCTAGCAGGCTACAGGAATAGTGCACCAGCAAATCAATCTCGATCAAATCGTGTCAAAGTATCCTGAGCCGAGTCTGATTTGACGTGGTATGGCTTCAGTCGGGCCAACGTGTTCAAGTCTATCCTCAAAGTCGCAAAACCAAAGATTTTAAATGCCATGTAACATATAGGAGGCTTCTCTAACAAAAATGAAGTGTCCCTGGAAATTGGTGAACTTCAACATACACACGACCAAAAACGTGTGAAAAATAAATCTCCTCGACATACCAGTGAGGAAATCTTTGATCTTCTTGATGAACTCTTTGAGCTTTCTGTTTGAGTTTTCAAAGTGCTCTCTGTTCTTCTGCGCTTTCTCCAGGGTGTTCATGGCCTGATTCTTCACATCCTGGCTCAAAGACGCTATATCCTGGAGCTGCAAACGGAGACGTCAAACCAAATGGAGGGATATGACGTCGCGGATGACGTTCGGTACCTTTTTCGCCACGTTGTGCAGTTCCTCATTAGCAGCTTCCAGAGTCTCGGTGGCGTTCTTCGCACGACTTAACGCGGCTAAAGAAGCGCTCGCTGTCCCGTTGCATCCTTCCCCTCCGCATACGTGGGTGCCCTGGTTGTCACGGCAACCAGGGCCACCACACGGGCTGTCTTCGCAGCTACCGTTGACACTGGCGTCGCTGCGGCCCCCGCATACCTGTAGGAAAATGGGTTTCAACTTGTTAGATGTACAGGGATTGGCCTTCTGCACAAGTGTGTTCTGCTTCTTCTGTGGCTTTTTTTTGGGTGATAACACCGCAGACGTACACCGGCGACGGTAAAGGCAAATTTGATGCTGATGACATACTGCACGCACCAGCCCAGCAGCCAAAGTTCCTGTGCGACGAACCCTCGAATATTCACGGTTTGTAATTCACAAATTCCGGGCGTGCGAGGTGCAACCTATACTATTGGCTGAAAAACTCTATTCTATGAAAAACCTCTTCATGTATTTTTCTGTTAAGCCCTAAAACGCCACATGACGGTGCTAGGAAAGTAGTCATTGGTGTCAAGGAAGCATGTTTCAGTGATACATCATGACTGAGAGACTAAAATGGAGCTAAGTTTAGCCTGGGTTGTTGGCAGAAGTTCCAGAGAGTGCAGCTTGTATGTCTTTGCTCTGCTGAGTAGCTATTAAAAGGCTTTTTTTTTCAAAATCAAATCACCTGCCAGCCATTTATTTTTGAAGGGTTATGTTCTAATATGAGTTTTGAAATGATATTAAAGTGTTTTGGGATGCTAGCTTGTGGTACATTTATTTACTGTTGAAACTATCTATAGGCATAGATTTTACAGACAGATGCCTTTCCCGACGCCAGCCCTCCCCAATTTATCTGGGCTTGGGACCAGCTCTGAACGGGGCTGACTCGCACCCACAGAAGTTTAGTTTTTACGACATGATGGCTACTCAATAATAAGTGTGGTCGTGCAATGTCAGAGAATGGTTACCTATGCCAAGGAGGTGGCTTTATTTACTTTTAGTTAGTTGAGTTTATTCGACGCAAAATCCCCCCCTGCCAATGTTCTTCACAAAATAATATTCCTCATGCCTTGTCACTGAGGCGGTGGACCCTGTGGTCCAGCTCATGGGCTTTGTGCTGCACTTCCTCCAAAGATTTGTTCTGAGCTGCCACGGCACGGAGGAACTTGTCTTCAGTCGTATCGAGCAGGTCTTCAGCGAAGGAGCGGGTTTGCTTGGACCGTTCCACGGGACTTTGGGGACCGGACACTGACGCGTTGCATTTCTCCTCCGCCTCTGATGATTCCTGATAGTATTTCTTCACTTTTTTGAACTGATCTGTCGAGACGTAAGAGAGGTACATTGTATGACGTTTTTGTGATCTAAACTGAAAGTCGCGTGTCGACAAATGACCATTCCGCATAGAAAAATAAGCTTTCGCTGGTGCTCAGTTGGCATGAATTTGCTACCTGCAAATCCTGACGTGAGGTAATCTTCGAGCTGCTGCCGTTTCGAAGCAACCGTGGAGTTGATGTCCATCAACTGTTTCTCCGTGTCGCTCAACGTCCGTCTCAGCGCGCCGTCGTCCTCTGCTGTTGCGTTCAGCTCTCGAGCGACACCCATCAGACGCCCGTCGGTCAGCGCGATCTCCGCCCTGGAACGCGCGTACCATTGACCTTATGTAATCAAATATGTATATATATATATACGGTATATCATTACATGTTGTTGAAAACCTGTGGTGCAGAATGCCACTTTTCAATATTGTGTCAATTGAAAACATAGGTTCAACTAACCTTGCGGAGCATTCAGCCATTCATTTTCTATACCTACCGCTCGTCCTCATTAGGGTGGAGAGTGAGCCGACGAGCAGGCGACATAACATTATAATGGCTAGCTAAGGTTTGTACGTAAAAATGCCGGTGTGCGGTCGGTTGATTCACGCTCTAAAGCTTCGGTAAACATTGGTTCGTGCACATGAATAAATGTTGACGACGGTGAGCGAGAGGGGTGACGGGCCGTTTCAAGACGCAGTCCTATTGGTCGACGTCAAGGTGCGCTCGGCGGGTCGCCGTTCATATGACAAATTACACTGAAGGAGAAGAAGAAAATAACATGCTAAGAGTTCATTTTTGCGTTGTAGGGCCAAACGTCATTTTGTCGTTGCTGACAAAATGACGTCGGGACCGCGCTGGCAAATCAGAGCCAATAACGGAGCTGAAATCCTGTAGTCTGGTCGAGGCGTAACCAATTGCACTCTTTAGTTCACGATTTTACTTTATGGACAGAGTACCATGCTCACCTGAGGTCATCAATGCTCTGTCCAAGCAGTTGGTGGATTATTTCGGTGTCTTCACCACCAATCAGATCTTGCACCCGTTTCAGCTTCCTCTCCAGCTCTTTGATACGGGCGTCGCCAATTCCGGGCGTGACGCCACTCTCCAGGATCTTGTTGGCGGTGTGTTGGATGTGCTCCAGGTCGCGTTTGAGCTGACACACTATGTCGTCCCACAGCTGGAAGCAGGCGTGACACTGCACGCACTCAGGAAAAACACCAGTGAAGCCGCGGGCGCACTCATCACAGCGCTTGCCTGCTGTGCCCTCCTTGCACTGGCATGCTCCAGTGGTTCGGTCACACTGTGCTACTTCTGAACCCCGAGGATGGCAGTTACACTCTGAATTGGGAACAAGAAAAACAGATCCATTTAGGTAGAGGACGAAAAGGTGGAAGTTGCAAACAATCTGCTTTTCGATCTTGATTCAGTCATTCGTGGGGACTAGAGGCCAAGCACTGTCGCAAATAGCACACATCCTCAAAGAACTGAATAACTGCTTAGTAATTGCCATTCGATGCCACAAGATGGCGGCAAAGGAGAGGATCGTAGAGCATCAACTCCGTGCTTCGAGAACAGAGAGGTGAGCAACTCGCGGCCTGCGGGCCTCCGATTGTATCTGGCCCTCCAGATGACGTTTGGCAAGGCACGATAATGAGATTCGACGCAAATCAGTCGGCGTCCATGGAGGACTAGAGAAATGAGAGACTTTTGAGAGACTGAAATTCAGAAGCTTTGGACAATTTTAAGTTAAACAAGGTGTCTAAACGATGAATCTATGAATAGCACCTTTAACTACCATTGAACATGTAATCAGGTGGCTATAGCTGTAAGGTTAAAAATAATTGGCCAATGACCTTTCTCGTCATTGAGTTACCTTGACACTGTGCCCGTGGGTCTCCCCAGTGGAGCTGCTCACACTCAGTGCAATGTTTCCCTCCAAAGCCTGGGCGGCAGTGGCACTGACCACTGAACTGTCAAGGACAAACACCTGCCTTTCACAACTAACCTTCGATGAAACATGTTCAGGCTTTTTGGTAGCAGTCATGTGCATTCACCGTATTACAATGAGTTCCCATGGAATGTTGCAGGTCGCAGTTGCAGGGCTCACAGCCGCGCTCCTGACCGTAGTTCCAATGGTTAGCGGCGCACAGGTCACAGTTATGGCCGGAGACGTTCTCCTTGCATAAGCAAGCCCCAGTTTGACGATGGCAGTCGCACTGGCCATCGCTGCAAGTTGACTGGACGGTACCGGCAGTTACGCAGGTGCAGCCTAAGATGAGAAACACATTACATCAAACTAGAGATCACAATCTCTTTTTACATTTTCATGGTGGATAACTTCTTTGTACGGGAATGTTCAAAATTAGACGTGCGAGACGTAGCTGCAACTCGGTTTACGTAGTTTCGGCAATCGGTACATAATCTTCATTGCTCCGATATTTGTCTTCAGCGCTATCCATCCATCCATCCATCCATTTTCTGAGCCGCTTCTCCTCACGAGGGTCGCGGGCGCGCCGGAGCCTATCCCAGCTATCGTCGGGCAGGAGGCGGGGTACACCCTGAACCGGTCGCCAGCCAATCGCAGGGCACATAGAAACAAACAACCGTTCGCACTCACAGTCACACCTACGGGCAACTTCAGAGTCTCCAATGCATGCGTGTTTTGGGGATGTGGGAGGAAACCGCGGAGAAAAGCCACGCAGGCACGGGGAGAACATGCAAACTCCACACACGCGGGGCCGGGGATTGAACCCCGGTCCTCAGAACTGTGAGGCAGACGCTCTAACCAGTGGACACCGTGCCGCCTCTTCAGCACTACCGCCGATTAAAATTCCCAGGACTAAAAGCCGGGGAAATGTGCAGGACAATTTAAATGTATAACAACTTACAAGGCGTACAGGTGTATCCAAAAGGCACTTAAACAATATTTAACTCACGTCGACAGTCGTGGGCCAAAGCATTTCCATAGTAACCCCGTTGACATTGGGCACAAGATGGACCGTCCGTGCGGTACAGGCACTTGAGGCATTGACCTGTCCTCGGGTCACATGACTCAGGGTCCTGAGTGTCTATGTTGCCGCTGCACTCGCACGGAAGGCACCGACCGCCGGTTTGCTCAGGGTCGCCGTAGTAACCAGGGGCGCACTGGTCACAGCGAGGCCCTAGGTTGGGAAAAAGGACTGGATTTCATACAGAATGTTTGTGCACTGTTTAAGGGAGGTTCTGTGCTTTAGGATAGTCATCATTACAGATACACAATATCACGCTATCTGCCCCTTGAAGACTTTGGGTTTAGGCCTTTTGCCAACTTTTTTTAAGCTGTGGCCGCAGTAAACATTTTGCAAAGATCATTTTGAGTTTAAAAAGGGGCTTGCCTCCTTTGAATGGGGTCGCTGTGTGCAAAATCCTTACATGAGTCAATAGTCATTTCGATTTTTTTGTTCTTATTATACACAAGTGCATTATTCAACGATACAGTAGGTCGGTATGAGTCCCTTTTTTTTTTTTTTACTCCTCTAATTGGCTAAAATTGCAATACAGTTAGGGGTTATACGTGTTGCTTTGAAAATCATTTGACAGCCTGCAAATTCTTTTTGGACATTTTTCTAAACGCCGTTGGTGTGGGAGAGATTTTTTCTTTTTTTTTCTTCTTCACATGAGATCCTCATTCAGAGGTCAGAAAACAAACACAAATATTGTACTTCCTGGCTTTGATTTCCTCAACTGGCATGTACTTCTTTTTTTCCATGTTGAGTAGCTTTGGGTGCCTGAATGCACTGTGCTGCATAAAGCAGTATTTTCTCTTCTCACTCTGTACACTTCATCTTTACAGACGTGATGACTGTTCTGCAGGCAGAGTGTGTGTCATGACATCTATAACAATAAGTGTATCAGTATCAGTCACTGAAAGGTCATTACAGCCACCTAGTGGCATCATCTGGTATTTGTCCCCCGAGGGCAAGTGATTGATTACTCAAGGTGCAGCATTTACGAATTCAAGTACATAAAGTACCTGGTGATTAACAAAGGCACACCATTTTTAAGAGAGTAGGATACTACTTGAGGATTTAGAGTATTACAAAAATGTATCATTTTAGCCACGACAATGTGGCAGCTCACCAGCATAGCCTTGTCTGCAGTTGCACATAATGAGGTTTGAAGAGCGGTCAGCTTGGCAGGAGTGGCCGTTAAAGTTATCCGAATCGGGATTACCGGGGCAGGAGCAGGGGCGGCAGTGGTCCCCTGAGCCGAGAGTCGGGTTGCCAAAGAATCCATCCTGACACCTGAGGCAAACCGGTGAATTGAGTTATCTACCATCACCGAGACCACATCGGCCACATGTCGCTCACCGTTCACAGAGATGGCCGGCTGTGTAGTCTCGGCATTCTCTACACTCGCCAGTTCGGGAGTCGCAGCTGTTTGCGTGGCCGTTACACTGGCAGAGGCTGCAGCTCGGGAAGCCCCACTGGCCGGGTTGGCAGTCGGAGCACCGGCGCCCGCTCGCTCCCTCCCTGCACTGGCACTGGCCGGTAACGGGGTCACATTTGCGGCTCAGTGAACCCTCTGAATGACAGTCGCAGGCTGAAAAGGGAGAGGTTTTAACCCTTATTTACTGTACATGATATCATAACTGAAACGATGTCGACAGAAGTAGTGGATTTCCACCCTGAGGAAGTGATAATGGAAAAAAATGTGGAATGGGTCCCCGTTTTACACTCTCCCACCCTTCTGAGGAGACTTTCTACAAGTGTGTCTTTTTTCCATTCGCCCAGAAGAACATTTGTGAGGTCCGAAGTCACTGACAATTGGTTCCTTTTGCTAATCTACTTCACATTTCATGGAAATACAGCTTGTTACGAGATAATAAAGAAATGTGCCATTAATATTCAAGTCAAAGACTGTACACTCCCAATACAGCTTCAACGTTATTGCTTTACAAGTAAATGAAGTTCAGTTCAGTTGATCGTTCGGTTTGACCGAGGCTATAAAGCTAATAATAATACAAAGGCTCTTCGGTCGTAAGTTGGAAGTAAATCATCGGGATATATCCTGCAATTAATCTTCTTGGAAAAAATCTTCACATCCTTCCTTTCTTCAGTGTTAAGATGCGCGTTCACAGAGATTTGTACAACTACTTCATATATTTCAGGTTGGAGGCTTTGCAGGTCAAGTTACTTAAGTTTGATTTGAAATGAAAGCCTTTTATTTCCAAGCCAATCAGCTGACAAATTCAATAAAAAACAACATACAATATGATAGTTAAATTAAAATCTTTTACAAAACGCTATAAAGCCATGTGAATTATTGGGAGAAAACCCCAGACCAGCAAATCGAATGCTATCCTGTTAAAACAATTCATTGGCTCAGTCTGAACATGTTCAAAGTTAACAGTCTGTACACAATATATTGCACGGAAAGATCAGCCAATCATGTTGAAATTTGTCTTACATCTCGTTTCGGAAGAGTTCTTCAAATACAATAAATACGAATATCGAAGAAAAGTTCGAGTTATTTCGGTAGTTCGATTCAAAAAGTCAAACTCCTATTATACACATCCGTCAAACATACAGGCAAATACTTTTCAGAGGGCCGGTTCCTACCTAGCGTCTATATTGAAAACATTTGCACTTTTGAGGATAAGCAGTATAGAAAATGGACGAATGGCTGTTCATTCATCCGTCCGTTTTCATCAGCATAAAGCTATCAAAATTGAAAAAGGAAATGTCACTCTGTAGCGTTGCCCCGTTGTGGGCCTAACAAGGGTTATCTCATCTTTCACTTTTGAAATTCAACGACTAAAATAAATGAATTGTTCAACTATGGTCACATTTATTGTGATGCACCTGTGCCTGTAATACAACAGATCTTTGTTTACAAAAAAGATATAGTGACGTTAAAAAGTCTTATGTGCTACATTAGAGCCACTGATAGAGTAGCGGTTCACTCGTCTGACCATCCCTGACGGTTCTCACCCAGTGACTTTGGGAATTGAGAGTCTGTCTCGACGGTATATGTTCTCTGTGATTGATTGTTGACCAGCCCGCGGTGTAGTCTGCATACATTATTCAAGTTTTGAAGTATTTTGCACGTTAAGAAAGGTAATCAGCAACAAAGCTTGCATTTATTGTTGTTTGATTTTAAGGGAGGCATGCAGCATGTCACACCATTGCATTCGGCTCACCGTGCATGAAGAAATGTGTTTGAAGGAACTTTTGGTGAAGGAGTCCCACAGCGTGCGCATGTTTGTGACTCACCAGTACAACCGTTGGCTCCAAAGCCATAGGTTCCCGGAGCGCACTGATCACAGCGTCGACCCGTCACGTCGGGCTTACAGCGGCACTGACCTCCGACCCTATCGCACTCGCTCGAGAGGGAGCCTTGAGGATCACACCGACAGGCTGGACGTAACACAAGGGAGACAGACCGTCCTTACCCAAAAAGCAAAGACGACGCACGTATAAGCAAGCAGATGTGTGATCGTGCGGTGTACTCACGCAGCGCGCCGTTGTGAATGATGGCTGAAATGCTGCAGATGAGCTTGGAGCACACGTCGGCCAAGGCGGGCATTGGCGTGATAAAAAAGGAATCCAGACACATGTAGCGAATCATCTCCTCACGTCGCAGCTCTCCCTCGATCTCATTGCCTTGGAAACCAGGAAGCTCGGTGTGTTTGGGGATCAGAACCAACTGTCCAACAAGGAGAAAGCAAAATTCAATAAAAGCACAGCGGTATGTTTACTGTATAGCAAGTCAAAGTTCTTCTTTCTTCTTATTTTATGTCACTTATCCTGACTTATTCATGACTTGTACACGACTTCTAACTTGTACGATGTATGTGGGCATCGTGTACGGGCTGGTTTTCTTCAGCTGGAAATGGGGCTTTACTCAAGGTAAAGGAAATAGCGACATATGTACAATTCTCCCAGGGACTCCAATAAATGCCTGTTAGACATTAAAACACTTGGACGACAGAGTGGGTAATTGTTATTTGTTCAAATATTGATGAATGAAGAATACAAATGGGCTACAGAAAAGGGGCACTTTCACTTTTCAATGTACTGCACGCATGACACCGCACACAAAGTACTGGTAATCATTCAAAATCAAGGCCGATGTATCAAAAAGAGAAAACAAAATAATAGACTAATAGAATGGAGGTGGGGGTTGCCGTCTCAACTTACCGAATCAATAAGAATGAAGGCAGTGAGATGTCTGTGTGTCACTCCGTGGCGCTGGAAGCGGATGGCAACCACGTAATGATTATTTGGCTCAAAACAGAAGGGCCTCGGCATCTGGATGAATCTGAAAGACGACGACATACGGTACGTCGGCACTGTGTGGGAATTTGCGCACATTTGTGAGGTCAAACATCCCTGATGTTGGAATTGGGAGAGGGTCTGCTGGCTCTATCTATGTTGTAGTTCACGTCTAAAGGATTTGATGGACTGGTTCTTCCAGAAGTAGTGACATTAGTAACCCTCTGGAAACCTTCCCCAAACTGTTCCCACAAAGTTGGATGCATAAATGTGTCCACACTGGCTAAGAGAGAGAATGAATATTCAGGAAAAGTTCAACTGACAATATATTCCGTTGGCGTGCATGCTCACTTCACCGACGTTAGCCTCCTTCCGCTCTCTTTGTGTTTTTGAAGTCACTGTGCTAATTAGTCCTGGCTGTTGGACCAACCGCAGTGAAAAACGGAAGGCAAGCTATGGTCCACCGCAACATTTAGATTCAGGCAGAGGCTGGCCTCTTAGTTCCAGATGAATAAAGGTTCTAAAAAGGCTCTTTAGAACTTTGAAACGAGTCAAGTTGGGCTTCTCGGTTATATTTGACACCTGCACCGACTTTGTCCACTTTCGAATGAATGCAGCACCTCGACTACAGCAGCGTTTTTTGACGCTCAGCATAAAAATACCACTAATGTGTTAAAAAAAAAAAAAAAAAAAAAAAAAAGATGATCAGCTATTCTAATTGTCGAATAATAGTTGTCGACTCCCTCGCATCTTCACTTTTTTTTTTTTTTATTGACAATGAACGACTGGACATTTGACTCCAAAGGGTGCGGATATCCTTTTTTCCCCCCCCTAACCTTTCACATGCAATTTGGTCCTGCAGAATGCAGAAAACATTCATCGCCATTTGGCATATGACAAACACTCGAGTCAAGCCAACTGCATTTCACCGCAGCTTCCTTGAACAACAAAATGTATCACTGAAAATACATGTAAGCAATGAAAGGAAACCTTGGTCACGGGTAGTGCAAATATCTACCAGACTGTACCATTCTCTTTTTGCCTCTAACAGTTCCAGTTTTTTTTTGTTCTTTAAGCTTCATCAAACAAAGCTATTGCCACCCTGGAATACCACCATGGCTGACTCTTATTGCACAGCCTTTTGGTATGTTTGCCCTGCTATCAGAGAATAAATAGTTAAGTGGAGCACAGTGAGGTAAGAATACAAATACCTGACTCACAGGGTGGTGCAGGCCAGGGCAAGTTTAAGTGACAACAATGTCATGATGCAACTGTTCCGGAGCTTTAAAACTACACAAAGTCACATTAAGACTTGCTTTAGTGACTTGAGCACACATTGACGGCTCCGAGATCTCTCAGACTGACAATGCACACGGTCAGTACACTTACAAGCCCCCTACAAAATGTAGCTTTTTATAGTTGACAAGCATAACCAATACAGTAAGAAATCAGTTTATTTCAGCATAGAAACGACGAGAAGAACAGACAAAAATAGATGATCCAGCGCATGTTCCACAGTTCCTCCCCACAAGTTTTGACCAGGAAGAATACCCGTCTTTATTGGAACATTGCTTATAATTGTCATTCATATGTACAGTACCCTTCCCATGGGCTCACCACCTGTGGGAGGGGCCATTGGGGTCGGGTGCAGTGCGAGCTGGGCGGTGGCCGAAGGGAGGGACCTTGGCGATCCGATCCCCGGCTACAGAAGCTGGCTCTACGGACGTGGAATGTCACCTCTCTGGCGGGGAAGGAGCTCGAGCTGGTGTGTGAGGTCGAGAAGTTCCGACTAGATATAGTCGGACTCGCCTCCACGCACAGCTGGGGCTCTGGTACCAGTCCTCTCGAGAGGGGTTGGACTCTCTTCCACTTTGGAGTTGCCCACGGTGAGAGGCGTCGAGCTGGTGTGGGTGTACTTATTGCTCCCCGGCTCGGCGCCTGTACGTTGGGGCTCACCCCGTTGGACGAGAGGGTAGCCTCCCTCCGCCTTCGGGTGGGGGGACGGGTCCTGACTGTTGTTTGTGCCTCTGCGCCAAACAGCAGTTCTGAGTACCCACCCTTTTTGGAGTCCTTGGAGGGGGTGCTGGAGAGCGCTCCCGCTGGGGACTCCATCGTTCTGCTGGGGGACTTCAAAGCTCACGTGAGCAATGACCTGCAAGGGTGTGATTGGGAGGAACGGCCCCCCCGATCAGAACCCGAGCGGTGTTCTGTTATTGGACTTCTGTGCTCATCACGGATTGTCCATAACGAACACTATGTTCAAGCATAAGGGTGTCCACAAGTGCACTTGGCACCAGGACACCCGAGGTCGCAGTTGGATGATCGACTTTGTGGTCGTGTCATCGGATTTGTGGCCGCATGTCTTGGACACTCGGGTGAAGAGAGGGGCGGAGCTGTCAACCGATCACCGCATGGTGGTGAGTTGGCTCCGATGGTGGGGGAAGATGCCGGTCCGACGTGGCGGGCCCAAACGTATTGTGAGGGTCTGCTGGGAACATCTGGCAGAATCCCCTGTCAGAAGGAGTTTCAACTCCCACCTCCGACAGAACTTTGCTCATGTTCATGTTCCGGGAAGGCGGGGGACAACGAGTCCGAGCGAACCGTGTTCTGCGCCTCCATTGCTGAGTCGGTCGACCGGAGCTGTGGCCGTAATGTGGTCGGTCGGTGCCTGTCGTGGCGGCAATCCCCGAACCTGTTGGTGAGGGAAGCCATCAAGCTGAAGAAAGAGTCCTATCGGGCCTTTTTGGCCTGTGGGACTCCTGAGGCAGCCGATGGGTACCGGCTGGCCAAGCGGAATGCAGCTTTGGTGGTCGCTGAAGCAAAAACTCGGGTATGGGAGGAGTTCGGTGAGGCCATGGAGAAAGACTTCCGGACAGCTTTGAGGAAATTTTGGTCCACCATCCGGCGTCTCAGGAGAGGAAAGCAGTGCACCGCCAACACTGTGTATAGTGGGGATGGGGCGTTGCTGACCTCGACTCGGGACGTTGTGAGTCGGTGGGGAGAATACTTCGAAGACCTCCTCAATTCCACCGACACGCCTTCCCATGAGGAAGCAGAGTCTGGTTCTCTGAGGCGGGCTCTCCTATCTCTGGGTTTGAGGTCACCGAGGTGGTTAAAAAGCTCCTCAGTGGCAAGGCCCCGGGGGTGGATGAGATTCACCCGGAGTTCCTCAAGGCTCTGGATGTTGTGTGGCTGTCCTGGTTGACACGCCTCTGCAACATCGCGTGGATATCGGGGACAGTGCCTCTGGATGGGCAGACTGGGGTGGTGGTCCCCCTTCTTAAAAAGGGGGACCACCACCCCAGGGTGTGTTCCAACTAAAGGGGGATCACACTCCTCAGCCTCCCTGGTAAGGTCTATTCAGGGGTGCTGGAGAGGAGGGTCCGTCGGGAAGTCGAATCTGAGATTCAGGAAGAGCAGTGTGGTTTTCGTCCTGGCCGTGGAACAGTGGACCAGCTCGACACCCTCGGCAGGGTTCTCGAGGGTGCATGGGAGTTCGCCCAATCAGTCTAAATCAGTGTTTTGTGGACTTGGAGAAGGCGTTCGACCCTGTCCCTCGGGGGGTCCTGTGGGGGGATGCTTCGGAAGTATGGGGTACCGAACCCCCTGATACGGGCTGTTCGGTCCCTGTACGACCGGAGTCAGAGTTTGGTCCGCATATCTGGCAGTAAGTCGGGCTCCTTTCCGGTGAGGGTTGGACCCCGCCAAGGCTGCCCTTTGTCACCGATTCTGTTCATAACTTTTATGGACAGAATTTCTAAGCGCAGCCGAGGCGCAGAGGGGGTCCGGTTTGGTGGCCTCAGTATTGCATCTCTGCTTTTTGCAGATGATGTGGTTCTGTTGGCTTCATCAAGCCGTGACCTCCAACTCTCACTGGAGCAGTTCGCAGCCGAGTGTGAAGCGGCCGGGATGAGAATCAGCACCTCTAAATCTGAGACCATGGTCCTCAGTCGGAAAAGGCTGGAGCGCCCTCTCCGGGTCGGGGATGAGATCCTGCCCCAAGTGGAGGAGTTCAAGTATCTTGGGGTCTTGTTCACGAGTGAGGGAAGAACGGAACGGGAGATCGACAGGCGGATCGGTGCGGCGTCTGCCGTGATGCGGACTTTGTATCGGTCCGTTGTGGTAAAGAAGGAGCTCAGCCGAAAGGCGAAGCTCTCGATTTACCGGTCGATCTACGTTCCTGCCCTCACCTATGGTCAAGAGCTGTGGGTCCTGACCCAAAGAACAAGATCCCGGATACAAGCGGCCGAAGTGAGTTTCCTCCGCAGGGGCATCTGATTAGGATGCCTCCCGGACGCCTCCCCGGTGAGGCGTTCCGGGCACGTCCCACCGGGAGGAGACCCCGGGGACGACCCAGGACACGCCGGAGAAACTTTTCGGCCGGCCTGGGAACGCCTCGGGATGCCCCGGAAGAGCTGGATGAAGTGGCTGGGGAGAGGAAACTCTGGGCGTTCCTGCTGAAGCTACTGCCCCCGCGACCCGACCTCGGATAAGCGGTGGATGGATGTACAGTACCTCCTGTATTCTAAACTGAAACATGGGTGTTAATACAAATATAAGTGACTTTCTGAACACCCTGTAAAATTATGATGTAAACAACTGGAATCAACTCATTTTCAGATATACCTCAACATGATTTTCATGTACTTGTGCTTATTTTTTCACATTTTGGCATTACTTTCAGGTTACATTTAACTGATTAAATCAATTCTCAATGCAGTAATAGCCAACGTTCTAAATGTATAGTTAATTATAACTATCGATTATGCTACAAATGTGGAAAAACAATCAAAATGGAAAATATGATATAGTAACTTCCTATTGTCTGTTGCCATTTTGAAATGGGTTAAATTCATGAACTTGCCTTGCCAGAGCTAGTTTTTAGGAGGTACTTGGTCAAGTGGAAGAGATAAATAATCACAGAGCGGCTGAGAGCGGGCATCGTGACACCTGAGGCAACCTAATGGAGGCAATTCCCTTTCACGACTAGGAATACTGGGGCAATGAGAGCGGTCCAATTGGTAACAGTCCAAAAAGTCCAACCCTGCCCCCCAAAAAGTCGAACTACAGCGTGACTAAAGCTACTGAGTGTTTCGGTACCTGCTGCGGTGCGGCAAGGTGACTGTGTAGAGCTGCTCAGTTGGTAGAAGGTTTCCACAGCGGAGACTGGAAGGGAGGTTCACAGATGTTATACTAACTATGGCCTCCCAGTCCTCTGTGGACTAAACACAAACAAGCATATAAAAGACAAAGAGAGCTTTTAGTTTCAAAGGACTTTTATAGAAGGAACAAAAATGAAGCATTATGCGATGCTGGTGATGCACAAACCTCAGGTTCATAACGGATCATGATGTCGTACTCCATGGCGTAGGGAATGTTGTCAATATTGAACACCAGGCCAGCACCGTCTTTGACCCGGGCGAAACCAGGTCCGGTCCAAGTCACTGTGTGACTTAAGGTGACCTCTCTATAAACGGTCCTCACATCCGGCTTGGAAAAAGACAAAACAATATGTAAAATTATGTATTTTTGGTCCCAATGTTTTATATCACAAAAAGCTGGAATTTGACATCAGAATCCGAATCATCTTTATTTGCCAAGTATGTCCAAAACACACAAGGAATTTGTCTCCGGTAGTTGGAGCCGCTCTAGTACGACAAAAGACAGTCAATTGACAGAGAACACTTTGGAGACAGAAAGACATTGACAAAAAAAAAAACAGTCACTGAGCAGTAAAGGGTTGCTAGTTATCTGGTAATGCCGGTACTTTTTTTTTTTTTGGACAATTGTGCAAAAAGATGCAGAGTCCTCTAGAACTTAGAGCAGTTCGAACGACTCATATAGCAATAGTCCGGTGCAATGACCATTGTGCAAAGGGCGCCGAGACGTCAAGGAGTGTATGCGGTTTAAAGTGACGAGTCGTGCGATCATCTGGGACAATGTCGGTGGTGCAAATGTTACAGATATATACAGATGTATATGCAAATAGTGCAGCGTGGCGAGACAACGACAGCGAGTGCACGAGTCATACATCATTGGCCCCGCACAAATGTGACAACCAACTCAAGTCAAAAAATTGCCAGCATGTTGTAATGGAATTGTAGGTTAGCTGTTTAAGAAGTTGACCGCAAGAGGGAAGAAGCTGTTGGAATGTCTACTAGTTCTAGTTTGCATTGATCGGTAGCGCCTACCTACATGTGTGTGTTTTTAGGTACATTACACTTTTCAGTTAATGGAGGCTCTTTTTGAACTACCAAGAAGAGCCTTAGAGGGTGAAGTTAAACCTGGCCTGGATGCTACAAAGTCATAACAATTTGAAACTTGCAACTCAATGTCTAAATGGAGTCGTTTTTGGAACTAAGGGCTCTCTCATTAAACAAAAGCATAAAGGAACAACCAGTGGATCTCTGATCTTTGGGCGTGAATGAAAGATTCTATCATACTGTCTGTTGGAGCTGGCGGATTCGCCTCAGTGCTGCGCGGTGTTGTTGTGGGTTGGCGATACGGCGGTGACGCCTGTGTCTTCTCAGCTGGTTATTGAGGTGCTGAACGCAGTCTGTTTCTGCCTGAGGTCGAACTTTGCCCTTGGAGAGAAGGAGAGAAGAGGAGTGAATTAAAAATCTATTCTATTAAAATGCCAAACAAACAGTGGAAGCTCTATGTAAAGGCGAATGCCCAAAAGTCATACAAATTTTAATATCTGTTTGAAGAAGGCCTTATACACTTTAGAACGGTATGCAAATTTTTGACAAGGAAGACGAGTGTATTGTCCAACAACCCGATGTCTGAAAAAGTGCAGGGAGTGCAGTCATTCATGAGCGGCATGACATGGTTCACTGCAGAAAACGACTAATTATCTGCATTACATGCAATCATTACCCATAAGCATCCGCCAGAAGATAAGGCCCGGAAGGCACTTCCCCTCAGAGTTTGTGTCCTGCACCGCTGCCTCACTGACAATTTGAAGTCAGCACTTGCCGTTTGTCACATTCCGGGGAATGTTGTGAGAGTGTGGATGAAAAGGGTCTGTCTGAGCTTGCCCATAGGGATGAACTTGGAAGTGGAAAGAGTGGCGTGGGGGGGGTGGATGGATGAGGGGAGAGGAAACAGACTGGCTTCATGGGAGAAAAGGTCAGATTACAGGTAGGTGGAAATAGAAGAAGAAGGTTTTGGTCCAGGATATCCCTGTACTTGGCCGCATTCATCTTTCCTTCGATTGCCACCGGTCGTCCCGTCCCTGCAGCTGAAAAACACCCCCACAGCGTGATGCTGCCACCACCGTGCTTCACTGTTGGGACTGGATTGGACAGGTGACAGGTTTTCTCTACACATGCCACTTACAATTAAGGCCAACAGTTTCTATCTGGGTCTCATCCGACTAGATAATCTTATTTCTCACGATCTTGGAGTCCCCTTCAGGTGTTTTTGAGCAAACTCCATGCGGGCTTTCATGTGTCTTGCACCGAGGAGAGGCTTCTGTCGTGCGACTCTGCCATAAAGCCCCGACTGGTGGAGGGCGGCAGTGATGGTTGACTTTCTACAACTTTCTCCCATCTCCCGATTGCATCTCTGGAGCTCAGCCACTGAGATCTTTGGGTTCTGCTTTACCTCCCTCACCGAGGCTCTTCTCCCGATTGGTCAGTTTGGCCAGATGGCCAGCTCTAGAAAGGGTTCTGATCGTCCCAGACCTCTTCCATTTAAGGATTATGGAGGCCACTGTGCTCTTAGGAACCTTAAGTTACGCAGACATTTCTTTGTAACCTTGGCCAGATCTGTGCCTTGCCAGAATTCTGTCTCTGAGCTCTTCAGGCAGTTCCTTTGACCTCATGATTCTCATTTGCTCCGACATGCACTGTGAGCAGTATGGTCTTATATAGACAGGGGTGTGGCTTTCCTATTCAAGTCCAATCAGTATAATCAAACACAGCTGGACTCCAATGAAGGTCTAGAACCGTCTCAAGGATGATCATAAGAAATGGACAGCACCCGAGTTCAATATATGAGTGTCACAGCAAAGCGTCTGAAGACTTATGGCTGTGTGATATTTCACTTTTTCTTTTTTAATAAATCTGCAAAAATGTCAACAATTCTTTCAATTTTTTTCTGTCAGTATGGGGTGTTGTGTGTACATTAATGAGGAAAAAAAATAACTTAAATGATTTCATGCATGCTAGGTTAATTGACGACTCTAAATTGCCCGTAGGTGTGAATGTGAGTGCGAATGGTTGTTTGTTTGTATGTGCCCTGCGATTGGCTGGCAACCAGTTGAGGGCGTACCCCGCCTCCTGCCCGATGATAGCCGGGACGGGCTCCGGCACGCCCGCGACCCGCGTGAGGAGAAGCGGCTCAGAAAACGGATGGATGGATGAATACCTTCCGTACCCTCTGTGTATACACACACACACGTCTGCCCAAACAACACAAACAGACACATCAAAAAAAATGCTGATCTACAATAAAAACATTGAAAACTGAATATGGTCTGATTGTGCTACATTCGCGATGCGTTGATAAATAAGCAAAATGGCTGGAAATGTAAATAAAGTGTATTAAATTGGAATTGGGCACTTGGACCTGCAGTCCTGAAACAACATCGGTGGAGTCAAAACAAACGTTCATCTGTTGTAGCCATAACATCTTGCAGGACGTAACGTTTCCTCTTAGCTGCACAGTGATGCTATCACAAGGTCGGACCATATTTAGACTGCCATAGTTGAACGTTTCAAGGAGGATGGTGGTCTGTACTCTCCTCATGTCAGTTGGAAGAAGCCCTTTAGGCGGTCATAAGGACATGCCACGTGCCCGAGCGACCGTCAACGTAAAAAAGTGGTTCGCTCACAGGTAGAGCGGAGTCAATCGGCGAGTGTCCGGTGGCCCCTTCGGCCTCGTATTTGTAGAAGTCCAGCGGGGCGCAGAAATAGCCAGGCTGCACCTCGGAGCACTGTCGACCAATCAGATGGCTCCTGCAGTCACACTGTCCATTCTCCATCATGCACCTTAGATAATAAACAGACGACAACGCCGAAACACACACATAACGTATACAATCTCAACATTGGAGTACGAATTTGTCGGAAGTTTACCTCTTGTTGACGGCTCCTCCAAAGTCACAGTCACATTGTCTACAACCAGCTAGGTCATTACTGAGACCCCAGTATTCAGGCTGGAAAGAAAGATGACAGTTACAATGTGCAACTACATAATACAATCTGAAAAGACTACATTGTGATTCAAGAAGAAAAATGAATGCGAACTAACAGGCATGTCAATGAGCAGCATTGAACTCAGTCTGACTTTTAAACGAAAGGCTCGTACTAACCAGACACTGGATGCAGTAGCGACCGGTGACGTATCTTTTACAGGAGCAGTCACCGCTAATCTGATCGCATGGGGCTCCCATCGTGATGATGCCACGAGGATCACAGTTGCAAGCTGGTGGCCGGCGCACGCACACGCACGCGCGCGCACACACGCACGCACACACGCAAATATGCAATCACAAAAAGGTCTGAAATAGTGATACGATGATATGTTTTTTTCAGCACCGATACCGAAAACATTTTTCGTCAAGTGTTACTCATTGAGACCATTGATGTTGTTGTACTGTGTGTGATTATCGATATGGAAGGTAAATACTCTGCTGTAACCACATAGGGTTGCTGGACAGAGTCGTTACAGGAGACAGACAGTCACGCGGCGGCGGCAGCCTAAATAACCCAGTTTTAAATTGATCGTTTGTTGCCTGTTCCGATTTAAAAAAATAAATAAAAAATAAATAAAATAAAGCCTATGCTGATATGCGCCAAAATGGCAAATATGGATTCTCTTCACGTACTTGAGCTACCTTCCACTGTCCAAACGTTCATTGAATACTCTAACTGTCTTCGAAGCAATAACCCTCGTGTATTCTTTCTCTTGCGCTTCACTTTCCCCATTTGGAGCGTGTTGAAGTTCAAGCAGATATGTTAGACCTTTGACTCTATGCTGCCCTGGGAACAGCCCCCTCATCAACCCCAAATGCAGTGCATGCCTGCAAGATGGTAGCTCCTTGGAGCTAGAAACTGGCTATGAACACTGTAAAAGATTACTTGACCACTAGTTTTAAATTCAGTACAATTCCAATATTTAAACTGATAATAAAGAAAATAAAGGGCAGGAGGAAAAAAATATGCATACGCACGCTGACAACCCAGCGGGTCGTTGTGGCTGAGTCCAAAGTAACCCTCCTTGCAGTCGTCGCAGCGCAAGCCTTTGACGTTGGCTTTGCAGCGACACTGTCCAGTGATCATGCCCGCGTCTGGGTCGGTGTGACTGTCACACATTCCTCCCTCCGTTGAGCCCACAGGGTCACAGTCGCAGGCTGCCAAACACACAAAGGACAGAAAAAGACCAAGTTAATCACTCACATCTATGCATGCATACAGTACGTTATTATCACTGACGAAGAGCTTTTAGAAATTGGTTCAATTTGGTGGAGGTTTACACTCAAAATGAGCAATTATACCCAATATTAAAAAGATCAATACGGAAGAACCAGTCACGGTTGTCCGCACATTATACACTTCTGAAATACGTACCTTTGAACTTTAAACTCAGCATTCATGTTGCTTTTACTTTTAAGTGATTGTTTTTTTGAGCAGCAGGAAAATATATGTTCTGGCCTGATCAATGCAATGCTTGACTCACCAACACAAACCTGCGGGTCTCTGATGTCCCTATTCGAGTCTTGATAGTAGAAAGGTTTGCACATCTCACAGTTGCGTCCCATGGTGTTGTGCAGACAGTCATCACACACTCCTCCGCTGAAGTTGCCAGTGGCCAAATACACAGCCATGTCAAAGTGACACCGGTTTGAGTGGCCATTGCAGTTACACACTGTAGAATAGAGCAAATGCGCGTTATTGTGCTTCAAAACGTCCTTCATCAAAGCTTAAACAGGATTATGCAGCAGCCTAACCACGCAAATAAAATATTGCAATTGCAATTACAGTCAAATGTATAATTCCTCTCAATTGTAAAATTTGTACACAGATCAAAATGTTAGAAAAAAAGACTAAAAAGTCACAGAAATCGTTGAAGGAAAACCAGGAGCAAAACTCAAAAAACAGCATATCTCATTAGAATCTTTGAAAGCAATTAAGTCAACATATGTGTTTTGCCGTGTCTTGATGGGAGATGCCACCATACAGGTGTACCAGCGATGGCAAAGAGGAGAAATATGAGAAGGACCAGGAATAAGTAACGTAGCGACAAAAGTGGTACACTTGTCTCAGTCCAAACTGTTTGCTCCAACACTTTATGTCTCAGTATACATTAGGATGACAAAGAAAGAAACATACACTGAAATGTAGTCAACCCTCCACTGTATCATAACTCAGTTGTCTCTGATAGATGTATACGAAGATTTCAACAAAATTGACACCGTCAGAAGTTAAAGAAGTCGAGTCATTGAATAGAAGTGCTAAAACTTTCAGAATCTTGAAACAACACGGACACAACACTGCTCTCCTGACTGGTTCGCAACAACATACGTATATGTGTCTTTGACATGTAGTTACTCCACAAAACAGCTTCCTTTACACAAAAAAAGTCAGCCATATCCGAGTTGTCTTGTGTTTCTACCTCTACAGGTGTGCGGGTTTTCTGCCTCAGCCGGTCTCCATGGCAGGTCGTGGTGGAAATCTTGGCAACGCTCACAGTTCAGGCCCTCTGTATTGTGTTTGCAAACACACCGACCGTGGATCTGGCCAAATGAAAGAATGTGTGAATTTCACAAGCACATAAAATGTTCGTCAAGCTTGTCAAGCCAAACGTGGCTTGACAAGCTTGTCTTATTTTGGGGCCATGTCGAGATCTTAAGTATTGTTACAAAGATACCAAATTTGGATCCAATTCAAATAAAACTGAACGATGTTGGACACACCCAAAAACGAACGACCTTAACTAACTCAGCAACGATGGCAACTGCGGGGACAAAAACAAATCTTGGCAGAGGTCAAAAAAACAAAAACCATTGTCATCCCACCATGCCGTTCTCTCGCGTATCAACTCCTGGCACCGGGGCGCACTCTGAGGCGTGTCCGTAACAAAAGCAGCTTCCTCTGACCACCAGCTCGTAGATGGCGTAGTAATATTTTTGGAGCACGTCAGAGCGTC
The DNA here is from genome assembly GCF_024500275.1 of Phycodurus eques. NCBI lineage: Eukaryota > Metazoa > Chordata > Actinopteri > Syngnathiformes > Syngnathidae > Phycodurus > Phycodurus eques. The sequence goes on along the minus strand of NC_084525.1, from coordinate 481,765 downwards.
TGTCCAGAAGGTCGTCTCCCAGAGTGTTCAATTTTGTGAAGTTAATGCGCAGGTTGGTGATACGCAGGAGCTCTAGTGAAGATAAATAATCAACATCGTTTATGAGCAAAAATGACAATGCGTTAAGGTAAAACGAGTTTGTAAAAACAAAGTTTGGTACAAAGAATGTTTGACGATATTGTATATTATAGATTTAGGGTTGTGGAACATAAAATCAAGGATGCGAAATCAAAATAAGGCCTTGTTTCTCGATGACACCTATTATTAACGTACAAGCAATTCAATCGAATCAAATAATGAACTCTTGGTTTAGAACCGGAATGTCAAACGTACGGCCCGTGAGCTAAAACTGGCCTGCTCGGGGGTACAATCTGGCCCTCAGAATGAATTTGAAAGTGAAAAAATACATGACATTGTGGCTATGGGGACTACTGATCATTTTGAGAATTATTATGCTAATGTTCAATTAAAATGGAGTGGTAATAATTCCTACGTCTTCATAAATGTATTACGTTTTTAAGTGTAGCTGTTGTGTGGAGTTATTATCCACACATAAATGACAAGATGAAGCAACATTTTCTCAAGAAATCTGACATTGTTGTGTTAAATGATTCTTTTTTTTTTTTTTTAACCCATTCATCGAGCACATTGCGGGACACTGGTAAACCTCCAATTGTTGAGATTTTGAAATAACTTTTACTATAGGAAATGAAAAAAGAAAGAATACATTTCAAGGTCAAACTGTCATCATCCTAAACCTTTTATTAACTGAAAAGGCATTTTTAACTTTTGTACAACTGTAATAATTGGTCAACAACTGTTAATATTAGAACAAAAACAGAATACAGGTTAGCATTTGAAGTGGCCACCAAGTGAGCTTGGTTCATATGTTCACCTGCATTATTAGATGTTTAGTGCTTCTTGTTACGTTACCTTGAATGTCCAAGCTGTAAGGGTCTTTCACATGAATGGCAGGATCCAACACTTTGTAAATTACCTTAGATGGGAAAAAATACATTTCAAAAAAATGGGACAAGAGAGAAGAATTCAATTCATTTGTGAGGTAAGAGAACCTCCTCTTCAATTTACTGACGTCATAGCTGCCACCAGGATAATATGCATGTCCACAAAATAGATTCAAAGATCCTGTTAACCCCAATCAAGGTGGTCCTTCTTTTGGCAGGTATTTTTGTGTTTCGGGGGCATGTTGGTGGAAAAACCTCTCAGCTATGTCAACTTCCCTGAAGCCTTTCTGTTTTGGTCGCCTATCTCACGTCCACCGTGAGCCACGACACATATTCAAGGCTTCAGCATTCAACTGAATTGAAAATGTGCGACACCTTCTCTCTCATCCACAGCTTTATTTTGGTTCTGCATGTATATATTTCTGCCAAATAGCCAAGATGCTACAGTCCAGAATCTCGCTTAGACAAGGAGACCCTCCACAGCTTACCTCCCCATTGGTGGAGGGCTCGATGTCGGAGTAGCGTTCCTCACAGATGATGTCGTTGATATGGTGCAGGCCGTTAGAGGGGATACCGTGAAAGGTCTTGGTGCAGTTGGAAGCGAAGTAGCGGTACGGACGCCACGTACGTCCAAAATCAGCTGAACGCTCAATGATCATAGCTGCTGGGCGGAAAGTCTGCGGGGGAAAATGTAAAACATTTGAACTGCACTCTGATGATTCCTCATATTTCAACTGAATATCCCATTCCTTTAGTTACCTCATATGCAAAGGGCACCCAACGCAGATGTGAAGAAGGCTTGAATTTTGCTATGTTAGATAACTTTTTTTTTTTTTTTTTCATATTTGATGGCCTTACAAAAGTCATTCGCGTTATCACTGCATACAGTAACTTTACAGGCCTTTTTATACCTTATTTGGTAACTAAAACAAGAGTCATTATGATAGCGATCGTTTGATTTTACTTTGACTTGAAAAACTAAAAACAAATACATACATGATATATCATTTTCTTATCTGGGGTTGCAATGTTAAATTTCCATTTGTGTCCTGTACAAAGTTAAAATTGAGGTTAGTAAAAATCTTTTTTATTTCAAAAAACCTATAATCTGAAATCTTATTTGGGGCCACTCTTAACCACCTTTCAGTAAAAAAAAAAAAAAAAAAGACAAAACAAAAGTGATCATTCTAGGATTTTATTAGGCTATTATCAATAGTTTCCATTAAAAAATTACGATTATAAAAACTATGGCAAATGTAGCAACAGTTATTACTATGACTCCTGCCCATAATGCAATGTTAGCCAATCAGAAGCCCAAAGGGAACAATGAGGGCAAATTGAGTGTGGACTAATAGGGAATTGGAGTTACTGCCGTATATTACAATTACAATGTATAATGTACAACATAATCATCAACACAACAAGAAATAAACACCCTTTAGGTTAACAGACCTTGGAGTCATTCAAATGTCAACCACAAGACCATCAAACAAACTCATGCATGCAAGAGTGTGCACCTTGAACTTCATAATGAGATGTGTGAAGTGGAATTCTGCCTCCAGGTTTAATCGAATGCTGACATTCTCTTCTCCTGTCAGAAGTACATCACTGTGGGTCAAACTTGTACACATTCTCTCAGACAATTGAGCATACTTACACGTAATACTTTGGACACCATTTGAGATCATAGTTTCAAACACACTACAACTGACAAATTCGAAACAGTGAAACTATAAATGTGTACACACCGTTAGCAGACTGCCACCACGTGGTGTCTCCGTTACTGTCCATGAGGTAGATCACGTTGTCGATGCGGTGGCTGTTTCTGTGTCGGTACGGCTCATACGGATGCTGGGAGTTACAATCAAAACATTTGTCTGACTCCTGTTGGGAAAGGAGAAAAAAGAGAAAGAGAAAATCAAAGAAAGATTGCCGCACGTAGGTAGCTTTGAATTGGGAGGATTCACGCCGCCTAATGAAATAACCGGTTTCAAAAGATACAACCGCGTAACTGGAACACTTCTAGTGTGTACTACTAATACACACCGCGACATTGATTTGCCAATGTAACCGTTATGAATGACAAAGCGGCGTAATTAGGTCCTAATAAACATTCCATTGCTGGTATGAATCAAGAGAGGAGTAAAGGGGCCATGGGAAAGACATAAGGATGTGGCGCCTGAATGAAGGTGCGTGTGTGTGTGTGTGTGTGTGTGTGTGTGTGTGTGCGTGTGTGGCAACTGGCAAATGAGTAAAATAATGTGCAAGACGGAAGGGCACAGGTGCATGAAGTGGGCATGCAAGTGGAAAGGGTTCTCAACAGTTGGGGACACAGAATGGACCTGCAGAGAACAAGGGGCATGATGAGGCAGGCAGTAAAGGGGTTTGGAGAGGGGGGCCACGAAAAAGGGAGCAGAGTCGATGAGGCTGGCACACAGAAGCATTGGAATCCAGCCTAGAGTTTCCTAATTCGGTTGTTGTCAGGAGTGATTAAGCTGATGACATGACTAGTAAAGATGCTCGACTTTAATGGAATTTCTTTGCATGTGCGACGAAGGTGGCTTGTGTCCAACAATGCTGGATTTGCGCGACATGGTTCAAGTGACATTTTCAATTTTTGGGAAACTAAATGGCAAAATTGGGATACGCGTCATGGCAACGTAAGGAGAAAAAAACCCAAAGAAAATTGGATGCCCTCACATCTGAATGTGGATAAAAATCTGATGTTTCAGAAATCTGTCAATTTATGAGAATGCAGTGTCAAGTGTATAACTACAGTTTAAAAACCATATGCATCATCAATGCAAGTCTGACATTGAAATATGCTAATCAGTGTCATACACACCCACATTTGCCCAAACAAAATAAATAAACACATTTAAAAAAACACCCGCTCTAAATCTAAACTGCAGTGAATGCATAGACTATTAAATTCAGGAAACTCGATAAAACGCTCCCCGATATAAGGGATATCAGATAAAACGGACCGTTGGAAATGAACAATGTGCCCAAAAATAGTTTCCATTTATCACTTAAACTGCCGCCGACAAAGTCCAAAGTTCCAGAATTGGCTCCTGTTGGTTACTGGCGCTGTGGCGCAATGCAGGGAGAGAATAGGACTGACGTATTTCCGGGTCACGGAAAGTTTCAAAAGACATGCCTCCCGTGCCTATGCGGTGGCCATGTTGAATGTGGCGCATTGACATGGCAGCCCTGTGATGATCAACCCTAACCCTAACCCTAATGTGAAGGTTACGCTCATTTAAATGAAAGAGGGTAAGAATCAACCCAGGCGAACTAAACTTATGCTCATAGATTTATTTGCTCGGTTCCAAAGGCTGCTATCTGAGACCTAGTCCCCAAAACGCAGCATCCAAAAAAAATGCAATTTCGTCTTTTGTTGTCATTGTCTTGTGTAAATGGACCACCTGAGTATTCCTGTAAAAGGAAAAGGAACCATATTTGGTATCTTAAACTTAAGTCACAATGGACACCAAATATAATGTAAGAAGAGTGATATATTATTTCTATAATATAATAATGTAAAACGTTCGAAACTATGTCAAAAGTTCAAAAACAAAAAACACGTAATGTGGTGCAATAACATGGGGTATCGTGTGGAGAAAAAACATTCCTCACTGTTGAGTGGCCTATGCATCTTTCAGTAAAGTGGATGTGTCATTTTCTTTATCATCTGTTTCAGTTTTATCTTTGGGAGGAATGGGCTGCCCCTGGGAGGCTTGAGGAAGTGATTGATGTTGAATCACAGTAGATAAGGTGCTTATATTGTGTGGGGCTTTAAATCTCTCTCATACTCTCGCGCTCCACTCCGAGCCCTTATTCGTGCACAATTAGTCGAGGCCGATCAGCGTTCTGTTGAAACAAAACACTGATGTAAGTCCAATGTTAATTTGAAAAGCACAAAGAAGGGCTTTACAGAAAAAGTGCACCAACAACCCCCATTAGGTTTCCTCATGATATCAGCTCATTCCCACTCTAGGGACGCTCCCTTTATTGCTATTCTGGGGCGGCAGCAGACCCTGGGGGAACGCACTGGATTGGTCACCAGCAAATCACAGGGCAAATATAGACAAGCGACCATTTACACTCACATTCACACTCTTCAATTAACCTAACACGCATGTTTTTGCAATATGGGAGGAAGCCGAGATTCGAATCCCGGACTTGTGAAGCAGACATGCTAACCAATAGTTCAATGTGCTGCCCTCTCCCTGACCTAACCCAACGGGAAATATACGTTCCAAGTAATGTGACGTAAGCAGCCTTATATTCAAAGCAAACGCATGTGCCACTTGCACAGATCCACAAACTGTGTAAGTCGGCAGCTTCCAATATCAGGGAACAGATTGCGTTTGCCCTCCGTAGTTTCGCTGCACTAGTTGCTTCCTGAGCCAACGGCCCTGTCAGGTTACCTTTCCCCCCCAATCCTCTCGCTCCTCGTCCCGGGGCCACTAAAGGTCATCGACACAATACGATTAACAGCAGCCGCCGAAACGTACCACCTCTCCTCGCAATACAACCACGGAATCTGAGAAAAACGTTCATGACCAGTTTTTGTCAACTCCACGATTGATGAACTTGACATTTTAACACTGACGTGTAAGACAGTTGCGAACAAAGGTCCACACCTGGTTTCATGGTGTAACAGGTTGTCAACCATTTCCTGCCCCCTACAGTTGCAGAGGGCCTCTTGAATCGAGGTCTCACATCAATCTAGTTCCCCTGGAGGCATTGAGGTACATGTACGTACTTGTAGCTGCAAACCCATGTACGTATACAGCGCACACATCACGAAGCACGTCAAGCGTCATTTAGAAGGAGAAACAACAAAACTATAGCTGCACACCGGATGAGTTTGTTTTACATTTAACGGTGTGACAGAAGGTAACTATTAATGAATGAATGTCCATTTTTTTGTCCTGTTTCCATTTTCTTTCAATTGACCTATATCTGATATTACTCCGCTTTCCTCCCACATCCCAAAAACATGCATTCATTGGAGACTCTAAAACTGTGACTGACTGTGAGTGCGAATGGTTGTTTGTTTCTATGTGCCCTACGATTGGCTGGCAACCAGTTCAGGACGTACCCCGCCTCCTGCCCGATGACAGCTGGGATAGGCTCCGGCACGCCCGCGACCCGCGTGAGGAGAAGCGGCTCAGAAAATGGATGGATGGATGGATATACAATTGATTGTGTCTTGAGGCAAGCAGGTTTATCCGCTCTACCCTTACGCAACAGTAAACACTGGCAGATATGTCATTTACGCTCTCAGTTTTTCATCCATACATGATCAAGGCCTGATTCAGATTGAAAGCTTTCTGGTTCCATGACTTACTGTATATCCAAAGGGAGCCACACAGGCGGGAAAATGCGGCAATTGCCTTCTTCCCCCTATGACATGGTTTTTTTTTTGTTTTTGTTTTTTTTGCAGAGATGGCAAAAAATACACTGGTTGAAGAGCAAAGTGTGTACCAAAAAATGAAGGTTGACAAAGAGGCTTTACGTGGTTTACAGTATGTATACTGAATGTGTAACACATACTGAAAGATAGAGCAGGTAGGTCGACGCCCTGCTCATGGAAACCATTCAACAAAAACAAAACAAACAAACAAGCATTAAAGATGAATGGAGATGGAGAGAGATGACAGACGAATAAAGCCATGTAAGAGAGAACAAACAATTTTGCTTTGCATTTATAACAGGTGATAAAAGAGCAGTAAGGTGGACAAATATTCCCCACGTGCACTTAAAATTGAAAAGTAAAATGTGAATAGCTGTAATGTAAAAGGGTGAGAAGGATTAATGTAAAAAAAAAACAATGAATAGAATAAGTGACCTGGAGATGGCTGACAATGCAGTAGTGCTCTGGACCGTCCAGCCCGCAAGTAGAGGTGGCGCTTAGGTTCACAGCCCGTCCAATCAAAAGGTTCCCAGTGGCAGGGTAGCAGCTCCCGTCCGTGCAGCCGTGCGGACTTGATGGCAGGTCTTGTCCAGACACACTTGAGGCTAGAGCTGGAGGATGATGACTAAAGTCAAAGCATGGCATGGAAACTTGCCCAAGACACTTCATTTGACTACTTGCATTGTTTCAATATTCATACAAGTTGCTGTATATGTCAATTCATACATCCGTTTTCTATATTGCTTATCATCCAAACTGGTAACTGTTAACGGCCGACCGAGATGGCCACTTCCAGCGGGCCGTCGGCAAGCTCGCGGCAGACCGAGGTGCATTCAAAGGTGTCCACGCAAATGCGACGCGCCGGTCCATTATGGTGAGACAGCAAAGAAAAGGAAACAAAGTAACAAAGTGATCCACTGACATATAGAAAAGTGGGTTTCAATGGTCTTTCAGGCCAGGTATTAAAAAGGCACTGATCTCGTTTGATGTGCGTCCGGCGTCTGAGACGCATAAAAATTAGCAGGTACGCATAAAGTAAGATCAATCTGCGTCTTGGGACGCAGAGCTATAGGACACCGGTGTGGGTGCAGGAAGTCCAATGTATTCATTTTATTTTTTGGGGTGAGACAGGACTCTAGAGTGCGACTAATTCGGTTGCATATGCGCCCTAATTTCTGAATGGTGCAGCAAAAAAAAACAACAAAAAAAACAGAAGGTGCGTACAAGGGCCCAGTCATTTGAGGAAGAAAAAAAAATGTACGCAACGTGAAAGCAGAAACATGAAACCCAACGTGGTCTCCAAACCAAACAGAGATAGTGAAGGGCGGGGACCCGCCATCTGATTGGCTGTGTCCGTGTGCGCTTTTGAAATGCGGGCAGTTAGTTTTCTGACGCCGAGCTGGAAGCTGCAAAAATGGAATTTATTACAAATCTTAACATCGCCGCGACAATGTGGGAACATTTTGGATTCAAGCCAGATGAATGCGGCTCTCCCGCTAACACCAACGAGCTGGTATGTCGAATTTGTTTGAAGTCGCAACAACGTCAACACAACTTAAAACCTCAAAGTGACAAAATCCATTTTAAACACAACTATCCCACCCAACCTGTTCAGCTGGGATTCTGGGAACAAAAACATGGAGGGACATTTCTCATCTCCCGTCAGCTTGTAATGATGGAACCCTTTACCCAAACAATGCGAATACAAAAGTGACAGCGTATATGGCGCACGGCTGCTCACATCATATACAGTCCAGTATAACCATGGAACATGTTGACAAAGCTGCGTTTCAAGAAAGGCTGCAGACTTTGGAAGAGCAGTACAAGTCTTGCATTGATCTACTTGTTGTCTTGTTATTAATGTTGCTGCTTGGCACTTTTTCTTAACCAACTGGAAACTTGATTGGCAGTATATTGCCTGTTAAGGCATTAATGACTCTAGTGACTGAAGTGCAATTTTTGTTAACAGAGCCTTGTTCTGTTTTTTTCATCTTTATTTATTGTTCGATATTACAATGTCGATGTTAATTATTCTTAGAATTAGAATTAAAAGTGAATTGTTCTTAAAAAGGATGTACTTGCATTATTATGCTCGAACATCATTATATCAGTATCATAAAAAACATCAACGACAATATCATTTGTCCTGATAGCTTTCGGGAAAATATATTGTCCTAAAATATTTGCTATTGTGACAGGCCTAAACACATTAATATATTGAGAGAGAGCAAGAGCAATGGATAACACAAGAATATTGTACAAACAGTATCAAAAAATTGAGCAACAACTAGAACCGTGATTACTGTATCTGTATTCCGTGATGCTAAATTGCAGGGACTCATTGTTCCTGGGTTGGGTCTCATTGTTTTCATGACATGTGCATCCCGGAACTAACATAGTCTCAAGGGAAAAATGATCTATGAAAGGCATTCTTTGTTTTGGTGCAACCTCTAACCAGGACTTTACATTTTGAACGCGGGCTGACAGTCCAGAAAGTAATTGCTTTAATGGACTTCGGTGTGAAACAGCTCTTCGTCCCCCTTACTTGACCCATGTAAACACTCTCTCTGCACCACCGAATCACAGGTCTCATCAGCAAGAGGGAGCAACACAGTCCATTTGCTCGCTAATGGAAAAACAAAACGGTGAGGAGGCCGCCTTGCAGAATGACTGTATGAAGCGCAAATAAGAAGAGACATGAGTGAGGTTGACAGTGATTTATGGGATCTTTTCAACTTGTTGATCTACAGAACAACTTGAGGCTTGATAGGAAAGACTGGGACAGTTCAAAGTGCATTGTTAAACGTCTCCTTGACAACAGAGCATCGCATCATTGTCTGATGTAACTCTCCACTTCATGTCAATCATGAATTTTTAACAAAATGAGATTTTCTGCATTGTTTACACACTGTGTTACAACACATTTTGCAATTGTATAGTAAGCTGCTTGGCCCACCAAAGTGAAGATTCGGCACATTATACATGCTCACAACACGCACACTCAGTTCTGATGCTCATGCATGTTTTGTTAAAGCATAATATCAAAGTGAAATAAAAAGATATTTTTGTACACTTTCCAACAGTGTACTTGTTGGCAAGAAGCATTGTCATAACAGATTAAATAATCTACCAAACATAGTTCAGAACTGTTTGTTCCCTTTTGTTAGCATTTTGTTACATTTTATTAAAAGTATCTCTATTGAAAGCAAACACAATCATCAAAACATGTTCTTCAGACCAAACCTCCCCAACTCATTTTGTTTTGAAGACAAGCCACGAATCTAGAGCCCACCATGCTTTGTTTTCACATCAAAGGAGGTGCCAACTTGCCACCAGAGAAAAAGTGACAAATAATTTAATAAAATTAAATACACACAATACAGCAGCAGGTATTTAGTTGGACAAAAAGAATTCTAGGGATCCACTGAAATGACAATTCTTGGATGAAGTCAATGCCGAAAACCCAAACACAGAAAGAAATAATTCGAACAAATGATTATTGATGATTGAATTATTATTATGTCCATTAATTGAATCAGTGACCAAGTTCGGGGTGATATGGTTGCATCCATTCTTTCTCATAGAACATCCCAATTTTCAGTAGCTAGTAAAGCCATTTGTATAAGTCAGTCTAAGAAGGCTACAGCGCTAAGCAGCTGTACATCAGTCTGTCGTATGATATGTTAAATTGCTTTTTACATCCCATTTAAGCCCATATGGCTTTCTACAGAGAGCTTTTAAAGGTAGCGTCATAGTATGTGATTTTGTGGTGGCCAATATTGTTTCATGTTGATTCTGCCATAACCACTGTAGTGTTTCTTTTCTAAAACTGATTTTAAGGAGATGACAAGACCATTAAACCCCCGACGACAACGGCATTGATATTGATCACATTTTATCAAGTCCCATGCCTAAATCCAACAAATTTGCTATATAAAATATAATAATTCCCTCACCCAATGAGAATCACTAAGAGAATCAGAAAGGAATCAGGTCACTAAGCAGTATCGATAATGGATTTGGAGTCATTTAGCAACTCGAAGCTTCAGCTTCCTCCCCACATTTTCAATAGGATTAAGGTCTGGGGATGGCTAGCCACCCCGTGACCTTAATGTGTTTCTTCTTGACCCATTCCTTTGTTGCACTGCTCGTATGTTTTTGGTCATTGTCATGCTGAAAGACCCACTGACAACTGCTCTTCACTTCTCTGTATGGCCCCATCCATTGGCACCTTGCTGCAAGTCAAATCGTGCAGTACCCTAAGTAGAGAAACGTTATGACGTAGGGCTGTGCGATATGGCCTTAAAATGTCCATTTTTTATTGTATTTTTTTTCACAAAAACCTCATTTCTAATTTCAGACAATTGTATTCCAATTTGTTACGGAATTCAAATTCAAATCGAGTTGTGCTTTTTAGTTAGACTGGCCTGTACACTGTATGTTCCTTCAAAATTAATTTAGAACCAATCATGTTTTTGATATTCTAAATGTTTCCTCCCACATCCCAAAAACATGCTGGGTAAGGTTAATTGAAAACTCTATAAATTGCCCCTAGGTGCGAATGTGAGTGCGAATGGTTGTTTGTTTCTATGTGCCCTGCGATTGGCTGGCAACCAGTTCAGGGTGTACCCCGCCTCTCGCCCGAAGATAGCTGGGATAAGCTCCAGCACGCCCGCGACCCTCGTGAGGATAAGCGGAACGGAAGATGACTGAATGAATAAATGAGAAAACCAAATAGTGTATAATCTTTTAATCTTTTGAGCATGTCCAAACAGGTCCCTCTGCTGATCACTTTTAATATTACAGTTGATTCACTGTATATTACAGCACACCAACATCGCAGCAGAGCCGACAATGTGACTATTGCGCACATGTACATGGCGATCGCGATGCTCAAACAAAATATCGTGCAGCCTTATCACTGAGTTTCCGAAAGGAATCGGGTGAAGGACCATGGCATGCCTGTCAGAGCAACAAGATCACTTGCACCAGCTGGTTTATAAGTGTGTTATTAGAGTGTAGCATAAGGCAATGAAATGCACACACACATATACAAAAAAGATGAATGACAAGTAAACGCACCCCTAGGCATCCAATTTCCCATCCGGTATACAGCACTACGGCAGGAATGTGGAGACAGGATGGAAAATGTTATTCATTAAAGGAAACATTCCAGGTGTCAGTGTGGCCGTGAATGAATGTCAATGCACCTTTAAGAGAAGGTTTGCAACACTTTCTTTGTAGCTTAAGCAGAGCAAGTAAGTTTGCAGGAATGTAAACAAACCAATTGGGCACTCGTGAAGTGGTCCTTCAATTCACCGAATAGTTATAACACTCTTGCAGTGAGCCACGAATGTATACATTTGTAATGACTATTTCTTTGTAAAGGTAATCATAAATGACTCAGTAGCTACTAAGATGAAGGCCACTTACACACTGGCAGTTGGGCTTTCCAGGGAACGCATACATTCAGAAAAAATAGATTTTGGAGCATAAAGGGTCAGTTACCTCGATATATTACAAGTACAGAAAAGCTGAAAAGCAATATGAGACAAAGGTATTGCACCTCATTCATCCATACTGTATATCGTTTATTATCATAAACAATAAAAATAAAAAACCTGTGTGCTTATTAAATCTATTTACACTGGAACCTCTGAAGTTCAGTGCTGTTGTGATGTTGTTCAATTAAAAATTCCCCCCAAATTGTCTGTCATGCATGATACGATGCGGGATGTGGTGCTTGTGGCTGCTCTACAAGTAGTCTACAAGTAGTTCCCGCTGGAATACCGATAGCACAACCGTATGTCTCGCGGTTCCTTGATCATAACTTTGAAAAGTAGCTGAATAAAGTTTTAGGATACCCAGTTCAACTTTGAATAAGTAAACCAATGCAATGAAAGAAGAGGGAATTGTACTCACCCAGCATGAGGAGCTTCAGATACAAGGCCATGGTGGTCTTCGGCACCATTGGACATGCAAAGACCAGACAGTCGATGCGGATCTGACAACAAACAGATACAAATACTTTTTAACTATGTGACAATTATACCAATGCAACTTCCTGCCAAGGCCAAACCATCTTATTTGGATAAACACCAAATAAGACACCTTCATAGAACTCACCTACCTCTTGATGATTTATTAATTATTCACTGAAATAGACTGAACAATGACCTCTACAGCAATGTTTTAAAAAATGGGAGAAATGCAAAACTGTTATCGGGATCTGCAGCTTAATTGTTTTTGCTTTTGTAATTCGGCTAAGGTCGTCATAAATGCAAAACTTGTAGGTGTTACTTTTTGAATTCCTTAGTGCGGTTCAGGTGCAGTGCCCTGAACAAAGGCACTTTGACCTCCAGGTAGTCTTGAACCTGCGACCAAAGTTAAGTTCTTACAGACTGAACTCCAACTCCCCCATGCTTAACAGCCTAAAATGTTTGCAGCTTAACAGCCTAAAACTACTACTTTGTGTAGTGCTATTACCATAATACTCGAGAGGTATCCTTTATTTACTTTTTATTTTATTTCCAATTAGGCAGGTCAGAGCTAAACTTGACGGGTGTTGTTGAGTTACTGTACTACTCCTGTACTACTGTGCAATGCTTCAATTTCATCTGGGATTGAGACCACCACTGGAGATACAGTCTGCCAAAGCCTTATTGTTGCCATCTCAGGTCAGATAGCTTTCAAGGCCTTGAAGAAATGTCGAAGATTAGTTAGTTGTTTTTTAAATTGCTGGATTGCAAAAAAGGAAACACACTCACTTTGGCCATCTGGCGCAAGATATCATTGTGGGGATGCCTCTATCTCTCTCTCTCTCTCTCTGGTTTTGTAATGTGCCTGACTGTTGTGAAAGCTCTTGGGAATGCAAAAATATTTTCACATTGTCATTAATGATCTGCACAGCGGACAGTCAAATTGTTACATTTCTTACAGTTGGGCCTTGACAAATGTTGTTCAAAAATCGAAACCTCAGAGGGGGCCAATAGCTAAAAATGTTTTGATCACACAAAAAAAGGTTGCACAGAAATAACTTTCCCCAAACATTTTGTTGAAGCGTGGGGCACGGGTCATGGTCAAATAAGATCTTTTTTTAAAATCTATGGTTCAGGATAAAACATTAATACAAAGGATTTTTCTTTTCTTCACTATCGGTAAAATTGTGAGAATCGGCAACTGTGCTCATCGGTGTCATGCATTAAATTGAAGTGTAGTGCATCTTGTCTGCGTTGTGAGCAAAGGGCCTCTTGTATGCACAGGCTCTGCAAACACAGGGGCGTCCACGCTGAAAGGGACAGAATATGTGTGTGCATGTGTGGAAACACAAAATGACAGGCGAGAACAAGCACGTTTCACGTCACACGCCAACGTGACCTCTCAGACAATTAATTGTGGCGACAGGAATGCCACAGGAATGAATAAATGACACTATGAGAGTTTGCTTGGATTTGAAAGAACATTATTGTCAGACGAATGATTCTCAATGCCTCCACAGTCTCGTTTATTTTCAAATTCTCTAATCAGTAACGGCTTAGAATATTCATACACCCGATTGCAACATATACCATTCCACTACTTAGATATCACGGAAATATGCCCCCTAGTGGCTGTGATCAAAAGAAGTAATGGCAGTAGCGCAGTCTGATTGGACACTTAGTCGATGCTTTGGCTGGTGACAGGAGGTGACTCATTTTCTGTCCACTGATTTCACATTCAACAAGTCCAATGTGTGGTCACATGTGTTACAGCTATATCCAAACAGAATACAGCCCAACACTAGCATTGGTGTTATGATGTCATACATTTTCATGCCAAAATTATTCATACTTTGTATAGGGCTGGTCCATGGGAGAAGCCAGCTGATTTTGGTGGGGATCTTGACAAAGATTCAGATACCAGAACTTATTTTCAGTCTTGGAGTCACGATGGCATCAATGAAACATCAGAATCATAATACCAACGTTGGTGTTTTGAACCTGGAAAGAGCCAGCCTACTAGCAAACAGTTGGACAAACAAACACATTTAGTTTTCCACTTTTGTCCAGATTGGATTGATGACTATTGTAATTATAGAGGGCCAATGGCATCAATTATACAACAAATCAAATACTGTAACGCGTACGGCTTTTGCACAATACTGAATTTTTGATCACCGATCCCATTCGTGTGAAGGTTTGTCTCTCAGCATTGATGCATAAATCAGGTCACTCAGTGAAGTTACACAAATGCCATCTGCACGACTGAACTGAACTCGTTACAATTGAAACCACTGTGCCGTGAACAGTTGTAGTTACAGTTTAGCCAAAGTGGAGCTACAGTGGTGGTGTGCCTCCCTCAAATCTTCACTGACAACACAAGAACATTACAAAATAAGCACTGAAACAATCAAACAAGTCATCACGAGAGCTTCCAAGTAATCATACTCACGTTTGGTCTCCTCACTATTTCAAAACCGATCACTCTAAGAGTCTTTGAACGCCAGTCTCTGCCATGTACGACCCAGTGAGTGTGTTTACGCGTGGATGCGCATGTGACGCAGCAGAAAGTGTAAAACAAACTTGAGGGTGCTACCGGCGCCGGCGCTGGTGTAAAAACAGAGGGAAAGCCGCGAGCCAATCGGCAGAACCCGAGTGATCGTTTCTCTCCACCCTCCGGCTCGCCCGCCCTGCTTTTCTCCGGCCGGCTGCCTCGTCACTGGGGCACTGAGGTGAATGGACAGCTATTATTATTCTAATTGCACTGTCACTCTGCGGGCCACTGGTTGAAAGAGGGGAACGGTCTCCAGGCTGTTGGAATGTGCCACCATGGACTCGCAGGGAGCGTGAAGAGGCAAGGGTAAAGAGGAGGCCGCAGAGGCCAGAGAGAGAGAACGACTAGCAAGGAGTGGTATGGTCAGGCGCAAAGGGGCAATTTAGCCAACATCCAAACATACGGCGGAATTTGTCCAAGTATACAGTACAGTATTGGTCTTCACCCCTAACCCTAACTGTCCATATGAAAATGAATTTCCAGACTCTACAAAGTATGCCAAAGCAAGAGGTGGTGCTAACTGCAATGCCATTTTAACCTCTGAACTAAGTCATTTCCGGAAAAAGGCACAGTAATAACACTGATAAATAGAAGTAAGGAAGTCACATACAGTACATGCACAGTATGTAGACGGACACCTGTTTGTGTGTGTCCGTGGCTTTTGTGCAAGTGCAAATCATAGCCATAATCTCTTCAATACCATGTCAAGAAGAACTGGAGCGAACACACCTCGGAGCGTATCCAGGAACGTCGAAGGTCAAAAGACTTCGGCGGGGCGGACGAGAAGCGACAACACAGAGAGACGAGCGTAGGAGGAAAGCGTAATGGTGTCTGCGTGTATGGGTCATGTGCATGCATGTGTGTGATTGGGGCCAGCCAACAAAACAACAAGTGCATGAGAGAAACAAAGCAGCTTTCACATTCACAGCGCTCTGCTGACGTGACCTTCGGCCTCCGTTAAAGGAGGAGCTGGCCAGGCCGCGAGAGTAGAAACTGGAACGAGTTCGAGGCAGCACCTAAGCACTCGCTGCAAATACTTCTAATCGGTGAAATACTCCAAAATTCAACCTTGACAGTTATCGGAGTACGTTAGACGACATTGGATTATTACGTCTGTGTTCGAATATAATGAGTTTGTTTCACTAATGTGCAGTATACGGGTAAAACTGCTTATAGGGTACAATTCACATTTTGTTCGGGTGTGTGGGAATATAAGTTGGGTGGCATTTTCCACTTCGATTCATTACATACGGTGGTATTAGAGGTGCAACAATTAGTCGATTAATCGACAACTAATCAATTATCAAATTAATCAACAACTATTCTGAGCTTCGATTAATCGTTTAGTGACCTTGTTTCACTTCAAATTCTCAGAATCCTCGGAATTTCTGCTTGCCAGCAGTAAATGTTCTCTGATTTCTGTAGTCCTCAATGAAAGCAGACAGGTTATCTTTGCGTTTTATTACAATATACAGTATACAGCTTTTGCTTTGGAAAACAATGACAAACATTTGTGCCGATTTTCCAAACCAGTAACTGAATCGTCATTTTATGTTTATCCATTTTTTGCACTGCCAATTTGAAATAATGTCCTGTTTTTAATACATTGAAATGATATATATGTATGAATGGTTAATCTGGAAAAAAAACGGACAGATTAATCGATTATTAAAATAATGGTTAATCGCAGCCCTAGTTTGGATTGCAACAATTCCATCAGCATCACAAGGTAACAACTGCACCTGACGAACCTAAAAACTGAACCTGCGACACCCAGCGGGTGGATCAAGAGGAGAGAAGGAAAGACCCGCAGAAAGTTCATGCCGCCTCTGCAAAGTCTGTGACAAAGCCGAGGAATCTCGGAACTCCAGCCCAAACAATCCCGGGTTCCCGTATCGCTGAATAAAAACACGATAAGCCTTCCTCTGTGTGCTTGTGCCTGTACGAACTTGTGTACACATCAAATCAATGGCTTGAGCCTGAGACCGAACGCTCTTCCAAAAGCACCGCAGACAGCAGCAATGTCAAGTCAAAGATGTTGTAAAAGAATCCAGAATGGTCAAGGTGCAGTAAAAAGAGGCATGGCTAGAAATGGGACCAGATCTCTGTGATGACCTCATGGAGGAAGTTACTTACCGAGAAATGTCAGCTGAATTCTCTGTACGTGGCAGTTAGAGATAATGTAAGGCTTTAAAACATAAGGAATAACAAAAATATACAGTAATCCAATTGCTTGTAACCAAGAAACAACTGAATCAACACAAGCAGACAGGAACAAGCGATTTCCTCTTAATTCTGCCGACAATATGAAGCAATTGAGGATCTAAGGTGGCTCCAAGTGTTGAAGTTAAAAAATAACCCACTGCAGGGTGTGTCAGGTCATATCTATAGCTGAGCAGGTGACCCAGACAAAGAGCGTAGAACCGTAAAGTGATATCACTGTGAATCTCTGAATACCGCACAACGGATCTGAGCAAAACACAAAGGACGGACGGACGGGCTAGTATGTCGCAACATGCAGAGGAAATACAAAAGTCTATTTGGTTTCTGTTGCACCTTCTATGGTTACTATATCGTTACCTCTGCCCAATGCGACATGCGAGGCGAAACGTTATGTTCAAATCGACTTGTTGGTTAGTCAGTCAATTACATTAGGTATTCTGTGAGTTTTGTTTTTTACCGGATGTAGGATAGTACTCTGATGGTTGGTAGATTGGTCGTTAATCAGCAGGCATTAGAGATGATTTTCACTCAAACAAAAACAAGGGGTGGCGCACGCTTCCTTAATGAACAAGGAAGTAGCCTGCCGACTAACTCAATTCAGTGGTTACAGCCTGGCTGCATTTCGAGGCCGATGACATTATGACGCCACGCAAAGGAGTCCCTATTCAAAACTTGGCTTTTAACAAGGGCTGATGTCAGTTTCGTCAATGCTTTTTAAGGCGTCGCCTCGGTGGCTACATCTACTGTATAGCCTCCAAAAGTACATATTGCGTACACTTTACTCTTGTTATCAAAGTCTCGTAAGGCAAAACAGAGAGTTGCTATACCGAGTCTTGCTGGGAAAGGAAAACTTTCCTCCAACAATCTCATCCCCTTCTTCAAGATTGATCAGTCAATCCTCACTGATATAGGAGGAACTATGGGAAGGAAATCTCCTAATACTGCCAAGATACGAGCTATATGCAATTCTCTCTTTGATATGAAGAGACGCACTACCGCACTGTCACTCTGCAGAATCTAATCAAACGCTCTACGTATGGGCAGCATGTTACATATTTCCGTCCCCAATATATGAATTTAATTTCCCCAAAAGGTACTCGAGTAATCAAGTTAACAGCTGTGTGTGGCCTGCCAGAAACAAATGAAGACGAATTTGACCCAAATAAACGACAAAGAACTTAACAGCAACAAAAGAAGAACGCAACCACCAAACACGGGGAGAGACATACTAACTGGAGTTTACACCGATTTTATCGGGCTGATCGGTATCGGCCGATATTTAGCATTTTATGCTGATCGCCTTCAATGTCATAATTCACCGATCCGATCGATGACGTCATTGATGGGCTCCGCAAAAGACATTTACTCCGTGTCGCCGCGTGCACAGTATAATTTGAATCCAAAAGCTAGTTTATTTTTAGCCTTGTCCCGTGTCTTTTGACCTAGTACTGTAAATATCTGACGGCCAATGAAGTTATTAAAAAAATAATAATAATAAAAACCACATGTCTGCGGTGTGGGACAGACAACACGTAATGCCCGGATCAAACTATAAGACAAATTTGCTCTTTCACGATTGCACTGTCAGATGTCTTGTATTCCGATACCACCGCATCCCGTTTTTTTACGATCATTGGGCTGTATCTTGTCAACTCAAATGTGACCGGATACACTCGTTACCGTGGCGACGATAACAAGAGCGGAGCGAGCCGACGGTATTATAAGGTCAAAATGGGGAAAAACGTGTGTTGGTGGTCACCGGCGCTCAGGTCAGGAGAGGACGTTGGTTGACGTCTTGCTTGAGGTATGTTCACGCTACCTTGAATACGATACGGCTCACAAGCAGGCAATTGAATGTTATGTAGCCTTGCAAGCTACTGCTAGCACGAACGGTTGGATGTAAACATGCTGCCGTTCTGTCGAATCATGCTCAAGTCATTTAATTAAAAATGAAGTCATTTAATTACAGTAAGTTAGGACCCATTATTTCTGTCATGTCATGTTGGTTTGACCTGACTGATTAGAATACACGATCTGACTGGAGCAGTGATTTCCAGCCTTTATGGAGCCAAGGAACATATTTTACAATTGGAAAAATCTCACGGCACACCAACAAACAAAAATGCCACAAAAAGTGGATACAAAAATTATAAATTACTGTATTTACTTCCTGCCATCTAATAGAAGAGCGGCCACTATGCCTCACTGGCATAAATAGAGGAACAAAGATATATTATTTATTATAAATATTATTTTTTGAGCAATTAAGTACACAAGTATATACAGTAAATGAACAGGTCATTTAAATAGACACGTTCCTCCATCTTGTGATCGGATCGGTGATCAGTTATCGGTTTTTTAAACTCGCTGATTGGTGATCGACCCCAAATATCCTGATCGTGTAAAGCCTAATGCTAACCTCGGTAAACTGTTACGCGTTAGTAATGTTACCGGAAGGTAATTTGTACACTATTTTACACGACAAGTCAGACGAATAATACTGTATTTTTTCCCACTAAATACATTTGTTACATTTGCAGTATTTTATAATGTTAGCAGTTTGTCTGGTGGTTCTACTTCAATGTACTGTATTGTCATGAGATCCCCACACAGACACCTTTTAAAAAACGCCTTCGTAAAAATAAAACAAATCAATAAATGAGCAAATTTAAATGTTAGAGACATAATATAAACAAATCTAGTATATCTATGTTCAGGTTCCTGAGAATACTGCAGACACTGTAATTAGTTTGCACTCATAAAGTTGTCAGTTGTCTGGATACACAATTTGCAGACAGGATGAAAGGAGACAAAAATGCAAGAGCAGACAGACGAAGAAAGCAAAACTGTCATCAGTGACGCTGATTTACATCGGGAGGTATGATTATGAGCGTCTCAGCCTGCACACACAAGCTCCCGAGTGACACGTGTAGACCACACACACACACACACACACACACACACACACACACACACACACACACACACACAATGTTGCCCGGAGGAGTCGACATAGTGTGGATGCAGCTTCAATTCCCTAACCCCACGTTGTTCTACTTCGGAAACAGAGTCAACAGCGCCTCTGCTGGTTGCCCCCAAGTACTGCGCTCCATGTTGCCTCACTTGCTTCAGCAACAAATCATTACACACAATGGACAGGAGTCCTTTTTTTACACTTGAGTGAAACTTGATGTTAAATTTTTTTTTTTTTTTTTAAATAGACACATCAAGCCTACAGAACTCATTCAATTCTTTTAACGTACAATATTAACTCATTTTTACACTTGTATGAGCAATTAAAGAGGTTGCAAAAATTAATAAACGCATTATGATTGGGACAATGTAATCCTTGGATTTATGTTATTACTATTTTTTCTTACAGAATTTTTTGGGGGAAAACTACATTTGACGAGACAGGTTATGACACCACTTGCCTTTACACAACAAACAAAAAGTTGGAAACAAAATTACACCTGTGTTGTCTAGATTCAAGTACAAATAAGTCACAAATCACTCTCTCCTACTCGACAATTAGAAGTTGTGAGCTACTCGTGGATCCTCTTAACCCTGCAGGTTAGAGTTGATCTCAGCAGCAGGGTGGAGGGCCAGGTCCTTGAGCTGATTAAAGCTGGACTAAGCCTCCAAGGCCGCTGGGAACATGCACCTTCAAATACACACTCACACACACACACACACAAAGGGAGTATTATGGCCACACGGAAAAGGTAAAAAAGAGAATACAAGGTGAATAAAGGCATGGGATTTTGAGAATAAAGTCCAAACATTTAAAAAAAAAAGTCCCAATTTTCCAAAAATTGGTCAAAATATTATGAGAAAAAGACAATTTAAAGTTAAAGTCGTAATCAAAGAAAAACAAATCACACATTTTAAGAAAATACAGTCAGAATATTACGAGGAAAAGCGTTTATATGAAATACATTTCAGTTGCTGGTCTCAGACTGTTTACGTTTGTGTGAGAATTTTGACCCTCACGGTGTAAAATTCTTCTTAATTCTTGAAAAACATACATAGAGATCTTCCTTAAAAAACAGGACTTTTTTCTTGGACTTCATGAATATATTTTTTTCCGATGATATCAATGTACCGTATGCAGAAAACCTGAGGAAAATGTATGGGTTGAATTTAGGGGAACATCTTGGAACAACAAGTATAAGAAATGCCCTAGTGTGTATTCGACTCATTCTTTTCAGTTCAAGGAGAAAATCTGAGCCCTTCTATCCATTAATCTGTGCCGCTAGTAATCTGGCAGGAATGTGTGTCAAAAAAAAAAACCTCCCTTGCAGCCACGAGTCAGCCACCAAGCAGGTATTCTGCTCACATAAATCTTGGAAAATCTCACTCTCCCACCCCAACTCTCACCTCACACTTGCCCTTGATTGGTTAATAAATGCACTGCATCATAGGACATGAGGGGTGTTTTATGGGCCCTCTCATTTTTGTTCATAAATTCAAAGGACAGGTCTCAGTATGACGCGCATCTCCCAAGAATGCAAACTACAATCACAATAATTATCATAACATTAAATGAATACCTCCCTGACAGTGTCCATCACAAGTCAGTCATATTATCTTTGCAAAAGCTCTTGGGTTGTACTGGATCTCGTTAGAGTGTCCATCCGTTTTCTATACTGCTTGACTTCAGGGTCAAGGGTGAGCTGGAGCCAATCTTAGCCGATTTTGGGGTACACCTTGGGCTGGTCACCAGTCAATTGCACTGCGCATATCGACAGTTATTCCCATTCACGTTCCCACCTGGGAGAACATGCAAACTCCACACAGGACGACCTGAGAAAAGATTGAACCCCAAGCCTTGGAACTGCGAGGCAGATGTGCGAACCGCTCACCACTGTCTTGCCCTCATTAGATTTTCCACTTCCAAAATAAATAAAGAAGAACAAATGACAAAATGACATTTTATAATAATACATCATGTACAATACATTTTGTTCAAGAGGATGCAACACGTATGACACATGAACTTGCAAAAAAATAGGTAATTAACCACGACAGGTGTACCTAATAATACGACCAGACTTTTTTTTTTTTTTTTTTTCCCTCCAATGAATGAACATACTTAGTTTTTTAACCTCTCGAGTGCCAACATTAAACTAACTTAATTAATGTTATCCAAACACTTCTATTGTATTTTTCATATAACGTTTCGAGCCGTTGCAACCGCGCCGAGTAAGCTAACAGCGGATAAATTAGCCCAGTACGACAACAACAACGTACGGGACGTAAACACACACATGCATACATACATACATAAAGCTGTTAAAAAAAATAAAATAAAATAAAAAATGACCACGTTTAGTGTTGTGGCATAAATATCAAATGTGTTCGGCGTACAACCGGAGATATTAAGTCCCCCTTAATCACGCTAAATTTTGGGTGAAGCGCTCATTTGAGCACTTACCGGTACCGCTCTGCCTCCTGTCTCGTCCGCTCCCACGCGAGTTCGGTGTCCCGGGTTTAGGCGGAGGTGGGGGCCGAGGGTGGTGCCCGACGTTGGCGGGGAGCAAGCAGTCCTGTGCCGTCCGCGAGGAGAGAGACGCAGGTTGGCCCCTCTTGGAAGTGCCGGACCCCACCCAGTGCAACGAGGCCCCGCCCACTGCTTCAGGTAAACATTACTCACATACATTTTGCTGTTTGGGTGAGAGGGAAGGGAAGCCCCACACTGGTCTCGACTTCACAAGTCAAAATGCGTTCATTGTATATGCATTATATACAAGCAGCCAGAGATCTTGGCCAAAAAAAAAAAAAAAAAAAAACATTTAAAATGACTTTTTGCTTTGTGAGAGGAGTTGAAAGAAAAGAAACAAATCAATTCAATGCGTATTTCCCTCAGAGGGCCATTATGACTGTGAAAACCATATAAATGTACTTTATAGTGGCCGTATCAAAAGAATTCCTGGAAAATAATGTGTATTTGCACGCCATTATGATTTTCCAAAAGTGCCGTGGACAATCATTGTTGAATTTATTGTTTAAAAATGCTCACGATATCTGTTGAAAGTCAAGAAAAATTGCAATTTCGGGACAGCTTTGCTGCCAAAATGAAAAAAACCCCAAATCAATTTAGCGAGAAAACATGAAGTAAACTCACTTTATTTGTTATAGTGGGGCATATAAAGTCATGTAGTGGGCCAGATCTGGCCCCGGGGCCTTAAGTTTGACATGTGATTTAGCATCTTCATTGAATAGAAAGAACATGGATGTTATGGATGGAGTGCCTGGAAATAAATAAGTCCCATGAGGAGAACATACAAAGTCCACACAGTATGGCCTGAGCCAAGATTCCAACCCAGGATATCTCCAGAGCACACAATGCTCGATTTTCTTTGCGTTGTAAGGGCTGTGTTTGAACACTCACAAGATCAGCAGGGAATAACAACGGGGAATGTTAACTATACCTGAGTTTGAACATTTTGGTGAGTTGTAGGGAACGTTCAAGTCTCCAAAATGCTCATTCAGTGTTTTGACACCCGGGCTTCGTCTTTTATCTGTTCGCCATCCGGTGGATCCACCAGTTGGCCTGCACGGTCCAGCCCAGTTGCTCACACTTATCAATCTGCTGGAGGAAATGGGCCTTGGCTTCCGCCTCACTCTTGTCCTCTTGCAGCGCCTCCCGCAGGTAGCGCATGTCCTCTGCAGTGCTCAGCTCCGGCATGCCCGAAAGGAGCATGAGGGAGAAGAGGGTGACCAGCAGGCGAGAGTGGGCGCGAAGGGCGAGATATGCCCGAGTACACACGTTCTGTTCATGAAATGAACAACGATCACATTAGTTTCCATCGACATTTTGACCAGTCGTTCATCACACAATGTTAAAATTACGTTTGACTTGAATTACTGTTTGCGTCGCAGCATAGGATTCTTTGATTTCAGCAAGGGCTGACATATACTGTCATTGTAAACCCACATTAACAAAAATAATAAAGCCGATTTAGAGCAGTGGTCCCCAACCACCGGGCTTTGGACCGGCACCAGTCCAGGGGCCATTTGGTAGCGGGCCGGAAAGAGATACTGAACAAAAGTATTTTACCGACCGTCAAGAGTCTGAAAAAGAGGTTCCATTTGAAAAATCAGGTCCATCCGCCTGTAAAGCTGTTTTGCGGTCATGCGATACGACGTGTAAACAAGTAAGTCCGCAAGATCTTGGATGCAAAACAGTGTCCTTACCCGGAAACATTGAAAGTAGAGGCTATTGCCACCTTTGACCCTTCCCATGACGTACAGGAAGTCGGGCGTCAGGACAAATGGCACGCGCTCCCTGCTCACTCCGAGGAAGTGCTTCCTGTTGCCCAGGATGTGGCCAAAGTCGATGTGGAACAAATTGCCTGAATGGCGCAAAGGAGCTTTTTGTTTAGATAGTCCAAAGATTCCTCACATCAAAGGTTAGCCTTCAATTTGCTGTTACCCGTACTTGAAACGCGAAAAACCAATAGGCCGACCAATATACGCTATTATGGCACATCATACCTTGATCTGTGATCATAATGTTGTCATTGTGACGATCCCCAATGCCGAGCACATAAGTGGCCGCGCAATAGCCGGCGCAGGACTTTACAAAGCGCTCCACGGTCTTGAAGTGCTGTAGTGACAGAAAGTATACGTTGTATGACTTACGCATACACTTTTGAAAAGAATCATCTGCCCAAAATCCGTGTGGCATTTTGTCACTTATGGCCAAGACGAATATGGGATAGCAAGAGATGTTTTAATAAATGACTTACAATTTCCTGAAGAGAGCACTTGGATTTGAGCCAATCAAAGAGTGCGTCATTTCTGAAGAGTCCATTTGTTCCTCCGTGGCTCCTTTGGACCGCAGCGATGGTCGCTGCGTCCCTAACAATCTCGATCATGCCTAATAATCGGAGGCGGGACCGAGTCATTGCTTTGCGAGTCACAAGTAAGTCTCGAGTCTTTGCCCTCAAGTCCCAAGTCGAAATATGCAAGTCCCGAGTCAAGTCGCAAGTCCTACACTTTGAGTTTCGAGTCATTTTACCAGCAAAATCAAAATAGATTTGAATATAGATCATATTTATATTTCATTCATATGAATATGTTATACACTGCCTTTATATATTTAATATATTTAAAAATCCATATTTAGGAAAACAAATGATGTAAAATATTACGTCAAAAAGACGCAAAGGAAAGGACATGAGGAAGAATGTAGTTTCGTGTCGAATAGATGCAAGCTGTGTGCTGAGCGATTGGTAAATAAACTGAATTGAAAAAAAGAAAGTACAAAGTAAATAAAGTGATTCTTGAGAACGCCACACTGACTAAACCAGACTGTAATGAACCGAAACTCCAGACTTCGCGCGGCCGGCCTGCCGTGTAACTATTTGCGTGATCGCTCAAAAAGCTAGCTGCTAATGTTCACGAAAACAAGCAAACGTGACTTCAAGCCGCGCGATTCCCACAATGCAATGTGGATTTTTTTTGTGTGTGCAATAATTAAGGTCCTTATTGCCTGCTTAATTGTCGTTGTCGTTTCTGTGTATGTTACCGGTATTTTGTGGAATGTGTATCTTATGTAAGTGCCACATTTATTGTTGATTGATGCTACACTGTTGTTGTTGTCGTTTTTAATGACTTGAGGTAGTGTCTGAAAGAGTGACCTCCTGGTCAATTCCTCTACATGGACCTACCCAACAGGACGTTCAGTGTTAAAAAAAAACAAAATAGCTGTAATAAAGCTTTAGTATGGTGGGACACTTCCACCTGAGAGATATCCGTTTAGAACAACAACATCACGGCTGCATCCATCATTCTGGAATTTCTGTAATAACGTAAACGTTTAGTTATTGAGGAAGATCTGCAGAATGGTTGTATCGAAATACTTCATTAAAATCATTCATCTTTTCAGTCAATGGGCTCGAGAGACAGCTGAGTGATTGAGCGTTCGTATCTCAATACTTTGGTAAAAATGGCGAGTCTTTTCAGTCAATTTGCTCGAGTCCGAGTGAAGTCACGAGTCATTGCTGTTCAAGTCCAAGTCGAGTGAAGTCACGAGTCATTGCTGTTCAAGTCCAAGTCGAGTGAAGTCACCAGTCATTGCTGTTCAAGTCCAAGTCTTGTGACAGTTTGTCAAGTCGAGTCTAAAGTCATCAAATTCATGACTCGAGTCTACACCTCTGACACCAAGTCCCTGTAAAGTGAAAATAAATGTCTTCTAAATTTGACACACCACAGACATGGGTGCTGTTAACTACCCTGCCGAATTTGAACATTCCAACAAAACAAAACAAAAACCACAAATAAATAAATCGGCAAATACATAAAATCCTGCAAATATCAAGACTTCGTCTCAGCGCTCAAACGCTGTGGGCATTTTTCAAGCAACTTTTTTGATGTCTGCACATACCTCCATGTATGAGCTGCGAAAATATATCCGCTTAAAGCCTGCGGTGGCTGAAATATCCCGCTGAATCCGTTTCCTCGCTAATACGAGAGACGCTAGCCAACAGCTAGCTCATGAGCTAACACCCGGGATCCTCTCGGCCGGCGGGAGTGGCTGTTTGATTTCACACTTTACGAGTGGCCATATATTCCAGAGACCCAACTATTTGTATCCAAATAATAACAAGGACATTTCCCACAATGTTGTCCCTTTTAATACTGGCCATATTACATTTTTAGATCGTATTTCTAGAAGAAAAACTAACGCGTATAAATTTCACAGCGGGCCGGACTTCGGACATGCCTGATTGTTAAGCTGTTGACGACGATCACCTATGTTGTGTCCTGTGGAGATACAGCCGTATGGGACGAGGTTGAGGTGCAGAGATTGCTCTTGCCAGATGGAGTCCATCACCGCCAAAGTCTGAAGAAAGACAGATTTATCCAGAGGGGAAATAAATACTTTGCGTGGCATAGACACAAACTCAAACAGTGGTGTACTCATTTGCAACTGCTTGTTTATTTGGGGAGAGGCAGTGGAAGACAATTTGAGCCGCAGTATCGGCTCCAATTCGAAGTCAAAAGTTGTTATTTTTTTTATTTTATTTAGACCACTGTACGTCACCTGAATCACCAGCATGTCCTGTCTGAGGTCATCTCCCTGTTTGAAAATGATACCAACAGGTGTAGCAGAGGCGGGGGACGCCATGGGCGAGAACTCCAACCACAGAGGTTTCTTCTTTGAGGCCATCACCTTGCATTTCTCCAGCTGCATTTAAAGAGAAATGAAGAGAATTGTTTTATTAGGAGCTGTCAAAATACCCCGAGTACCCAGAAAACGTCGAAATAAAAAACATCGGTAAACTACAGATAAAGCACAGACCATTAAATATGGTATAAATACAGTACATTAGAGGTATAATTATCCATCCACCCATTTTCCGGACCGCTCGTCCTCACCAGAGTCGCGGGAGCGCCGGAGCCTATCCCGGCTATCTTCGGCCGAGCGGCGGGGTACACTCTGAACCGGTCGCCATCCAATCGCGGGGCACATATAAACAAACAAACAACCATTCACACCCACATTCACACCTATGGGCAATTTAGAGTCTTCAGTCCACCAACCTTTTTGGGATGTGGGAGGAAACCGGAGTACCAGGGGAAAACCCACGCAGTCGCTGGGAGAACATGCAAACTCCACACAGGCAAGGCCAGACTTGAACCCCGGCCCTCAGAACTGGGAGGCAGATGTGCTCTCTCCCTGCATAGTGCTTCAAGCACAATTAACAGTGTGTGTGTGTGTGTGTGTGTGTGTGTGTGTGTGCTGTGTGTGTGTGTGTGTGTGTGTGTGTGCCTCTGTGTGTGTGTGTGTGTGTGTGTGTGTGTGTGTGTGTGTGTGTGTGCGTGCGTGTGCGTGTGCGTGTGCGTGTGTGTGTGTGTGTGTGGCGGCACGGCAGATGACTGGTTAGCACATCTGCCTCACAGTCCTGAGTACCGGGGTTCAAATCCCGGCCCCACCTGTGTGTGGAGTTTGCATGTTGTCCCCGTGCCTCTGTGGGTTTTCTCCAGTTTCCTCCCAAATCCCAAAAATATGTGTGGGAGGTTGATTAAAGAATCTAAATTGACCGTAGGTGTGAATGTGAGTGTGAATAGTTGTTTGTTTCTATGTGCCCTGCGATTGGCTGGCGACCAATTCAGGGTGTACCCCGCCTCTCGCCTGAAGATAGCTGGAATAGGTGTCTCGTGAGGACATGCGGTACGTAAAATGGATGGAGGGATAATTATACCTCGAATGTACTGTACTTATATTAACCATGACTATGGGGGGGGGTTACTGTTTCCGGACCTTGGCGGCTTTGGAGCTTGCTAGAAGGCTCCATTTTATATTAGACTTGTATCGATTCAATGACGCTCATGACTCACCATGACTTCTGTAGTGTCAGTCAACACCCAGCCACTCCTAATTTGCAAACATGAAAGTATCTTACCAGAATCTGTCCTACTTTGACACGGGGGTCCAAAGGCAGCAGGAATTCATTGGGCAGCGGGCAGTCCTTAAGAATTTCCTGAAGCCTGAGTGAAGCTGGAATCAAACTCATCAATCAAATTTGAGAAGTATCTCATGTGCACTGACACTTTAGGCTGAATGCATCACAATGGTTCTTTAGTCAAAGGTAGCACGTTAGAAAGTGGACCATTTGAAATGTTCTATCAGCAGGTGTTTCCATCCATCCATTTACTATAGCGGTTTTTTTTCGTGACTTCAGAGGCTAATTTTACCAATCTACATCAATCTAACTCCCCACCTGATGGAGCAAGGTCCCTTTTCTCAGAGTAGACCTTCTTAATCGTGACCGCGACCTCCTGAAGAGCGTCCACAGCCTGCACCTGTTGAACGAAGCCATCCAGCATGGCCTGACCGCAGCCCAGCAAGTAGACCTCCAGAATTACCGCCATACGCTGACGGAAATATGGGCAGGCTGTTACCTCGCCGCGCACGTACCAGAAGAAGAAGTGGCCGATCCGCTTGCTCTGCAGTGGGATATGATTCCGTTTTATGAGTGAGTCACATGGAACTGCAAAGTCCATTTTAATAACATCATATTTTAAACAAGTAGATTGGCCACCAGTACAGTCAGAACATAACCCTTTTGGGCTAATTTGCTGCATCCAGCACAGGGTGGCTTGTATTCGGGGTACCAAAAAAATCTGCTCAATGTCAGAAAGCTTGGCTTTAACAGAGCCCCCTGAAAGGATAACGGCCCAAAATGGACCTATTCTGAAGAACCCTGATATAACAACTTTGAACAACAATAGAAGGAGTCGTGCAAGCATGTGTTCAGGAGCACGCAATGGCAGCGGGGTTGTGCAACAAATATTAAATTATTATGGTTACCCTTATTTGTATGTTCAGAAATGTGTATACTTTTTTATCAATTATTGCTTTTGTCAGTTATTTCTGTGACCATTCTATTTATTTTTTTGTTTTTTTTGTATTTGTGAAACAATACCAACAATTTTGTCCACATCTGTACCTATTATAAACACAAAATATGAGCCAATTGTGTTACTCACCCTCAGGGCTCTCTGGATGAGGTACCGAGCGAGGAAACTGTCATTGTAAGGTTCCACTTTGATGGTCTACATAAATAAACGATATTGGCATACATTTGTGTACATCTCTATCTCGAAAGATCACAAAGAAGGTTGGGTAAGTGTCGTGTTTGTGAGATTGATCTGACATACTAAGTATACAAATACACCAACCTGCACCAACTGGAGTAAATACTTCAGAACGTCATCGTTGGAGAGGCTCTCGAGTCTCCGCACCGCTAATCTCCTGACCATCTCGTCAGCAAAGTCCATGCTCAACAACTCCAGGGCCACGGTCACATCCAGCTCTGTCAGGTCCCAGCTTGCCACCAACCAGTGGATATCTTCAACAACTCTGCTGTTCGTCCAATCCACAGTACGAAGGAACTGCGGTAGGTCAGGACCGCAGCAAACACGTTTTTCCCGGACTCTATTTAGGTGAGCCTTGTTTGGACAGATGCCTTCAGGTACAGATACTGAGGTCTCAGGCTCATTCCCTTTGTCTTGGACCTGTTTGTAGGGGTCAGTGTTGGGTACAGAGGTAGGAGAAGATTGGATTTGGGAGATGCCAGTATTGGGACTATCAGAATTTTCTGTGGAGCTGAAGCTCCTTGGGAGAACCACGGGGAAGGTGTAATTGTCAAGAAGGAAGGTGATAGCCATGGAATTGGATATATCTGGATTAGTAGCACAGGAAAGTCTATCAGCTTGGCAAGTGATGACCTCATCCTCCTGGTCATGGTGGAACCACATATGCAATGCGAAGTATCCCTGACTGAGGACCGACCTCAAAGAAACAAAGGAACAAAGGAAGTCAGATCATGTCAACAAAAAAAGATAGGTTATGCATAAACCAGTAGAAAACAATTGGATTTGGATGGCATGGGACTTTTAAGTGTTTTAGGATCATTGGGTATATAGACAGTTTAAACTATTAATAAAAACTTTAGGGGCCATCAATTATTATTATTATTCTACTATTTTCCGCTATTCTTGGCAGGGCCCTATTTCCCGTGAATAACTTACCGTATAGATACAGTATATTAATAGTGTCTGCATTTCAGTTGTTGTTTTTTGAAAGACTGGCCTACAGTAGACCAATGATACACAACACATTTCTTCCAAAATGTTTCTGGTGGTCTGGTAAAAAGCCAACAAATCTAAAACTAACCAAGCCATTGGTGATAGTTGGCAAATGCTTCTTACCTGTAATTAATCAGGAGAAGATTGACAAAGTAGAGCACCTTTGCCTTCCCTTTCTGCAGGTCTACTGTTTTGGAGACTGAAGACGCAGGCGACTTGTAATCTTTATTTGGGGACATCGTTGAGTCCTCAGTCCCCGAGGGCATGTCGCTACTGCTGGCATTAATGGTGAAGCCCAGCTTGGCTCCACGTGGTAGATCCTTAATGATCAGGTCGAAGTCCAGCCACTCGTTCCACAGTACTTCATCTGTGAAGAGTCTGGAGGATGAAGTCACTGATGAGAGAACTGTATTACCATAAATTATAGCTGCTTCCACATAGACGGATCGAGGGGATTTGCTAGGGAACGTCGGAATATCAATGCCGAGAAGTTTGACACGCAATTTTCTGTTGCAGTCCCACAAGGATATCATGAAAATGTCTTCCAGATCTTTCCCTTCAAGGCAGAGTTCTTCGTGGGAACGGAATGAGCCACTGAAAGCATCAACAAGGGGCAAGTCCTCGAAGTGGACCGTCTCCTTAACAAGCTGTGAGATAGGGATCACAGTCAAGTGGAGACCTTGATTGTCTTTCAAGCACTGTCGCACCCAGTGGAAATCTTTTAGAGGGTATTCACCAGACAAAAACTCTTCCCTTCCTGTGACTTTTAACACCAAGGTGTCAGAGATTTCATGCTTCTCTTGCGTCATCAGCCTTTGAAAAACTTCAAGAAGGATAACGGGTGTTGCACTGAAATCGACTTCTATACTGAAACTGATCTGGTTTATGCAATGAAGGGTGACGGGGAGTTTTCTATTGAGCAAGTGCTTTAAGTCAATTGGGACTGGGGTGTTTGCTACCCAAGGTTCTGTGGTGTACAAAGTGTCATCCCGATTCCTTAGCTCTTGGTTTCTGGAAGATGCTAGTTTCCTGCGGGTGTACGCAAGCTCGCAATGTTTGTCTGACACCTCTTTCTCCAGATCGTGTCCAATCAGGAAGGCCAGGAACCGGTGCACTTTCTGTTTCGACTCGCAATCGACCTCCACCATCTCCTTCAGCACAATGTGGGCTGTCAGAAACCCGACGTCGTCATACCACCACGGCATATCAAGTGTCCTGATAATCTGAGAGTTGTCATAGGCCTCGTACCAGTCTTCTCCCTTGGAATAAAGCACAATGTACCTTTCTGGATCCAGTATCGCAGATGGATCTGGATGGCAGTTCTGCACCTAAATGTATGTAAGTCACATTAAACATTGTATTTGTGACTGTGTAGCAAGGTTGTTGTACGTCGATGAATTGATCAAAAATGGCCTTGTTGCTAGATAGCTCATTTATTGCGAGCCGAGACTCGTATTGATGCCGTGCCGCTTTCATATATGCTATTGCTCAATTCATTGATAATAGGTGGTACCGTTCGCTGAACACAAAGCAGCACCCTTCTCCTCAGGAAAAAAAACAAAACATCTTTTAAGACGGCGTTGTAAGGTTGGAGGTTCAAATGTCGTCCGCGGCCTTCCTGTGTGGAGTTTGCATGTTTTCCCATCGCTTGTGTGAGTTTGACCTGGTATTCTGACTTTTGCCCCCATTCCCAAAATATTCAAACCCAGGACCTGTGAGGCAGACATGCTAACCACGAGGGCGCCATGCCTCCTAGGTGTAAAGAACCTTTGTCTTGTCATGTCTCTGTCATTACTGTCATTTTGACACATGAAGAATGTCTAAAAAAATAACATTAATTGGCATTAATCATGTGTTTCGGGATGTTTTAAAATGTTAATATTACCACTGGAAACAGACTTGTTTAGAATGTTAAAATGTTACTTAAAACATGTCTGCAACCACTAAAACTCTATAGACAATCCTAAAAAAAAAACATAAACAACGGAAAAAGCAGCATGAAAATGAACACAATAAACAAAAAGGAGGCACTCCAAATAAACTGAAAGCTAAGAGTCGTGTCCGACCTCCCATGTATACAGTATGTGTACAATTGTAAAACAAAACTACTTCTAAAACCCACATAGTGACATTAGTAGATGTTTAGGAGACATACCCGCATGGAGACGTACATCCTCAACTGGTCGACAGCGCACCGAGCAGGAAGGATCACGGACACCCGCTCACCTTCTGTACGGTCCCTATTGGGGAGGCTCGTGCCAGACCTGAACTCGCAGATGAGCTTCAACCTTTCCCCTGAAAGGTTTTCAGTCCATGCGAGGGAGTTGGAAGCGGGCGGACAGAGATCCATTGAGATTGCTAGGCCAACAGCAAACTGAATCGATGACAAAAACACAACAAAACGCAAAGGTTTATGTAACACAATTGCGACCTGCAGACGTTTGACTAGTCTGCTTGATTAAAACAGGTAGAATTCAACGCAAATCTTGAGGCAGGTGCTTTAAAAGGTGAAGTCAGAATGACTGTACCTTTGTTTTGTGTTCCCCTTTTTTGAATTTGTTGCCACTTCCACATTCATGTACAGTATGCCGTAAACGGGAAATACAGGAATAGTCAGCATTTCCCTTATGGCACCGTGGTAACATTGAATGCTGATATTTAACCAATTATCAGCATTTTAATAACCTCCCCAACTGTTTATTAGTTGAATCAGTCTGGTCTTCCTGTGTGGAGTTTGCATGTTCTCCCTGTGCCAAGATGGGTTTTCTCCCTCTCTCTCCTATTTGATCATTCCTCTGAGCGCAAACATGATTTCTTCAACTGAGCAAAGAGAGAGCAAACTATCAGGAGCTCTTTAGCGTCCCCATGTGGAGGTGCGCATCATTCGGTCATTTAGCTCAACGAAGTGGTGCCCACTTCAACAATGAACTATGCCTGAAATTCAAATTCAAACTCAGAAATTGAAATTCAAACTCAGGTGCCACAGATTCAATGTATAATATATCTGGTCATGTCAATGATCCAGTACAAGAGATTTTTTTTTATAAACACTGTCGCTGTGGGGCCAATTATGTATTGCTCGTGCACTCGCTGTCGTTGTCTCGCCATGCTGCACTACTCTCTCACGTTTTAAAAATTCAAATCGGTGCTTGTACCAGGCTTTGGAAACAGCTCTCTGATGAACTCACAGGCACACGGCGAGGCACGCATACCTCCCACCTTATTTAGAGTGTTTGCGCAGAGGCCTCAGCTGCTGCCCAATAGGGGTCGGGGGGGGGGGCAATGTCCAAGAATAGAAAGGACAAGTGGAAGGTTTCACGAGAAGGTGAAAGATTTCCAAAATTGTGATGAAAAATACGTCTGACTTCACTTATTTGTTTTTCTCTGCGAAAGAATCACGATCTCAATTACTTTTTAACAACAGTTTCTTGTCTGCAGGACGTGAAGAGGAAGGAGGAGAGTCTCGCAAGTCAGCTGTTGCTGTCACTCAGCCAATCCACGAGGGGAGGTGCCATCAGTCGGACGCCACGGAAGGTTCTCGGGGGCGATGACTGAGAAGATGAGACTCAAGACCGACGGAAAGAGGAGAGCGAGTGGATCAAAATGCAGATTGCAGAGAGAGGGTCATAAAACAAGAGGCGCTCTTTTCAGATTGAAGAGAGAAGAGAAGTATGGCTGCCGAGGGACATGGATGTAGACGTGGTGTTTAGAAGTGCACTCGAAAAAAATCATTTGTCGATTTTTGCAACAATTGATTGACGCATGGCGTTTAAAATGCATCTAAAAAGCCTAGCCCAAGTATAAAGTACTGTACATCCAGCATTGGATGACAATTTAGGCACAAATCTTTCCCATAAATGGAACATTTAATCATTTTGTAAAATGTTTTTAAGAAAAACAGGTAATAAACCATCATAAAATTAGTTCTGTCCACCTCAACAATCGTCAGTACACTTTGTATGGTATTTTATTTTTCATATTATAAACAGTATTTTGATGTGTTTGGCATGATCCTGCTACAAATACTCAGGCACCTGAAAAACATATTTCCAAAATATTGCTGAATAAATGCTTTACAATTAAAGACTGAAAGTTCCATTTTATTTGAATCATAATTCAATAATTCTACTATTACGCTAGTATTATTAAAGTAACAGGGTTGCAAATCAATCCTAAAGTTAGGCTGTGTCCGAAATGCTTCTGTAACGGGCTCACTCGTCTTTATTGATGATGTAACTCATGATGGTAGCAACATGAATGAATGAATTCTGAAGTCTACAAAATCATTTTGTCAGGCAATTAACAGAAAAATACATCCAATCTAATCGGGAGAAGCTTCATCATGCAACGAGACAATGACCGAAAACACACTGCCAACACAACAAAGGACTTCATCAGGGGGGGGAGTGGAAGGTCTTAGACTGGCCAAATCAATCACCGGACCTTAACCCAATAGAGCATGCATTTTACCTCCTGAAGAGGAGACTGAAGGGAGAAACCACCAGAAACAAACAAGAACTGAGAGAGGCTGCAGTAAAGGCCTGGAAAAGCATATCAAACGAAGAATGCAACAGTCTGGTCGAGTCGATGTGTCGCAGGCTCGATGCAGTTATCGCAAGTAAGGGTTATACCAACAGATATGAAATGTTCTTCACTTTTAAGTTCATTTAAGAATTCCAATACAAACGTATTGGAACAGAAGTGAAAAGTGGGTGGCTTCAAACAAAAGGTGCTCTGTCCTGAGTTGTTGTTTAACAGATGAAGACGTCAACACCGTGAAATAAATGCTGCAATTCTGAACCTTTGTCTCATATTCATCTTTTGATCTGAAACCCAAATGTCCTCAGTATACAACAAAAACAAAGGAATTGACCATGCTGTTCCAATACTTCTGGAGGGGACTGTATTTGATATGTATGTTGGTCATCAAGAGAGAGAAACAAGGGGCAAAAAAAAAGCCACTTCAGAGGGTGCTCAAGATCGATTTGGTCGGAAATCGAAATCTTCATAACGGCTTTATATTCAATGAACTGGTCAACTTGTTCCATACAGTTGTACTGTGTTATTTGAACAGAAATATTTTGTTCATTCAACATCAATTTTACCTTTACAAACACATTTATATTTGTTGAATTTTAATCTGTTATCACATTGAATTCATTTCAGATGTTTATTAAGTCAACCAGTTCCATAGGATATATGAAAGAAATGTCCATAAACAATAAATAAACTGATGGCATGATGTATCGTTCGTTGAAACTATAGCACATAACTGTGCATCTATCCATGCAGTCTCTGTGGGCAAGAGGTGGGGTACACCCTGTATTGGTTGCGAGCCAATCGCAGGGCACATACTGTATGGACCAACAACAATTCACATGTACGGACAATTTAGAGTCTTTACTGAATCTACCGTCTGGGGTTTTGGGAATGTGGGAGAAAGTTGTAGAAAGTCAACCATCACGGCAGCCCTCCACCAGTCGGGGCTAGTGGCACGACGTGGCAGAGTGGCACGACGGAAGGAAGCCTCTCCTCGGTGCGAGACACATCAAAGCCCGCATGGAGTTTGCTCAAAAACACCTGAAGGACTCCGAGACGGTGAGAAATAAGATTCTCTAGTCTGATGAGACCCAGATCGAAACTGTTGGCCTTAATTGTAAGTGGCATGTGTGGAGAAAACCGGGCACTGCTCATCACCTGTCCAATCCAGTCCCAACAGTGAAGCACGGTGGTGGCAGCATCATGCCGTGGGGGTGTTTTTCAGCCGCAGGGACAGGGAGACCGGTTGCAATCGAAGGAAAGATGAATGCGGCCAAGTACAGGGATATCCTGGACCAAAACCTTCTCCGGAGTGCTCAGGACCTCAGACCGGGGCGAAGGTTCACCTTCCAACAAGACAATGACCCGAAGCACACAGCTAAAATACCGAAGGAGTGACTTCAGAACAACTCCGTGACTGTTCTTGAATGGCCCGGCCAGAGCCCTGACTTCAACCCAATTGAGCATCTCTGGAAAGACCTGAAAATGGCTGCCCACCAACGTTCACCATCCAACCTGACAGAAATGGAGAGGATCTGCGAGGGAGGAATGGCAGAGGATCACCAAATCCAGGTGGGAAAAGCTTTCCCAAAAAGACTCAAGGGCGTATTAGCTCCAAAGGGTGCTTCTACTAAATACTGAGCAAAGGGTCTGAATACTTATGGCTGTGTGATATTTCAGTTTTTCTTTTTTAACAAACATGCAAACATTTCAACAATTCTGTTTTTTCCCCTGTCAATATGGGGTGCGGTGTGTACATTCATGAGGGGGGGGAAAAAGAACGAATGATTTTAGCAAATGGCTGCATTATAACAAAGAGGGAACATTTTAAGGGGGTCTGAATACTTTCCGTACCCACTGTATAATAAGCCTCTATTTCTCCCGTGAATTGGGAATTGTCTGTTTTCCTTCAGCAAAGTGGAGAGCAGTATACAAAAACAATAATATCAAATTATCCAAAATCGCCCAAAATCTATGTACATATTTCCTAGAGCGTGACTGTGAGTAGCAACTGTAAATGAATAAATACTCCTACTGTATACGGTATACTGTATTCAAAGTTAACGTGCAGAGCAGTGTTGTATTCAGCACAAAAACTACACGTGTATCAAGGTCAATGCACCGTATAAGCCGTGGCACTGCAAATGACGGTGAAGGCTGCTCAGAAAATTGCGGAGAACAACGTTCCCACCGCCACAGACGTATTCACCAGGAGGTGCAGAAATCGGCTCTCTGCATCATCATCCTCGCACACCCTCTCTTCGATCCTCTCCCCTCAGGCAGGAGCCTACGGAGCATCCGGTGCAGGACCACCGGCTTCTTTTCAGAAGCTGGTAGGCTATTCAACTCAAGCAGTGCCCCATTCCTTTTCATCCCTGCACGATGAACACTTTATTCTTTTCGAGTACAAATGACCATGTAAATATCATGAGCAATTCAAGCCTATAGCGTTTGCATTCTGCTCCATCCACATCCTTACTGCAATTGCATTCTTGCACACACCCATAACTGTCGATACATATTTTCATCCTTTGTATCTTTATTTTATCTAATGTCATTTTCTTATTCTATTCATACTTACTAATACATACTAATCTGGGACTCAGGTGTATTGTATTTTGTGCCGTATCATGTGAAAATGTGTGTCGGTATGACAAAATATGCATTATAAAGGCATCCTTTTTTAAAAAATGTTATTTCGACCAATAACGACTTTATTGATCAGCTACACATGAACACATTGAAACCCTGATTTGATGTCACAACAGTTCTCTTATACAATGAACTGGTGGCATGCAAAGGGGGTTGGGAGGGTCCTAAACAGATTAGAATCGGAATAGAAGGCTCCTCGTAAGGCTCCTCCCTACTGTTAGCTCATCCGCGCATCCAACAAGACTCAACGCAGCTCTGCTTACCTTTTGGCTTTTGTCACACCTGTGGTGGATGTGGGTGTTTCTGAATGACATGATAGTTTTCAGACAGTCTCGTCACAATTACAGACACACTAAAGATTTATTTGGTCGTTTAAGTTCACACTTGATGGGTGGGCAGGCACTCCAGATACTTGATTACATCCAAGTAATCAAGTATTACAATATTTTGGGGGGGAAATATTAAACAAGTTTTACTTTTTAATATTCCCCCCCCCCCCCCCCCCCCAAAAAAAATGAAAAACCCAGCAGTCAGATGTACACAATAAGACTGCCCACGACAGCATACACTTAAGCCTTGTGATTGATTGACATGCTAACTATAGGGTGCATGCCTGCTGTTCTATTTGTCTACTTGTTGAAAGCGGAGGCAGCGAAACAGCAAGATGGCTGGAGATGTTGTACAGCTGTCCAATGAACAGCCATCCACTTGCTCTCCATCTTGAGTTACAGATGTCACCGAGTGCAAGGTCAAACCGGAAGACGGGAGGACGGTCGGGGAGATGGCCCACCGGGTCGAGGGAGGGGAAGGCTTTCGAGAATCTGAGCGTGTAGGGTGGGAGGCGTTAATCTAAGTGTGATGTCAGGGGTCCGTCGGCAGGGAAGTGGCCAGTTGATCCCCCGCCAAAATAACCTCCAGTTGACTGATGCTTGCACCATCTTTCCTTTTTTTTTTTTTTTTTTAATCAATGTCACAGAGATGATCCGTTGTCTAAATATGGGGCATTGGATTGGACACATGGGGACGTCTATCAAAAGAATGTAAGCGGGCACCCACCGATTTGATTGGCTGCCTCTGGCCCAATCCCGCTCATTTTGGGGGAAAGTTTGGCAGGATGCGAGGGTACTTATGGAAGCGAGGGGAACAGAGTGACTCCTCTATCCCGAGCGTGTAGCACGGAGGCATCCTTTCTCGAGACAATCATCGGTATTTTAGTGGGGTGTTTGTTGTGCACAACAGCTGGTCGCCATGGTAAGAAGCTGAGAGCTTGGGACTTTTTGGTTGTTGTGGTTGAGGATTTTGGCTTTGACCCGGAGACGCGACAGGAAAGATGTCTGACGATGGAGATAACACAGAAGGCGAATACCTGGATTTACCCTCAAGTGTTTGCTTTTGTGGAATTTATTGTAGGGGGGGGCGATAATTACACGACGGGACGCCTGCTTCCCAAAAGCAAAGATCCGTTTCCGCAACTTCGCACTGTGAGGTTTTCATGTGCTTTCGCTTCGTGATGTATATCGCAGCTAAACCCGATATGATGGATATTTAGATTGGGCCAGCCGCACTAAAGATAGCGCCACGTACACAGCTGAGTAAATTGAGACAGACGTACGGCCTTTTCCGAGTGTCCTAATTTAGGACGTTCACCTTGACAAAAATCCCCCTCGAATCCTCCTTCGAGTCTCAATTTAAAAATAGCTGAGCCTCAGGGATTCGTATGCGTGGCGATGTGGTAACATATTGCTGATGATCCGTCAAAGGCGAGAGGAAACGCAAACGCAGACCGCCGGTTGATTGTCTTCTGAATAAATATGGCTTTTTTATTTTTGTAAAAACTTTCTGAGTGGGGAAACGCTTGAAAGTGTTTTGATGTAAACACTTTACATCAAACAACACTTGATGTAAAGTGTTTTAATAATATTACCAGAACAGTGATCACAT
The DNA here is from genome assembly GCF_024500275.1 of Phycodurus eques. Classification (NCBI taxonomy): domain Eukaryota; kingdom Metazoa; phylum Chordata; class Actinopteri; order Syngnathiformes; family Syngnathidae; genus Phycodurus; species Phycodurus eques. The sequence continues at coordinate 441,883 of NC_084525.1, read as the reverse complement.
TGGCAGTGGATTTAAATGGGCGTGATGATTTTAGCCGTCTCTGATCAGAATCCAAAATACGCGAGGATGCGAGGAGTAGGAAGTTCCGACCTTTGCCTCGCAGTTCCGAGGGCCCCGCCTGTGTGGCGTTTGCATGTTCTCCCCGTGCCTGCGTGGCTTTTCTCCGGTTTCCTCCCACATCCCCAAAACATCCACGGTCGGTTCATCGAGGACTCTAAATTGCCCGTAGGTGTGAATGTGAGTGCGAACGGTTGTTTGTTTGGATGTGCCCTGCGATCGGCCGGCGACCGGTTCAGGGTTATTTATTTTAATTTGAATAAATATGTGTTAATTCATTTGAACTCACTTAATACAAAATGATTAAACACTCGGACGGACAATTGAGTTTTTGAGTTTAACCTGACCGGCAAAGTGGAGTAACCTGAGGGAAGCCACGCTAGCGCGGGGCGGAACAGGAAAGGCGCACAGAGGAAGGCCGAGATCCGAACCCGGAAACTCAGAACTGTGAGGCAGACGCGCATGCAATTTCCTTTGAAAAACCACCCGGGTTCGGTCTTGTCATACGAGTGGGCGGAAAAGGCCCATCTGACAGCGTGGACCGTTTTCATTCCTATTTCACGTGTTTGCCGAGGCACCGTCGAGACAACTGTTCCGTCTCAAATGAAGGAAAAAGCCAAACATGTCCCCTTGAAATGAAAATTGTTTTGACAAAAGCCTCATAAAAGGATGTGAATATATACATGCTAATATGTTACGATAAATATGCATTTTAGGAATAAAAGCTGGCACTTTGCCTACGACGCTACGGTATTTTAACGCTGGCCTCGATATAAACACCGGACGCAAAACGCCGGGTAACCGTTCCCGCGCCGTGCGGAACGCCAGCCGCCATATGAGCTCGCGTGTGCATTGTTGAGTTCATCTTATTATGTTTGCAGCCAATCTGTTTTCTGCCCCTTTGCCTCCCCCTCCAAAGCCCACTGACGCTCAAAGCGACGCCCGCTCCTTCCTCACTGAGGAGATGATTGCAGGTCGGTCATCGTTTGCTCTGTATGGACACAAGGTTTCGAAGAGTTCTGCTTAGCCCGTTCCATTTTGCGTGCGTCTAGAGTTCAAGGCCGCCTTCGACATGTTCGACACCGACGGCGGCGGTGACATCAGCACCAAGGAGCTGGGCACCGTGATGAGGATGTTGGGACAAAACCCGTCGAGGGAGGAGCTGGACGCCATCATTGAGGAAGTGGATGAGGACGGTGAGGAATTGAAATGGCTTTCTTTAGCTTTCCATCTGAACATGACTTTTGACGAGACAAACGAGACACATTCCTTTGGATCCCCGACAGGGACCGAAAGAGCTCTCAGTAAGTACGATGCGATACATTTGTACGCCAAAAGCAACTATTTACTCTGGTGACAAAGCTGAGCCTTATTATCTGTCTAAAGGTCATGCTAAGAATTGCAAATATGCCCCAAAGAGCAGCGATTCCTAACCACTTTTTGAATTTGTATTGACTACAAATCAAGTCTTTTTCAATGCGAGCAATGTACAGTGACAGGCCAGACAGTTAAATGCGTTCCCACTAGATGGCAGAAGGTACAATGAACCTCCTGTTGGCGTTCTTACACTGTAAAAGAATCAAAGCTTTGAGTTCAACTCGCAAATCCATGTGGAAATTGAGACACCATCATCATTATTTCAGTGTCAATACCTTTTGTGACATTTTTGGGAATGCTGTGCGCGTGATATTTTTTTTCATGTGAAATACAGTATGGTTGCGAAACACCGATCGAGACGGATGACACGAGAGCGATCCGATTGGACGCCAAGTACGTCAGGTGCATCTCAATAAATTCGAATATGGTGAAAAGCTTTTCATTTCAGTTGCTAAATTCGAAAAATGAAAGATCGTTTCATTTCGCACCGATACTTTTCAATTCCATGTTTGGATTTCCCTCTTCTTTTCCTTCCGGCTTGTCCCGTTACCATCGAAATGATCCAAACTAAAACCTTGAACTATTTCACTGTGTGTGGCCAATCAGCATAGCATGACTTTCGCATTTTGACTCGAGCGCATTCCAGGTGATTCCGATTCATCGTAATGTTTCGAGATGGCGTGCAACTCACCTGTGAACCTCCCCTCGCCCGTTTCCGCAACCCCTCCCCAGGCAGCGGTACCATCGACTTCGAGGAGTTCTTGGTCATGATGGTGCAACAGTTGAAGGAGGACCAGGCCGGGAAGAGTGAGGAGGAGCTTTCCGAATGCTTCCGTATTTTCGACAAGTACGACGGCGAGCGCATCCCTCACAATTTAACTCATCGCCGCTACCCTGCCTGCTGTTTTGGTTAGCAACAGACGTCAAACGGCCTCAGCAGCTAACTCTCGCGTGTACGTGTGTGAACGATAACGTTGATGAACTGAGAAAATGGAAACACATCACTCGATTTAGCGATATTTCAAATGTTAAACAGCAGCGGCGGCGGCGGCGTCCACAGCAGGAGTGTGCATTCCTTCGTGGGCGCAAGAATTGGACCCCCTCCCTTCCCTTGGCTTTATCTTTTGCATTGCGAGAGGACCAACTGCGCATGTCAAACCTTTCGCAAGAGTCAATGGGTAAAGAGATCGGCGCCCCAAACTGGAACTTTGGGGCGCCATAAAATGAGACAACATAAATCAAGAAATCCATTTTGCGCCTCATGAACCGTATACGATGTGTCCTTGTCATCTAAAAATAGATATATAACATAAAGATTTGTTTTTCATCCGATTTGATGATTTCATCGTTGTCTCACTGAAGGTGACTCAGCTGAGCGGTACGGCGGCGCCCCCAATTGTAGAAACTATCGGCCCGATGCAAAATATGCCACGTTCGGTGCATCATCTGGAGCGCTTCGGGATCCATTTTTATCAAATACCTTTATAATAACATCAATAAAATACATCATCCTCACCAGGGAGGCTGATGATTAAATGTATTCATGCGTCCTGATCGCTGCAGACGTGTAATGATAACCAACAAATCAGAGGACAGAAAAACGCTGACGTGACCGAGGCGAATTTGACAACTGCAGTCGCGTTGCTAATATAGCTTCGATTACACTAGATTAGATGGACATGGAAGCACATAGAAGACGAAGTATGATTGGGAAAATAATCTAACATGCAGCCCAAAATGAAGACAATAGACAATTCCAAATCTTTCTGGTAAATCACTTCGGCCCAACTTTTGAATAGGGTGTCTGTCATCTTCACGCGGTGATGTCTGTCTGGACTTCTGTCATCTAAGTGTGATCGGAGTGTTATAGATGGTTTCCGTCCTCAGGAACGCAGACGGGTTCATCGACCGAGAGGAGTTTGGAGACATTCTGCACATGACCGGAGAAGCCATCACAGAGGAAGACATCGATGAGATGTTTGGCGAGTCGGACAATAACAAGGACGGAAAGATTGATTTTGATGGTAAAATAAATAGAGCGAAAATAGATGGAGTGTACAATATATATTGGCGATATGAGCAGTTCGGGGGCTCCAGCTTTGCATTTTCCTACGTGGCGTTTGCATGTACTCCCTGTACTTTGCTCATAGCAACAAGAAAGTCCATTTGTCTACCGATTTTAGGCTTGTTGACACATTTGTCATTTTGCCGTCTTTGAGGTACTACGAGTAATCCCTCGTTCATCGCGGGGGTTAAATTCCGGAAGGCCAATCTTTGGGATTTGTATTACATATTCTAAAGCTGTATGAACCTCAGCAGGCTCTTATCTTCCCGAGACCCCGATTAACCTCTTAGAAACACTTGAAATACTCTTAAACACCTTTCGAACTCTTAAAACACGATGTACATTTTATTCCTTGTCATTTGTGGCGGTTTTTTTTTGTTTTACAGTTTTAATGTTTTCGGCTAGGAAGTGTTTATTTTACCACAAACAAATGACAGCATGCACTCCCAAAAACATCTGGCACGCACTTCATCCGCAATAGGCCAACCGCGATACGACGAGGGAACACTGTAGTACGCCTCAAACTGCTTTCACATCACACCGGTATGGATGAACTCCTGCTTTTTTGTTTCTCCCCAGAGTTTTTGAAGATGATGGAGAACGTTCAGTAAAGACCACATTCCCTGGTGATCCTCCTTAAGCCCCTAAAAGTTTGCTCACTTTGTTTTCGGGGTTCAATGCCTTCCACCACGCTTCTCTCACAGGAAGCCCTCGAGCCTGGCGAGAATGTCTAAAAATATCCGTCCAACCCTTTTAAGACGAGGACACTTTCCCCCGGCCGGTCGTCAGCTGTCCCTTCGTTGGCAGCTGCCGCTCCTCTTGACCCTCCCGACATGCTACACCATGGATTCCCTTCAAACCCCCAAACTCCTCCTCCTCCTCCA